>NC_084956.1:12838339-13163590 GCF_949316205.1 Platichthys flesus
ATATATCCGCTTTGATGTCTAAATTAAAAAAAACTCATGATTTGTAATAGGGGAAAGGAACGACAAACATACCTCGACCCACACAATCACTATTTTAAACACAATCACTGTAATCATGGGACATTTAGATTGATTTAAGATGAAATACAGACCCTGATTTACTTTGTGTTGCACACTGAGGAGCCTCGTAGCAAGAGTCAAATCTGTGTTGTAAGAATCCACAATAATGTTTAAGACCATGCTCTATCAATTGGATTTGTGAAATCCAGTTAGATGTACTGTATGCCTTTCCCATAATGCACGGGTTAGCTGTCCCAACTGCCTGTCAACATCATAGATGTATTAGAGGCTCAAAGATGTCAGCTTAGTGGTCTCCACCAGGCTTTGAATTGTCTGATCATATGAAGGGCCTGAACACTCTCATAATCTCCTGATGCAATTTTCACTCGAGCAGAGTAAAAAACTGCACTGGTTTTCTTTCCCTTTTTTGGGGGGAGTATTTCACTTGTATGTGTGTGGCAAAGAGATTCCTCTCAAATTGCTGAAAGACAGGGGGGGGGGGGGGGGTTGCGTAACCAGCTATCTAGCCTAATGCTCTCTCAGACGGCTAAAGCAGCGGCAAAAGCCGGTGAATACGTCTTTTTAGTCTGTGCGTATGATAATAAAGCAGGAGAGGCTGCCGGTTGCCTCATTGTGAGAGGATGCATTATGCAATTTATTCATTAAATGAGGCCCAGACAGTCTCATTTGTCTCCGAGGTGAGAGATCAGATATTAGAGAGACTGCACACAGCTCTTATCTAAAAGAGAATACGAGGGGTCGCCCCAGTTTACGGAACAAAAATATGAAAAAGATTTCAAGGTAAATCCCAATATTTTTCTCATGAATAGAGACACAACAGACATCATTGAGTTGTAAGTTTAGAACCCTTTGAAAAGTGAAATAAAAAACACAATGACTTCAAAAGATTGCCTCATAATTATACAATAAAGGCCTGTGAGGGACTTTAAATCAATGCTATGTGTTAGAACTTCCTCAGTAAGGAATCTGCTGCTCTGATGATGGGCCAGAGGCTTCAGTATCTACTGGGTCCGGTGGATAGTTTTGGCCCCAAAGAACCCCACAGTGGTTCCTGTGTTTTTTTTGTTACGTCTGGTGGAAGCGGACGTGACAGAGGTTAGTTGTAGGACATGAAACAGCCTGACACGTGTGAAGAAGAGGGCAAGTGGAGGTGCAGACCAGAGTAGAGTGTGTTCGCTGCTCACAGAGTGTTGTACCTCTCCGTTCAGACACGGGTATGTGATTTACTACACCGCTGAAGGGGCGCATCTGTTTTTTTTTTTTTTTGTGTCTAATGCACAATTTAACAGTGTTCATTACAAGGACATAAAACATGCTGCCCGTTTTGGAAACTTCAGCAAAAATGAGTTTTAATATTGGCAAAGTGAAGCAAATAATCACCACTGGCAGAGCAGCTTCTGGAGTCGTAAAACACACAGTCTCCTGATTATTCAGAGTAATCGTGTTCATTTTTGTAATATTAACGACAAACTGCATTTACTCAATCATTTAGAATCAAGTGCAATCAGAAACTTATTTTAGATCCCACACACTAATACAAATCGTGGACGGCAGTAGGTGTTGGTTTGATAATTTGATGCATCTCAGAGTATCTGTCTCTGACCCTGCGTGCTTCTGTTCTAGCCAACGGCCAGTGGAATCCTTGGGGTCCGTGGAGCGGCTGCTCGAAGTCGTGCGACGGCGGCTGGCAGAGGCGAGTCCGGCTGTGTCAGGGGGCGGCGGTGACCGGGCAGCAGTGCGACGGCAAGGGAGAGGAAGTCCGAAAGTGCAGCGAGCAGCGCTGCCCAGGTGAGCCGGAGGATAATGAGACTTTACACAGAGCGGCCTCGGGGAGGCCAATTGAAAGCGGGAAGATAATTATCAGTGTGCAGTTGAATGACATGTCTCATTACACGAGATGATTTCAAACAGAATGTGAAGAGGAGATGCAGATAAGTGGCTACAGAGGAGGGGGGTGAATAAATTTGGATGTATTATGATGGTCATGGACACACTGAGTAATGCAAGTGTCATTACAGCTCACGCTGCAATTTTCAAAATAAATTTGCATTAAACACATTGTCATCATCTGTATCGTTATAAAACTATTATTATTATAATATAGCTCCCACAGTGATATTCCCCAGCACTGCACAGCTGTTGGCTCTTTGCATTAACTCAGTATCACTTTGCTCTTCAGCACCGTATGAGATTTGTCCCGAGGACTATGCGGTGTCCATGGTGTGGAGACGGACGCCTTCTGGAGAACTGGCCTTCAACAGATGCCCCCCCAATGCCACAGGTGAGCAACACCTTCAATACGTCTTCCCTTATCGTGGTCTTGATTTGTAGGGTACAGTGTTCACCCAGAGGTCCACAGACACTGGATGGTCGCTCTTTATTGTTGTGCTCACAGGCAGTGCGAGGTTGTTTGCGTCTGGCGAGCGTCTGTTTCTGTTGATATTATGCATTTCCAAGTACAAGTAGGCCCATCTAATCAAGTAAATGCCATGACACGATGGTATTTACTTTCAAACAGGTACAGGAAGTGTTGTAAATATTTCTGTTTGCTACACATTCAACAGAGATTGTCTTTGGATATCCGGAAGAACATTTCCGCTGACCTTTTGTTTCATCGAATTAAATGAAAAGCAAGATGTTCCACGATGCACACTCATGCATCCAGAGTGGACCAGCTAAATGAATGTGGTCGATGAAATTTAAAAACAGAAGTCCTCTAATAAAAGGGGCTAAATAATGGAATAATATTTCATGTATATTCAAGACTATTGATGGAGCCACGTTTGCATTGTTTTTCAAAGTATGGCTTTGAATCACACTAGTGTCATTAATGTTCCTCTACTATGATGAAGAATAAGGCCACAAAGGAAAGTTAACAAGACTTTAGTTTGCCTTGAATTCTTTGCATGGCACCAACCGCCCTGTTTCCAGTTTAAAGGAGAAAGTGAATGTTCTTTTCCTCCCCTTCATTTCCACACACAGCGATGCTGCTGCACTCGTATTTCATGGTACTGGATGGGAAGTGAGCACTGTTGAGGTCTGTTTTCCGACATTAGGCAGAAGCTTTAATGTGTGCACGGAGAGACGAGCATCAGAGGGAGAGGATGCGCGTTCTCTAACAGGTCGAGACTAACACTCGGCTCCCGGAAAGAAAGACGGGAGAGGAGGGGGGTATGGGGGTAAAGAGGCGAGAGGATAAAATGAGAAATGCAACCGATGCTAGCGCTGCTGTGATCCAGGTTATCTCTGTGTGTGGTGAAGGGCAGAAGGAAGACAACAGGCCGATGGGGGCGGTGTCGGCTGTTAAAGTCACATGTTATAAAACTCCACACACACGCTGGACTCCCTGAATTGACACGTCTTCCACAACCGTGAAAAAAAAAGGCTAACTGGTAAATTAGGTGTGGCAGGAAAACACAGTGGCTTTCACAGATGGCTCACCTGAGGCAAAGTTATGCAGAGTAAGATTTACTGGTGTGACATTAGCTCTCCGGCTTGACATTAGTTTTATGGTTAATAACTGCTCGGCACTACAAAGCTATTTCAACGCACTATCAGACTTTTGGGTTCTTCTGCGTCGATGTCTTCTTCTTGTGACGGAAATTCAACACCTTCACTGATTAAGAATTTAATTTACGCTGAGAGTTGATTCAGGTCACTTAGTCAGAGTGAGACACTTGGCTCCTTATTGCAGCCAGACTAATTACTTTTCTTTACAGAGCAGTATCACGTTCATTAATTATTTTAATTATAATAAAAAAAAGGAAATTAAAAGTAGTCTTGTGAACCTCACACATAAACGACTAATTTGTTCCACAAACTCCTCTTATATGGAGCTTACTTTGGAACCTGCTGCCTTGTTGATGCTGTTAAATGTTACACACTGTACTGCAGGTCAACACATTGTGACATTTCATGATAAATTAGTGCCGACTTCTTTGTGTGCGTCAGTGCTGGTGGACTTGAAGATTGTGATCTGTATGCACAGGATGCACAACAATTTGCCTAAAGCAATAACACAAGGCTGCTGTATCAGTTAATTGAGAAGCAGGACCTTTAAAGCCTGAACTGTATCTTGATAAAAGGGCAGAACAACAGACATATTTTAGTGTTTCAACTGCAGCACGTCCACTCGGTCACAGCCGCTACTGACCACAAGAAAAACCGAGCATGATGAACAACAGTTCAGGTCGGGTCAAGTTTATATCTAAAGCCATTAATCACAGGTCCGGTGTCAGCAGGTTTCACAGAGCCTACATTATGAAACTATAAATGAAATCAACACCTTCCGACCTTTGGCCTGTAATTAGATTAAGGTCAATCCAGCAAAGCCTTCGATGGGAAGAGATGAGAAAAGGGGCCAAACCCCTCACGTCTAGACCTCTTCCCCTGTTCGAGGACGAGTCACAAACGTAATGGCTGCGCCGAGCGAGTATAAACAAAAGATGAAATATTGATCAGCGAGAGCGACACGACAAAGTGTGCGACACGAATGCAGTGAGACTGAGCGGGTGAGGCGTCTGAATGTGTAAGGGCCATCAGTCCCTACTCAGCTGAAGTCAGCTGGCGTCATCAAGGTCATCATAGGAACAGGGTCGTCAGCGCCGCCGCGGTCATCGCGGATGACAACTGCCACTGGAGGCGAGAAAGTGGGAAAAGTGGAGAGGACGCTCGCACACAGCAGATGAATTTGTTCGCTTTGGATCACTCAGACAACGATCAGACATCTGTAAACACGTAGAGGACACTTACAGCTGCTCCTTAGGTGACCTCTAAGTGCTGTGGAGGGCAGAAGCAAAACACGACACGAGCAACCACGCAATCTTATACAATATATAACTGCATTTCTTTAGCTATACTGTGTTTGTATAATAATGATAGAATAGTATTTCACAAATTGGTTTCAACTCATCTTCACAGTTATATTTTGTTCTTTTAAATAAGACAAAATAACCAATATGTTCAGTATTCTTTAGTGTAACAGTGTACCTTGTATTAGGACAAATACATGAAGACTATATATCAAGATGGACGCCATGACAGCTCCCCAAAAGTGAAGCCAAAGTCTCTCAAACGCCATCTGGTGGCTGGTTACAGTATGAGTTGAATAGATTTTTCTCCAAAATGGTTTCTGTCATTTCAGATAGTTTTAATGTGTTTTTAATTAAAGTAGTTGGTTCTAATTAGTTAATAGAGGCAAACAAACTCTTAAAACAAACTGAAATGTCCTGATTAACGACTGAGACTCACTCGTGATTGGTCGAGCGTGGACCTCGCTGCCACTATACTACTACTACTACTGTGCAGATTCCAAATGTGGAAGACGGTGTGTTTCCATATATTTTGGCTTCATCTCTGGACAGTGGGCGCCTTTAGATGTTTTTTACTAGCAACCTTGCAGAAGAGATTTTGCCTGTATAAGCTGATGCTCCATCGCTAATGAGAAATCTGAATCATCAACTGAAGTTTGAGTCACTCGGCTGAAAGAAGGAGCATTTAAAACAACAGAACCACAAGCTATTAAACCAAGGTAGCACAGGTTTATGCAGAGGGAAATGATCCTGTGCCCTCTAACAAATAACACCATCCTATACGCATGTTCAGTATTTACTGGCACATGCAGCATTAAAACATGTGCCATATATTTTCTAGGATCTCATAGTCTGTAAGATTTTTTTTTTTAAGGATTTGTGTTGTTTCTCCACCACTGGTTATGTTCACTTCACTAAGTCCACAGAACTCCTCCTCAGCCTGTGTTTTTATAGACTCCTCTTCTCTTAACTCTTCATGTTGTAAACTCGGTTTTTAGCCTCTTTTATCTCCGGTAGGATTGTTTGGGCAGAAGTTCTCCTCTAATGGCAGTCGAGTTAAGGATGCAGTAAAAACCGGACAGCGACAGGTCAATGCCTCTGTGGAGCCTTGGTTTTGATCGAGCACACCTCCACTGACCTATATTTCACTGTCAACCTACTCACCGATGGACAGACGACAGACTGGTGCAAAATCCCGGTGAAAAGATTTGTGTCTGCAGCCCTGAACCGGTTTGAGCCCACGACTGTCGCGGGTCAAAGCAGATTCTAAATAACTTAAAAAGTATTCGATTCAGGAATATAAAACTTAATTAAACACAATGTTCATTTATAAAAATGTGCATCTATTGAATTCACAAAACTGATGACAACAGGGAAGAAGATAAAGCTGAATTTAAAGTTGCTCATTCCCTCCTCAGTAATTCAAACCCTGCGAGCACGAGAGGACGTTTTTTTGTTATGAAATGGCAACAAGTGTGGTATTAGGATTTGTTTTACACAGCTAATAAACCTCCACCACATTTGTTTCCCTAAAATACAGAATTTTCTCTGCGAATCCGTCGTGCAGACAAAACAAAAAGGAGCCTTGTTCCAATGCGTTTCAAATTAAAATGAATCTGGCCTTGAGCAATTTTCTAACCTTCCTGTTCTGCCGAATTCACATTAAAATTGCATCATCCAGTGTAATACTGAGATGACGGCCGACCACAGGTCATTTGACAGCCAAATCTCGATCTGTCCCTTTTATATTTCAAAGTCTTTTGGTTACTGTTGAATTCAATTCATCTTTCAAGTTGATACACAAACAAGGTTTGCGTCTTTCACTCGAGCAGTTTCTTATTAGTTTAAGGAGGTTCTTGAATGAGGCCTCCTCTCGAAGCTCCCTGTCTTTTTGCCGCTTCCCATTTGAAGCACCCCACCGTCTCTCTCAGTTTACAATGACCTTTAAGAATGATGGAGCCAGAAAACTGAAGTGAATCCCAATTTTTTCAGGCACCCTTTGAAAATACACATTTTACCCTGCCGTATTTTGTATGGGCAGGGAGATGATTGAATAGAAATGTGAGGATATATATATTTTTTGGAGTGCTTAACAAAAGGAGTTTTCAATATGAAGGTAAATAAAACCTCCCAGGTGAAGCCGGCTCAGGGGTAGACGGATGCTCGGCAGAGTGTGAACCAGTGGGCCTCTCCTGTTGCCCTCTGGGCCGTCTCACGGTCCTGCATGGACGCTCTCGGCACATAGCGATGTTTTCTGTGCACTTGGGCTTTAAGTGCATATCGCCAGGTAGTAGCAGTTGAGGAGGTGGGCGTAGGAGGTGTGGTTTTGATCTCTTTCTCTCTCTCTCTGGCCGTGTGTGGAAGGCGGGGAGGGAGCGGGCGAGCGAAGAAAAGACATAGCGATGAGTTTATGTGAAGCACGGACGCCAGGGGAAATGTTTTGTACGGTGGGAGTTTTCCTCGGGATGTCAAGCACCTGTGCCGGAGCGGCTGGGTGATGTGTGAAGTGCACTCCGCCAGGTCGACAGCTGGGAAGATGTGATGTTAGACCCCATACGTGGGATGTGTGTGTGGGGGGGATGTGGAGGGATGTTGGGTGGGTCGGCTATTCCGGGATCCCTGTTTAAATGCCTGACAGCTATCACAGCCCGGTGGTTGAGTAAACCACTGGATCTTGTTTCCACGCAGCTCGTACTGTGCATTAAAAGCCTGCGTCTGGAGCCGATGGGATATAAAACCAGTTCTGTATGACACTGCAGTACTTTCCTTCCAGAGTCCTTCCTCTCCCTCTCCATCCACCGCAACGTTTAATGGGCAATATCAAATTTTGATGATGAGTGATGGGCGACCGAAATGAAGAAAAAAAAAAGAAAAAGACAAAAGTCTCTCATGAGAAGAATTAATTTTTCTGTCCTCATCTTTTTTGTCCTTCCACTCCCTCCACCCCTCCTCCTCCATCTGCCTTTCTTTTGGCTCTCCTTAATCCCACCCCACATCTCTGCACTCTCATCCCTCCCTCCCTCATCCTGCCATCTCCCCTCCAAATCTGTCGCTGTCTCCTCTGCTCCTCCTCCTCCTCCTCTTCCTCCTCTACAGGCACCACTAGTCGACGCTGCTCTTTGGATCACCGCGGTATGGCCTTCTGGGAGCAGCCCAGCTATGCTCGATGCATAACAAACGAATTCAGATACTTGCAGCAATCAGTAGGTGCAAAGTCAGCTTCCTCTCACTGCCTCTGTTTCCAATGCATCATAAATTACCTCCCCCCCGCTCTCCCCCAATTCTCATCACACTGTACCTAAAGATTAACCACGTTCAATACGGAGGAGCAAATTACAACAATGATTTTTGGTCATTTTTCTGTTTTGTAATGAACGGTCATAGTCGGGTCCTCAACGGGTTGATTTAGTGTTTCCGGCCGGTTCTCGTCTCATCAGTGTCAGTCTCTGATCAGATAAAAACAAATAGAAGAAACAAATTATATCAATTATATTTAAGACTGGAAGAAGCATATTGTACTTTTTGTATCATCATATGAGACCTATTCCTCACACACACACTGCATTTTAAATAGAATCGTTCAATATATTACAATTTAGTTTTTCAAATAATTTTGAGAGAGGGAGATATGTATATATATATATATATATATATATATATATGTATATATATATAGATATAAATCTAGATAGATGGAGATACATGGAGAGAGAAACAGATAGATGGAGAGAGAGATGGCGAGAGATAGAAAAAGATGGAGAGATATATGGAGAGATAGATGGAGAGATGGAGAGATAGATAGAAAGAGATGGATAAAAATAGATGGAGATACATGAACAGATAGATGGAGAGAGATGGATACTTAGATAGATGGAGAGATATACAGATTGAGAGATAGATAAATGGATGGATGGACAGATAGATGGAGTTTAGAGAGATACATAGAGAGATAGATGAGAGATAGATAAATAGATGGACATAGATTTAATAATAGATATATGGAGAGACAGATGGATGGGGAGTTAGATACAGCGATAGAGAGATGTAGATATAGATGGAGAGATGGACCCTTTAGTCATTTGCACGCTGGAGACATTTTCAATCTGAGAATATCTTGATGCACTTTTTAAGATATAGTATATAGGCTTGTGTGTGTGTTTAGCCTGGAAAAACAATAACAGGTCCATTAGAAGAGGTGATTTTTGAAAAACCTCCATCACGGTAAAAAATAGAATTGTTCAGAAGAGCTGAGATATCACATACAGCGCTGCACCTGTGGACGTGTATTTATGGACCTAAACCCTGTGCAATGATGTGAAATGTCATTTCACTGTGCAATTTCTGCCTAAATGGGAGTCTTCTGCTCCAGTTAACTCTTTTATTCATACTGGCTCATTTCAAAACATCCGTGAGGCAGAATACATTTCGACCCGGCTCAGATATACATGTGTCACAGGAGGGGCCTCAGAGAGCAGGCTCTTTCTTCCTGATCTTTTTCACTCCGTTAACTCCGAATGTGCAGCTAAGTGTGTATTTTGCAAAAAAAAAAAAAGAAAAACCTGCTGAGGACACCAAAGGCCCCAAGTCCTTTCCTTTGCTGTTTTTGGAGGTTCAGGGGCACCTTGCAAAGGGACAGAGGATGCTGGCTGGGGACGGGATGTCCCAGGTCACGAAGAACCTTCTGGACCTCACCCAGAGGAGGAACTTCTACGCCGGCGACCTGCTGTCGTCTGTGGAGATCCTGCGCAATGTGACGGAGACATTCAAGAGAGCCAGCTACGAGCCTTCATCCGACGATGTGCAAGTAAGTGCAGGGCGGGGTTTGTTATAGAACATTTGGATTTTGGCTTGGCACATGTGCGTTGTCCAACATGTCGGAAACGCCACAAAAGGCTGACAAACACATCCAGTGTCTCTAATGTATCAGTAGATCCCCCCCCCCCCCCCCCCCCAACGTCCTGCACTGTTTCATCTCATCATGTCTGGGTTGACTGCTGTCTTGATCCTCTTTATGTCAATAGGATGATGGAGATTATAGCTAAAGCTCCACCCCCATCGCCAATAAGATAATTTAGATCCTCAGAGCTGTGTCGTTTTTCAAAGACACCCTTCTGAGGCATCTTTGTGCAGTGTTATATGCCCATATTGTTAGAGAGTGTGTGTGTGTGTGTGTGTGTGTGTGTGTCTTTCCCTCACCACATGTTTGGCTCCTGCTGTTCTTTCAGAGTCAGCTGAATGGGAAGGAAGTAATTGTTGCTCGCCCTGTGCTGGTAACAACAGATTGACTATTGTACTCGTGTTAATGAAAAACCCTAATTCTCCCAATATAGTTCTTATGGGTGTTTCCCATCTTCCTCCGCAACTGTATCAAGCTGGTTTGAGTGCTGTTCTTTCGCTCAAAGATGAAATTAAGAGTAAACATCAGCCATTTCTCTGTGGGGAAGTAGAAATGATTTCTGCTTTTAACAAGGTGAGAAAAATCAGTTGGTTATAAAATCCAGTAAAATGTCCCCCAATAGGCTTTCTACAGTATATCGAATGTGAACATAAACTCACATTGTTAGATGCTATAACGATCTTCAGGTTTAAGGGGGAGGAAAGAATATAAACTCTGAAAGTAAGAATATATACAGAAAGGGGAAAAGAAAGCCGAACCCTCTCCCATAGACAGACTACGGGAGCTTTAGTCTATTTTCGAATGTGATACAACTTAATTGGAATGCAGCTTTTTTCTTCAGCTCAGGACAGAGATAATTAAATCACCCAAAATGGTCACCTCACTAAATTATACACGTCCAAAGCTCGGTGGTATTTGGACGACAAAATGTCAGGGATGTTCCTTTCCCCGAGTTTTTTGCTGGTGTTGTGCACATTTACGGTGGTGGAAGGTGCACGGTCCGCTGCTAATATCCTGCAGAAATAAAAGCCAAAATGTGCCGGCCACGGATGGAGTACCCGGCTCATTCAGCCATTCTCCCCCACCTTAGACAAGCTACGAGATGAGGAAAGTATCCTGTCCCTGGTTATTATGAGAGCCCTATGCTGTGGTTGTGTGTGTGGGCAGACAGGAGAGCAGTCAGCCAGCCAGCCAGCCCACCCCCTCCGTGTGTCTCTGCGCTAATGCAGTGTTAAAGTGGGCACATTACCACCAGAGGGAGCATAAGCATTCAAGTAGAAAACAAGATAGCCTGTGTCAAGAGAGAGAGCCACTCCCTCAGGCACATTGTAGACCAGACGAAATAACAAGGCTAAAGATCAGACAGGGGGTCCTATTACTACTGCAGGCATGCACCCCGAGCAGCCCCTGCTTCCCGCTGCTGGAGAAAAAAAAAAAAGACAATCCACACATCTGCTCAAACATTCCTTTTCATCCTCCTTTCCTTTTTCCCTGATTGCAGCTTGTGCTCCTCTCCTCTAGCATTTGGTGTTTTCTGCACGCTGCAAGGGTTCAAGGTGTATTATTGTAAGAGGCGAATCACACGTTCCATCTTTTTCTCGAATCATTACCCCATGGCGGTCTCAGCTGTGAATTTCCTGTCGCCATTGAGCCCTTGCGGGGGAACGCCATTATTCCCCCAGCACACAATTCCCTAATTTCCTGCGATCAGAAATGTCAGTATATCATCGATAATAGTCGCCTCCGAGTGCACAGTGTTTATGTCTCATGGTTTGAAAAGCATCTCGCCGCAGTGCCTGTAGTACTTGTGTGTGTGGGCGTGTGATGTATTTTCCCCTTTCATCATCTCCACAGAACTTCTTTCAAATCATCAGCAACCTCTTGGAGGAGGAAAATAAGGAGAAATGGGAAGATGCACAAAAGGTAAGCATCTGGCAGCGCACGCAATAAATAATTTAGGTTTCTGCATGAATGCCACGCTCCCCCCGAAAATCATCTGAAAGCTTGTTTATAGTCGCTGCGTCTGAATAGCAGAGATTAAGGGCAGCCAGGGTTGGTGCTGATATAATGTTATACCCACACATATCACAGTGAAAGGTCATATAGCAGGGGTGACATCTGGCCTCATTTGGAGAGCCAGTTCCTCAGACCTCCACTTGGTGGCAGCAGCAGTGCCACTGTGGCTGTCCAGGCATCACCACTGCAGGACTCACTTCCTGCGGCTGACACCCAGCTCATTCAAATCACAACAACGACTGTGATTAGACCATTAATTAAGATGAATTTAAACATAAAGACAAACAGTTGGGACGTGTTATTGCTTGTACCACAGCAGTTACTATTCCTGATTCCCTGTATGTCTTTTTCTGACCATGTAAAGGAGAAAGGAGTAAGGAGAAAGACAGTGTCAATATTCAGTAGGAATGCAGAGGCGACAGACGGCAGCACTGCAGTAACGTACTGTAGATCACAATCTGAGCACAGAACGGTACATTTTCTCGACACGGTGTTTATCCATGGAGACAGGCTCCTGGCTCCGTCCTCCGTCAGACACAGTTCTCAGCCCCGAGAGGTGGCAACTCTCATCTTTGGTGTCTGAGACGACCTGCATCCCGAACACCGTGCACATCCAGACCCCGACGGAGATACCATCTGTGACGACTGCAAGTCAGCAGAGGGCATCTGCTCCGTTGTCACCCTCACTGCTAAATTGACTTAAATTAGGTATCGCCTGCCCTGACACACGACCGAGGGGCAAGTCTTAAAAAATCGGTCAGATCCTGTTTTTGTCACCATTTCCTTCACGTCTGACTGATATGGTTTAAGGAGACACAGGCGGTTGGAGGTCTGCCAGTAGTGCCAGTCCTGGCTGTCTCCGTCTCTGCAGGCAGCAATTTGGTGTTTATTCAGGGCAGCTTTAGCTTGGCAGGCCCCAAAAGAGACAGGTTGACGGTGAGAGGAGCCCACAAACGAGCGGTGGAGGAGGAGGAGTGGGTGAGGGAGACGGACAGATCACAGAAAATAGAGAAACAGCGGAAATTGTCTCCGTGATTGAAAACCCAGAGAAGCTATTTTGACATGGGCAATTATTCCTGCAGTTATTAATGTGCCTTTGTGAGGAGTGCTGCTTCACTCCTGGCACTCCGCTAAGTGGACACTGAAGAAGCAGCGTCGTCCGAGTTTCCCCAGACGACGCTCGGACTTCACGGCTCTAAGTTTCTTCTCTCACTCGCAGGCTCCTCTTGCATTAATGCGTGTTTCCGAGCCGAGTGCCTCTCCACGGCACCCACACGCTGCGTGCCGCGCACGCTCAGAAAAAATACACCCGGATGAAACCGCTCACTATGAGCTTTTCCCTGGCTGCAGAATTGGCTCTGTGCAGAGATCACTATATATTCACCTCCTGTCACTGTTACCATGGCAAGGGAAGGAAGAGCTCCGTCTCGAGAAGCTCCGCCGCAGCCATCTCCCTCCGCCGCCTTCACATCTTCACGGTTGCCATGGAGACCAGCGGAACGAGCATGACTGCACTGTGCGTCAGACATGCCGGAAAGGGGCGACGTGATGGGCTTTTTCTCTCCCCCACTTTGGCTTTCACTCTGCTGTGTCACAGGCTCTCAACTCCGGCATCACCGATCCGCTCGCCCCGGCTCGGCGGCACGAGGAGGGGCATGTGCAAACACGCCGAGCGCGAGGTGTTAGCGAGGAGGGAGATACCTGCCCCCAGGTGTTTGTTGAATAACAGGCCTGAGTGAGGTGTTAATTGCTAAATGCCACTCAAAGGCCTCGTCTCTCTAATTGCCCGACATCATCAGCGTGTGCTCTCACGTTCGCCGAGGTCCTGCAATAATATTTGGTGGAAATATGACACGTTCCCCCTCGCAGACATTCTTGCTGTGTTCTCCGCAGCTGATAGTCTGTGAAAGTGTCGGATCTGATAGAGTCTGAGGTGTAAAGTTTCACAGAGTGTTCAGTCAAGAAGGGGGGAAAGAGAAGCTTCGATCAGAGCCTCTCATTAGATGGGACGCATCACCACGGGACTGTCAGCCGGGACAGTGGTGCAGTCGTTTGAAGGTCAGTGATGGGATTAAGCGTTCCTCTGGTTTATTGACCTGGAGGAAAAAGAGCTGAGCGGACCAGCCGTGTCACTGGTGGAGCCATGGAGCTGTCCATGGTGCTGAACTCCCGCCTCTGCTGAGGGCCACAAAGCAGAACATGAACACACACCATCGCTCTGAGAGGCTTTTAGAAGAGACGCCAACCAGGGACTGTGTCTGTAGAATCCACTGTTTTTTTCATCATTACAATTTGGATTATGAAATGTTGGAAAAGAATGCAATCCATCAGAAAACACAATGTTTTCTTTTAACTTCTTTGATTTTCATATTAAAACAGGAATAATAATCTGCCGACAGCCACAGGGCAGGAAAATAAAATGACGGGGCTCTGGTTCAATCTGATCCACCAACATCAAAAATGGCTGCCACGTTAGAAGACTTTCAGAACAGACCCTTGAAGAAGGAGAGTATCTCATCTTCTCTAGCCTGATGTATTGCGTAAGCTATTTGATCCGATGAAAGCACTTCTGGGGGGAGATGGTCTTTCCATCTAAAAAGAAAGAGGCACAATTGTGCAGAAGGCCATCATGTTGTGCTTATGATTGTTTAGGTTTATCAGTGGTGCAACATCAAATAAAGAAATGAGAGGGGATGGATCAAATGGTTCTTCTAGTTTTTCAGTTGAACTTCTAAATGTATCTTCCACCGACAGTTCTTCACCACTGCTTTAAGCTTTATTTGGCTTTAAAATATTCACTCCACTTTCTTTTAATGCACTTTTATATCTTCATGTAATTTAGGAAACACTTTTAACAACATTCCACACTTTGTATCTGTGTTTGTCTCTAGTATATATTTTTTATGATAATAACAATGCATAGTATATAAAAGGGTTTTACTCAAGTTACAAACTGAATATCAAATAACAAATTCATGCTTTTTAATGTACTTCATTTATTTACTATAATTTATTTGTATTTTATGTTCCATCCATTCATCATTGATATAATCATGGCAGCACTGTTGACATTGAACGTGTCTTTTTGTGTTTCTCTCATCTTGTCAAGATCTATCCTGGAGCAGTGGAGCTCATGCAGGTCATAGAGGAATTCATCCACATCGTTGGACTGGGCATGAAGGATTTCCACAACGCCTATTTGATGACTGGGAACTTGGGTAAGAAGAAACCAGCCCCACTTTACTCCCTGACCTTGTAAATTTTGCCGTTTCTTTTCTCCTTGACATGGACAAATAATCCCTGTACTTCACTCAATCCTTTTCCTAACTAGAGCTAAGGAGTTTTGTTAAGTCACTTCTATTTATATACAACATTTAAGAACAACAGGAACTGACCCAAAGCTTAAAAACCTCAGCAGGTACAAACAAGTAATTAATAGACAATATATAAAAGATATTGTTTTAGTGATATTTTCATATTTAAAGTAATTTAATAGAAGATTAGGACAATAAGACTAAAATCAAATTCATTTGAATAATAAATAACTGTGTGAACTTGGTTTTATATTCATCTGCTGTTTTAATTATAAAAATATATGTTAGAATAAATGTTTGTCGTATTCTAAGGTAAAGTAGGATTCTGATATTGCACTTTACTGCAGTCCTGTGAGAGAGGCTTGATTAGTAGAACATGCCCTGAAGCACGCTGTACAGAAGTGCAGCATCATTAAAAAAACATGTTTGTCAGTTTCTTGCGAAATTAAAAGTCATGGGAAAAAATATGGGCAGTGTCTGATTAAAGGAGATTAAATTGGAAGTGAAATTTCATGTTATTCCTGCAGTTGTAATAAACTCGCAAGCAAATTTTCTGCACCACTGATCGTGGTCCAGATAACATCTCCCCCCTAAAAATAAAGTGGGTGGATATGAGTCTTTGAGCACTTTTTCTCCTCCCTGATGTTCTCATGGGTTCTTTTAGCTTGTGTCGCGCAGCCTCTCGGCTGATCTGAGGTCTCGGTGGCATTTCATTCCTTACTAAGCTGTAAATGGTAACTCACTGCAACGGAATAATAGAACCGCGGTGCTGATTTATTCATGCAAGTGAATGTGAGCATGTACAGCTGCTGCTGGTGGGCAATCCTCTGATGGGGAGCGAGGCCTCCATGCATTCTTTACAATAGCTAACATTTGACCCACTTTGAGCACACACTTGCACTCAGTGGGTCTTTATGGTGTGTGATTTCCATAACGATTTATATTGTAGGCGGCCCCCAGAAAAAGCGCAACAAACATGGCGCGATGAATGCACCCATCAAAAGGCCATTATGAAACAATGTGAGAGGGAAATTAAGTAACGGACACTTGGAAACGAGGCTCGGACGCCGACCATTAATGACTTATTTCAATGACGCTGGAATATTTACACCCTCCAGTTTGGCTTAATGGTGGTCATCTGATCTCTCCGCCACGGCCTCCTCTTTTTATGCCCGAATAAGCATTAACACATGACCCGTGCTTTGCGGACAATATGCAATTTATTATTTGAAACCAACTCTAAAGGACAGTAGAGTTTTTCAAACTAAATTCTTTAAAAAGCAGTGCATTTCACTTCGATAGATATGAAAATAAAATACTTTACTTTAGTTTGTATAGAGCAGTTATATGACCGTGGGGCCTTCTCTCTATTCTGTAGCACTATGGATTAAACTGTGTCCATCCATTAGACCAGATCCGATGGAAAATCTATCTATATCGAGGCAGTGATGCAACTCAACAGTGTGTGTCCTTCTTACAGAAAAGCACTAAGTGGCACAACCAGGGCTCCTACTCAAGATATTGCTTGTTCTTTTTTTTTCTTCTCTACAAATACATATTTTACTGCCAACCTCACTATTGTAGCTATTACTTAGTTTCATTATTTCCAAATGATACATCCGTAGCCCTGTCCAGGATAATTAAGTTTATTTGAAAAAGCAACTTTCTCAGACAAGTGAAAAAGAGCTTCACATGAATAATATAACATCAGGAAGTATAATACACAATTAATGCAATGAAAACGCTGAAGAATATGCAACAGAAAGACAATTAAAAACACACACATTCAAACACTGAAATGCACCAAGTGCGATAAAAGCCAGTCACGTTAATCTAAAGGGAGAGTTGTTGGGGTTTTATGTTTGCAGGAAACAACTGCAGATTACTCACCGAGCAGCCAAGACCAAAATGCTTAATTAGATCAACTTACAGTCATTGGAGGGCAGGGAGACCAACTGAAAATCAAAAACTCCACAAAAGAGCTCCAAAAGAGAAAAGAACAAAGTAGGCTAACGGTGGTGAGCGAAACGGAAACACAGGGAATATGAACAGACAACATGGACAAGACAAAGGGAAACACAGGAATGCACGAGGGAGGGAGGGATAATGAACACAGGTGAAACACATGAGGACAGGTGCAGATGGTAAGCAGGGCAAAGACAGGAAGTAAAGCCAGAGAGACACACAAGGCACAAAGTTTCAAAATAAAACAGAGAATGAAAAACCAAGACAAATCCAAAAATCCAAGCACCAGCTGCATTTTAGGTCCATGACATGACAAAGTGCAAAGGCAAGGCTCATTTATTAGTATAGCACATTTCAACAAGGCAATTCAAAGGGCTTCACATAAAAAGAAGCATTTACTAAGAAACTGAAAGTTAAAAAATAAGAGTTAAAGAGTGAAAAAACAACAACAACAACAACAACAAAATGGACCACAGTGTAGAAGCAACATTCTTGACCACTTGAAGACTATCTGGACTAGATACTATTTATTGATGCAGGCGAACCATGGATTGCAGTGGTCTAAAGAGGAAAACATTTGTGAATGATCATCTGCAGCTCAGATAGCAAACGGATGTGGGCCACTTCAGGCAATGATGTGGGTCTGCTGGCCATCTTGAGGCCCAGACACAAAGGGTAAGAGTCTTGAGGGATGCAGACATGCAGTGCTTTAGGCAATGTGTATTCTGGATGTGAATATAACTCGTGACCATGACCTGAATTACACAAAACCAATTTGGGTCACTGACCTGCGGTATTGCTATGGGTTGCTTGTGGCCCTGATCTGGCAAACAGGAGCAGACAGCTCAAGTGCCATCATTCCACCCCATTCCAGTGTTTGATGTGGGCCAAATCTGGGCCAAAACAATTTTGATATGTGGCTAATTTTGGCAAAGTACCCCAACCCCAGTTAATGCCAGCGGGGTTTGGCTGCAGCAGCTCTACAACCCTCAAATGATAAGCATCATAGATAATGGATAGATGAAAAGAAACTTAAGGAAACTTAAACATTTGACACAAGCTGTACACCACTGTTGTTATTTTGAGCTTCACAAGTGATCAGAAACAACATGTATTCCCGGCACCAGGATCTTGCCACTAATGACTCGGACTGCTCTAATGAGGAAACTGATTTTTTGAGACACAAGTCTGGTTCTTTTTTAGCAGAGCCTGCAGGCACCTTGATTGCGTCAACAGCTCTGACATGTTAATTTGTGATTCTTTAAATAAATTATAATTAGATATTTTTAAATTACTTACAGTAGGTGTAGATGTCCCACACTCTTAGACACACTCTTAGACACACTCTCAGAAATTTAGACAATGAAGAAGTCATACAGACCTTTTTTTAAAGAAAGTAGATCCCAGTTGTCTTTTTTTGCCTCATACATCTCTCAGGCATGACTGAAGTCTGGTTAATTATTCCACACACCTTGTTATTGGCCTTAATCTGTATCAACCCCTCATTTTTAATTTCTAATTAGGCAGATATATTTAGTCAATGTTCCCCCGAGACTAAAACTCAAAATTGACAAATCTCTTCTTCTTCGGAAAAGGGCCACGTGTCTATATGTTTCACTTTCACCTCATTAACAAGCTTAATATGTATTAAGAGGATTTGTTTTTCTTAAGTAGCTCACAGAAAAATACTGATGACGACTAAACAAGAACCCTATATTGTTCTTTTTTAGCATATTTAGAGTTTATGTACTTACTCGAAGTTACTCTGGAAAAAAATATTATGACTCATTCAAAAAAAGGCACAAACATGATTTTCCCTCAATTTCTGAAGGAACATACGTATGTGTTGTTTTAAAATAACCCTGGAACAACAGCATCATTATAATTTCTGGTCTTGCAGAACCGAGGAAGGCAGTTTTGAGAGTTTTTTTTTTTTTTTTGGTGTGGGGGGGGGCATCCTCACACACAGGCTGAGGGCTTATTTGGCTTGTGAGCGGTTATTTGAAGATGTAGCAGTAATGAGCTGCCTCTGGCTGGAATCACCCAGAAGCTCGCTGGCTGCTGGCTGAAAGCACTGAGGTCTTGTAAGGAGAAAGAACTCTGTGTTCTTCTACCTTCAGAAAGAAATTACTGCTTCTTGTTTAAGTTTCCGGTTCGGTCATTATAGTGGAAGAATTCCAGATAGCGATGCATTTTACTTTAGTTTTTTTTCACTTTTTACTCCGTATTTCCATGAGTCACATGCCTTTCTCTGTTATGACGAGACACCACTAAGACACGGGGGATGCAGATATTTCATGTAAATTATTCCACCCGGGACACAGCTCCGTCTTTGGTCGCCAGCCACACGCTCAATCCAGCCCGGGCCGCGTGGCGTGTCTCTTTTGATTAAAGGAATGGAAAGTTTTGTGGAGCCATCGGTCGAATCCGAGTGGACAGCATCTGGCCGAGTAAGATATTGCGGCATCATTTCGTCACTAATTTATGGCAGCCTCTTGACACCTCGATAAATACTGGCTGTCACCAGGGCGGCGTCCTCTGTCCTCCCACTTTTAGTCAAATAACCTTGATTGCAAAAAGGCTGCGCACTCCGGCAACTTAATGTCTTGCCGTGCAAGCAAACACGTGGAGGACAAAAGTGATGCTTGGGACATGTTCGAAATTAAATTAAAGGCCACTTTGAAGGTGGAAGACATCATTCACTTTGGACATTCTTCTAGGGGTCTATCGTGAGCCCGCACTTCATAGTCCGGAGAGTGTTTTGACATCAATAGCGATTAATCGTAATTACACACGAAAAAAGATGCTGCAAATGCACAGTGAATACATTTTTCTGTGCAGAATGTTTATGTCGTCTGACTTGGACGTGTGGCTGAATGCTGAGTCTCGTATGAGCACGTTCGGATGGAATGTGCATTGCTATAATTCCCTCAGTGAAACCGTCTTCAGAAGCATCACAGTTCAACACGATCGCTCTATTTATGCTGTCGGCTCCCGTCAGGCGAGTGGAAAAGCCCATTTACCTGCCGCATTACCCAGAAGCCTATAGCGGCGTGTGTGTGTCACAGCGTGCCTCGTGACTAAAGCCGCCGACACAAACACACACAAACACTTAGCCACCGCTGCTCCCAACATCTGGCGCTGGGAACGGGGCCTTTGTGGTGCCCTGTGATTTCATGCCCGCGGCTCGATCATCCCCAGCACCAGAGGCACACCTTCCCTGTCTCAGGTATTACTCAGTCGTGGCGTCTTTCCAAGATTTGAAATTGTAAAACTGCCTGGGCCTGAGGAACAACGGCGCTTGTGCATCAATGGCGGGATTAGCCTCAGATTCCTCTCCGTCTCTGTGAAGCACCACCTGACAGGGACTGGATGTGACACCAGGTAGACAACAGAGCAGCTTTATCGACCCCCCCCCCCCCCTCCTTGTAATGCTGAGGCCGCTTCAGCTGATCCTGGGTATTTTCCTTGTCGGTGTATGGACTGATGTTATATTGCGCCTCACCAGGGAGCTGAGAGAAGAAAACAGTGATTAAGGAGATTACCAGTATAAAAGTTGTCATGTGGTACCTTTGATTTTCCGCCCTGTAGTGAATTTGGATGGGAGTTGAGAGGTTTATTATAAATAACCTGCGTATTCAATCGCCCTGTGTCCTTGTGTGTTTTTTTTTCTATTGGGAGTGCAGCTTTCTCTAACAATCCAAAGACATAAAGATTGGTATTACGTTATTTGGAGACTTCAAATGAGGATTTCTAAGGTTACAGTTTATTTTAATTGAAAAAATAGGCCTGTCATGCTCCAGTTTAAAAAAACTAACCAAATCTGAAGCTACATCCAAACTATTACATTTTTGTAGTTTGAAAACCAATCAACTCTCGGATATGCCTGGTGTCCACACTACTCTGGAGTCTTAGAGCTACTTAAACTAAGAAGTTTGGAATCCATTACAGGCACTAATGACAGTGTCGTCTTTGCTAACTGCTGTTGTGCAGTTAAATTCATTTTTCAGTGATACAACTGCTTATATACACATATAGAAGACGAGCCAATGTTCAAGCAATATGTTACAATTGAAGCCCGGGTGAAGTATGTGAGTGGTCCCTTGTTAGTATGGACACAGATTCAAACTGATGCTGTTAGTCAGTGGAGTATTTAAATTTGCAGGCAGCAATCCTGTGTTTTTGAATTCAGGTCATGGGACTGTTACAAAGTGAGGAGTTGGGATGTACAGGACCCAGAGAGCAGACGTCAGACAAAGCACGTCATGCAGAGAAAGAATATTTAATCTGAAACACAGGCCTCAAGTCTCTGCTGGCAGACAGGAAGGCAAAGAAAAAGAAAGTTTTGGGATCCAAAGCTCAAACTCAGGCAAAAACTAAGGAACAGGAACAAATAGGGAAAGTAAGTACGAGGTAACACCAGGGAGCACCAGCAGGAACAAAGCCAGACGAAGTGACAAAGAAGACTGAGGAGCGCGGAGACTAAATACATGAGGGAGGTGAGGGATAATTGGGCACAGGTGAAACATGAGGGAGGGGCAGACCGAGACAGGAAGTAAAGCAAGTCGGGAAAACACACAAGGTGACTAACTTCAAGGTAAAATGGGAAAAAAATAAAAGGAAAAGTCAAACCCCCAAAACCCTTAATGCTGCATGGGTCTAAATTATAAACCTAAGGAGTTCCAAAAAGAAAATCCAAAGCCTCCAAGAGTTTATATACAGATCACAGATTTAGTTTGAAAGAGTACAACACACTGCACATATCTAAATACAGAAATAGAGCAGGTTAAATTACTAATTCCATGTGTTTGATATAGACATGTATTTGTTTTGCTGATAGTTAGATGCTACAGTATCTGAGGCCTGCACTACGAAGCAGGATTCAGGGTCATCGAGGTGACCCTGGGTTTCCTGGGGTCAAAGAATTTTCACTTCTCACCAGTATAAATCACCTTGTATAGGTGGAGGAGCAGGTTACATTACAGTGCATTCAACAACGTCACATCCTCCTCCTCCTCTTCCTCCTCTTCCTCCTCCTCCTCCTCCTCCTCTTCCCTCTCACCAACTGCAACAATACCAACATCTTCCTCTTCTTCACTTCTCATTTTTATCGCAACCCCCAAAAAATCATTTATCTAACAACAACAACAACCTCAAACGCACCACAGACCACACAACTGATTTCTGTTTGTGTATGTGTGAGCTTATGTGTGAGCCTGAGGCCCAAAGAAGTTTATATTAAATAGACAAATAATGAAGAGGAATAGATTTTATTTTAAAAATCTGCTGTTCTATGTTTCCCATGTGTCCATTCTGGTTTTAAAACTAAACTTGAAAACAGAAATACGTATTAGACATGAATCTGTGTGGTTATTTCACTCCATAATTCACACGTGAGCAGGAGCCCGAGAGAGAAAATATGATCACGTGCCGGAGCCTTTTTTTTTTAACAACAGACTTCTGGTAAATGTATCCACTGTGATTCTCTGTAAGACAATCTACTAATGCATAAATAGTCCCGAAAGTATATTGATCATCCACATTTCTCCATTCCTCTTTTGAATTCTGCAGTGGCCAGCATCCAGAGACTTCCAGCAGTGTCTGTAATGACTGACATCAACTTCCCCATGAAGGGTCGTAAAGGCATGGTCGACTGGGCCAGGAACTCCGAAGATAAAGTGGTCATCCCGAAGGGCCTCTTTGTTTCCCAGTCAGCAGGTACGGGGCGCAGTATATCTCACACGGAGACGTTTCAATTGTACATCTTTCCTCCGGAACCCCGAGCCACGCGAACACGTCTGCGGGCACGAGCATTATTTCACGTAGGACACACACGTAAAGTTCTTCTCCTTTTTAAAGCCGGCTGTAATGTTTTCCAGCATCTGCGGAGGTAAATGCAGCGGAAATGTGAGATGAATGTACAGCGTATACCTTGTGATGGATTCAGGGGCCACTGCTGAGGAGCGGAAAATGAATATCTTGACATCTCGGCAAACGCTGAGTGATTTTGGTTGCATTGCCTCGCCTGAAAAACCTGCAGTATGACTTTTGCACAGCAGCATTAGTCTTCTGCAGGATGTATTATATTTTTCATTTTATGCTACTCCGACCCTTGTATCTGGGGAGTGAAATAGAGCTGCACGCCTTCCGAACAAAGCCGGTTCGCTTGCGTTCGCTTGTTCACCCCGCCGAGGATTTCCAATCGACTCAGCGTTTTGAGCCTCCTCTCAAACGGTGCCAGTTGCCACAGTTTGCTGCAATCCGGAGCCAGACAATTTGGTTAATTGGTGTAATCAGTCTTATCTGGAATATATCAAAGATAACAAAACAAGGGATTGATTAGAGGATCCGGTGCCTAATCCCGACCACTCTCATTTGGACGCTGTGTAGAAGCAGAGTCGACAAAGTCTGCAGCAAAAAGTTGCAGAAAGTCCTCTTTGTCCAAAAAAAGTCTGAGTGTTAAGTGTTACTGGCAGATTCTGCACTGGCAGAACAAACTAGCAGGTTTGCATAAGCCAAGTGTTACTCCCATTTACAACTGTCTCCAGTTATGAAAACCTGCCATATTACTGGAAAGCAAAACCGTACACTGTTAAATCTACACAGCATGAACATTTTGAATATGTGCCTCATTAAATCCGATCCACTTGAATAATAAGGTTGTGTCATGCTATAAATATAAAAGTCTATGAGTGATGATAGCTGATATTTCATCTTCTCCTCTAGATATGGAAGGATCCCCCGTCTTTATTCTGGGAACAGTTCTCTACAAAACTCTCGGACTCATGCTGCCTTCACCAAAGTAAGAGCATCACATTTCCTCATCTGTATTTTCTGAACTGCTGGTAAAATAAAAACAGACAAACAATATGACAGATTTAATCCTTCTGAAGCAGCACGGGTATCTATTTTTATTTCAAGTTGTAGATTAAGTCTTACAAAGAGACCGTGCCTCACTCATGTGTCCCTCGGCTGTTCCTCTGCAGCACAATGACATTAAACGTGTCCAACAGGAAGAAAGAGAAAAGCAGATGAATGTGCTGCCGATGTCGTATCTTCTATTTTAAATTGTTTTTCTCAATACAACACATTCATGCAGCTTTAATGCTTCCAAGTTACAATTCATGGGTTTACAATCAAAAGCACAAATCATTCAAACACAAGTAGAAAACAAGATTAAAGTTGGAATGATGGGAAAAAAACTAAAAACACATAGAGGTTGGACACAGGCTTTTTCCAACACGTCCTCCATATTCATTATTTTGAGGATTTAAATACATTTTCATAGCTTGAACTTTTTCTTAATTGTAGCTTCTGTTTAAATAAACCTGGAGGTTTGTTCCATATATTTTAAGTAGACGTTTAAAAAATTGTTTTCTTTCACATTCTAATTCATATGGAGTCAGTACTGCTGAGAAAGCATATACCGTGTAAACATCAAATGAGGGGTTTGTGCTACAAAACACAAATAGTTAAATTCAAAGAAAACATATTTAGTGAAGCGCGGACTGTGGAGTTAATTCACGGCGACGTTATAGCCTGGAACAAGCAGTGGGACGTCCCAGACAACCACCGGGATGCCAGAGCCCGATCAACAGGTCCCTGGCACTAACAGCCCAAGGACAGAGCGGTCAACCCAGGACCGGCCAGGCTGTCAGTCACAGCAGCAGCAGCAGCAGCAGCTGTGTACGTGTGGAGAGGAGCTCATGATGTGACGCCGAAGGTCACTCTCCCTAGAATAACAAGGGGATACGCCGATCTTCTATTTGCCAGATTTTAAGCTTTTGAGGTTTGAGCAGGGGGGCAGAAAGAACTTACCTATTTGCTCCATCGATTTCAATCATACAATGAGTCCAGACAAGTGACTGACTTATACAATTTGAAAAAGGCTGGATGTTTTTTTTGAAACGGGAGTAGAATGCCGGATTTTTAAAGGGAAAGACACAAAGAAACATCTGGAGCCTTTGATTTGTACTCTCTGGTTTCTGATCTGCTCGGGTGCTTGAAACACCTGGAAAACCTCCTGCAGGGCTGCTTTCACGTCTAATGGGCGGCTTTTGATATTTGGGTTATAGCTGCACCGGAGAAAATATCTTACACTAACACTCTGCAAGGTTTAAAAAATTCATTTGAAGAAACTTGCACTCCCGATTTCAGATAATTAGATTAGCCCCTCAGAGAGGAACTTTAAATTCAAAATCTTCTCAGACACCAAATCAGGTTTTAACACCGAGAGTTCCTTATACTCCCGATCCCACTTAAGTCTTAATCTAATCCTGAAGTGTTAATGCTTCTTCACAGAGCAGAAAAAGAGGCCTGGGGTGTTTGAAGTAAAATCAGGGTCCAGGCTTTAAACACTGCAAATGTTGTATAGTGCTCATCCTTTATATCAATAAGCTGCATGTAACATTTACAGGGATACAGAATATACCATCATGGTTAAGCTTCTATATCAAAGAGGAGCCTCTGCTTTTCAATCGTTGTCTTAACACTTGACCCTCGATGATTCAATTAAACAGTGTTTCAAAAGAATTTCCAGGAAATGAGATTTGTTTCCTAACTGATTTTGTTTTCTTTGACGCAGGAACCACACTGTCGTGAACTCCAAGGTCATCGCGGTCACGGTGAGACCTGAGCCCAAAGTGACGGACTCCCACCTGGAGATCGAACTGGCTCACCTGGCAAACGTAAGAACCACAGACACGTCCTGTCGTCTTTTTATTACAGATGCAGGTGAAGGAGCCACACCTATACCCTTACCCATAATCCTCTCTGTCCCACCTTCCAAACCATTGGTGATTAACCTGTACTGCTAGACAAGAGTGGAATTAGACAGACGGACAGGAAATAAAGACACACAGACAGACGGGCGGGTGGGTGGGCAGGACAAATCGACAGGTGGAGATAGACAAGCAGACAGACAGGTCAGATAGATGGATGGACAGAGAGAGGTGGGAGGACAGGACAGGACAGACAGGAGAGACAGAAAGAAAGGTGGGCAGATGGGAAAAACAGAAAGACAGGTGGACGAAAGGACAAACAGACAGGTGGACAGGACATTCTACAGACAAGCGTCAAACAGACGGATGGATGGATGGACAGACAGACATGTGGGCGGACAGGATACACCGACACACAGATGGACAGGCAGGCCACACAGACATAGAAACGGATTAATTAGAATTATGGATGGGTGATCACTCCTGTTGTAGTTAGATACCAAAGACATGACCAGGGTGGAGATGAGTTTATCTCATGATGAGAAAGGGATGTAGAGAAGTATTTAAAACGAAAGTAAAAGAGAACACAGATAAATTGATTGTGATGTTCATTGATTGTAGAAGATAAAATATGTAATTTATAATGACACCAGCCCTCGATGGTCCTGAGGTCTTATCTGTTGACTGTATGAGCAGTGACCACGGCAGCTGCCTGAACACAATGGGGCCTAATTGGCTCGATAATTAATTTGCAAGTCGGATCATTACGAGGACATTTTCCCTTTTTATGATCCAGACCTTGTTATTCAACTGGGATGTAAAGTGCATGTAAGTCTGAGCGGGTCAACAAACGCTTTCATGTGTGATAATGGAATACAAACTCCAGTTTGTACTTTCTGTGTGATCCATAAAACACTCTATTATTATTATTTTTGATCTGCACAGAAGGGCAAACGCAAAGTTCATTTATAACGACGCTGCCCATGAAGAGCAATTGTCATCATCACTATTTATCTGGTAAACATTTTGTCCTTTTTCCTTCCTTCCAGGGCACAATGAACCCGTACTGCGCCCTGTGGGACAGCAACATCATGTAAGTGGCCATGAACTTTCTATTTTTTAAACTATTGTTTTTTCAGTCACTCTGTTAAATATCAAGCTTTCACTGTTGTTACAGTGCTTCTCTGCTACGCCTCTGAATGTGGGTTAGTGTGCATCTTCTCTCTGCACATATCTTTACATAGACATAGATTATTGTGCATTATTGTAAATACAACTCTTATCATCAGATGGGAATAAACATCTTATGACACCTACAGACCTCGACAAACGCTTCTGCCAGGAATCAAACTCACAACGTCTCAGTTTGTGGAGTTTTTCTTTGGCTCTGAGTCGGTGCTGTTCAGGTTCTACAGACGCAGTGTTCCTGGGTTCAGCCCATACCTCCATCCTAACATGAGTCACTCATGAGTCATAGGCTTAGTGTATACATCACAATTCTGCAGTCATTTGTACAAGTGAGCTGTACTGTACAGAATGTACAACCAGACTAGAATGATTGGCAGGTGTCGGCTTTAACACACATCTTAAATTATTTTCATTTTATCAGATTTTGTTGATATGAGCAGCTCACGGAAATAGAAACAGACCAGGAAGTGCTTGGACGTCAGACGTACATACTGGACAGTAATATAACAAATATCACAAGGAGGTTTGGAACACTCACGTGTTCACATGTCATCATCTTCTCTGAAACTTAACTTTGCTGCTGGATTTTTTACGCTGGGCTTGTTTTGACAGAGTTTGGTGCTGTGCTGCTGTCGGAGGTGATTCCATGTCACCTTGTTTGCAGCAGAATGATTTGTGTTCTCGCTCGGTTTACATTTGACAGCAATGTTCTTGTTGCATTTCCACCTGCAGAGACTCAACTTTTCTTAAAGCTTCAGGACAGTTCACTGCTCGGTCTGGGAGGAGACTATTCACAGTATTAAAAACTACTTACTTGACTACTTACTGATTATTTACTGATTACACAAAAATATTAGCTGACAGTTTTGTTTTATGTATTAGTTATAATTTATAAGCCCACAATCATCTATATGGCAAACCCAATATACACAATTTTCTTTATTACAAGCCTTTTTTCCCCCGGGTTTCTGCAGAATCTTAAAAATCCCTCATAACCAAAATATCGATTGTCTGAATTTTAGGTCTTAAAATATCGTATACATTTAAATGTATAATTTATATTTTAAAGATAGTAGTTGTTTGGAGTAATGCCTTGTCTGTTATGTCTCCATGTTTTGTGGTTGTTTCTTATTGATACAGATATTAGCACAGAGTAATAAAACAATATGTGGTTGTGGGAAAGACTGCGGATGCCTTCTGTCTCTGCCTCTAGTTTCCAAGGTAACATGTTTTATCCAGGGTTATTCCCGTGGCTACTTCTCGTTATCATATTTTGACACTAGGGTCTTAAGGTTTATTAATATTTGTATATATTTGCTCTAATTATCTCTCTATGTGTAGTAATATTTTTAAAATGTTAATGCTGCCTTTCCTGTGATGGCTTAAAACAGAAAACCTCTGCACGAAGCACTCGTAGGAAACCATGCATGTGTGCATTGGTAGTGAAGCAGGGGCCACGTGCTGCCTGCGTGTCACACTCTGTCATGTGGAGGGAAACATTTGGTGTCGGGGCCACATTGTTGAACGTGGTGAATCGTCTCAGCTCGTGGTTTGTTTGGGTGCGCTGTGAACACACACATGCTTCTGCCCTCCTTCTGTTCCAGTCCTGACAGGAGCTGCTCCAGGCATGTTTGCTTCCACCAGCATTCGATCCTCATGTATTTTTAAGTTCTTTTTAGACCCAACTGGAGAACCTTTAGCATTTAGAGCTACTCGCTGTTACTGTGAGTTACCAGAATCAATATCCAGATCAAATCAGTTGTTTAAATGGGTGTATTGGTTCTGCAGCTGGATCAAATACATCACTGGTATATTGCTGTGTAGCTTGTTAGAGCTATAGATTGATATAGATAGATCCTGATATACTGTCTATGGGTACAGCACAGTCCTTCCCTTGGCCACTAATTATAGTTCAGGCATATATTTTTAGTACTTATTCATGGATTTCACACATATGTGGTTGAGATGTGTCACACATACACATTAACAGAAAAGGAGAACTCAACCCAATTGCAAAAAACTAAACTACAAAAGCCAAAACACAACAGAATTTGATGCTCGTCTATTTGAGGTTTTACAGTACTGGTGCATTCTTCCTTTTTGGATGCTCTAAGCCCCTGTACCGTAACACCTCAAATAGACAGGCATCTGATTTTAAATGGCGACAGACATATCTTGTTTACAAAAGGCAGCGTACTTGACCGCAGGAACTTACTCGGCTATTTCTGTTGTCAACATCTGCTGTCGCTAACTTCTGTTGTGGTTTTGTTTGCATTGTCTGGCTTTTCTTGTCGTCTGATAGGTTTTTGCGGCCGTTGTGAGTTTTTTTTATTTGTGAGTAAACAAACAGTTGTGGATGAAGCAGCTTAGGCAACAGTTTACTCTGAAATGACATGTGGATTCTGCATGTTTGTCCTCTATCGTTTTGTCAGCAAGGACCAACTGGGAAGACCCTGCTCTATTCTCTCCCTCTGACTTTCAAGTATTGGATATCAGCACTTCTTTTTCCTCTGCTTTACCCTAAGTCATTACAATCAGGGCTCCGCTGAATGACTCCGTGCTATGATTACCGTGTTCATTTCAAACAGTTGGCTCATCCTATTACAGACTAGCAGCCACTCTCCGGGCCCATCGAGGGGGTAATACACCATCTGTCAGCCATGTTGGCTCAAAGGAAATGAGAGTGCTCACTATAACAATTAGCAGAATGAAAATGTTGTTCACAAGTGGAGAGCTGAGTCCTTTGCACTTCCTGTATCACCGACTCGTTTGTGGTGCTGATACACAACATGAGAATACTGAGCTGTGCACTCGAGGCGCTGGAATGAAGCCGTGAGGCGGAGACAGATCCCACAGCCGAGTCTCTGCTGCTTCACTTTCAGCACAGGGCTGAAATATATATACTGTGTGACAGCGCCAGGGGAAAACATCATGATTTGTCTGTTTGTGTGAGCAACTGAGAGGATGTTGTAAAGAAGTGTTATTGATGTTGTGAGCTTTCGGAATGATGTTCATGAATACTATCGTTTTGCAACTTTAAAAATATACATTAGTTATATTAGTTTTGTTTGTGTGATTAAAAATGTGCAGGAATATTACTCTTATATTATATTACATGCTGATTGGCTCGTCAGCTAAGGAATAAATTCAGGGTCAAACTATTTGCCTGTGACTAAAACATTTGAGCCAAATTTGTGTGACTCGTTGTTCCTCCACAAAAATGTATTAACATTTACACAAATGTTTGTAAAGCAAAAAAAAAAAACTTTTACACATCTAAATTTAATTTGTGTGAAAAACAATTCAGACAGACACAAATTATTTCCACAGTTTCAGAACGTTTTACACATTCACATGATCTGTTTCACACGTTCAGATGCGTGAATTCATATTGTTGCTCACCAGTTCGAGCGACGGCTTCACATTGTGATGGAATCCATACATTCTTCACCTCGCAGCGTTCTGTGCTTCACTTCCCTAGGCACAGAGAATTGAACGGGTGCATTTTTAATAAGGTTCAATTGAATCTCAATCAGCGCTACTGCAGGAGTTTCTCATTTAATGTTCGATATTTTCTACGAAATTAAGGAACAGTTTTAATGAGAACAATTTGATATATAATGAAATCCATCTATTTAAGGGAAACAAGGCAAGAGAATCACTTCAGAAAAAAATGTTGTGGGTAAAATTGAGCTATTCTGTCTATTCAGTTATTTGTATCAGTTATACAAGACGCCCATATGAGGCCCACATCGTTTTGTGATAACTCAGGGTAATAATATGCAGTCATGGGAAGTACATTTACTTAATTATTACAGCATTGAAATTGTGACCAATAATAATAGTAATATAATAAGTGAGGATCTGAGAGAAGGCCATTCCCCAAATTAATACTTATATGTATAATCAGTTCCCAAGTAAATTATTGTAAATATCTTTTTAGCTCATCTTCATGTCAAGGAGAGTCACAGAAACACATTTCACTGCAGGTCGTACAATGTGTGGTTTGTGTATGACACAAATAAAATATGAATTTGAATATCTAATTATCTTATGTGCAATTAAAATTAGTAAAACAACTGTGACCTATTGATGGTTCAATGACATGAGCTTCCTGCGTTTGTCATGTGTCCCAGAGAACTGTTGGACAGCCTGCTGCCTCTGTGATTACCTTTTCAATATCATAAATCAATACAAAATAAACGAGGAAAAGAATCAAACAAACTTGTAAATCAACATGTTGATATGCGACTCGCGTGTTGTAAATAATAAAAAAAACTCTGTAGCATCCGGAGAGCCAATATCTTTTTCATTTACTCTTCAGCTCCCGAGCACCGAAGGTAAACAGCTCAGACGTATGCACTTTTATTACTCTCTCAAATGTCAATATTTTCAGCTATCAAACAAGCCTGAAATGACCAATATCTCACCCCTCGGGCGAGGCGAGGAAACAAAGTAAGTGCAGCCCTGTGATGTCCCCACTGTGTTCACCAGATGAAGGAAAAAAAAAACTACTGGAATTATTCAAACTATCTATTCAAGGATGCAGGTGTTAGTTTTTTAACTGACTTTTATAAAAAATCACTGGAAATAATTTATTCTACAGTCTCTTGATAACAATTTGAAGAACTCATTGATTAAATGGCTAAAGAGGTTAATTCATCTCATTGTGAATATTGTAATCACATTACAGACAAATTCCTTATCCTGCAGCAAGTAGGTGCTTTTAAAATCACATGAATCTTTGCAGTGAAAGACATATGAATGTGCTTCTGTCTTTAAAATCACATATGTCTTACTGTCCAACTTTGACAAGAGGTCAAACACCAGGCTGAGAGCGACGACCTTTATCAGTGAACTACTCCCTACATCATGACAACATCTCGGGCCTTCTATAAAACAGCTTTAGGACACAACATTTTTACGGACTGCCACATTTATTACACTTCTCTTTTTTACTTTTTCACATTTATCTACCATTCTTTATTGTTTTTCTTCCTCTCAAAGCAAACAGAAGGTGATAAATGATATCATTACTTTGTCCTTGTTAGTCTTAAATGTATAGTTTCCTTTCATGGTGCTCTATAAACCAACAGATTGCCAACTTGAATGGCAAACATGTAAGATATGTTTGACATAACTGAAGTAGGAGAGTACAGAGGCCAGCGAATAAAAAGTTGTTTTTCCTTTTTAAATGCACAGGTATCCAAATACATATTATAGATATATATACAACCGAATAAATGTCAGTCTAAATTATTGTGATTTATTTTTAGTTTATTCTTTGTAGTTTATTCTTTGCATTTGAATTACTGTATTTTATTGAGTGAGTTTGTTTTCATCAATATACAATACAAAACAGTACATTTTTTGACTGCAAATACCCGTATATATAAGATATTGTATAAACTCATCCTTAGTTAGTGGACAATAACAAACCTCAAAATTCTGAATCAAAACAAAAACGTTGTAATTATTGTGATATTGCATTTGTGATACAATCAGTTTCCAGATGACTTGGTGTTAAACAGTTACCGCCACAGATTTGCAGTAGCAGTTTACCTCCTGAGGAATCAAAGCATATTCATTATTTACATGTGAAGGTATGAAATGCAGCTGCGGCAGGGATGGGTTCTACTGAACATCTGGTGAACGTGGACTCGAGCCAATCAGGCCACACTAAACCCCGCCGGCCGAGGCGGAGCTTAGGAACCCAGATAAACCTCTGCTGTACGTTTTGGTCCCAGCTTAACTAGAAACAAGAATCTACCCGAGGACATGGGAAGTCAACAGCATAAACATCACCTACAGTCTTTAATTACCTATATGCACGGTTTAAAGAGAGAGTTATATAAGTTGTGTACAGCTCGATTTATAATGTAATTAATAATATTTGTCACCACTTTCTTTGGATCCTTTTAATCTACTTATGTTCAAAGCTACTTAAGAAGTTGGACAAGTTGAGTAAACAGTAAAAGCACCCGGAGCTGGTGATATACTGCGTTTTTATGAGTCTGAATTTACATCTCCTCCTCCATCTTTCACTTGAAGTTCTATTTAATTTGAGTCCTAATCTTTCTAATTCCGTTGAAAGAGCTCGTTAATTGTTTTTCCTCCTTGACGTCAAGCTTCTTTTGACATTTGCGTATCTCAGATCGGCAGTTTCTCCCGTCACAGACCCTCAAACAGACTCGTCTGCGCCACAGACCTGATCAGATTCAGGCTCTTGTGGGAAAGTTTTTGTTGTTTTGTCAGCTGCGTTTGAATGGGAACTGTCTACGCTGCAGATGGGGGAGAGGATAACACAGAGAGTTTTGCGTTTGGGCTATTTCCGGTGGATTAATTCATCATGAAATTAGACAACTTCAAGTTCTGCTTGGGACCTGAGGATGTCCACATTCTGTTGTACTGTAAGAGGATGTCGACAGGGAGAAGTCACAGTGTGGACAATGTTTATAGGGCGTCTAAGATAGGACACTAACCGTGCATTATCTGTCCGCAGGAAGTCTCGCTGTGTGTGTGTGTGTGTGTGTGTGTGTGTGTGTGTGTGTGTGGGAGTGATTCACATGTAAACCCTGACATTGTACATGATGTGAACACTCACTGGTGCTACATGTAATTACCTGCTCTGCTTGCCCTGGTTGATGTATTTATACATGCTTTTACTTGTGAACCTACAAAAAATCAAACACCTCATAATAAATGAAATGATAATGAATGCAAGTTGTGTGGCACAGTCATAGCGAGAGTGAGACTCAGTTCAGTGCATATACTCGTAAATATCAGTTCCCTGAACATGCCTTAATTTATTTATCAAGATCTATGTTAAAGACACTGAGGAATAAGTTCCTGAATCCTCACTAAAATGTAATGAGTTATTGCCTCATCCAAAACCACTTTGGTGGATAGTGGGTTACAGACCAAGGCAATAACAAAGATATACAAAATAAACATAGCTTGTAAAAAACGAATGCATGCCCTCTGATTTAAAAAGAAGCACAATATTCAAAATATGAAGAAATTCAGTGTATACAACAAATTCTATGGAAGATAAGTGACCATACACATTTCCTGTTCTCCATCTAGTAGCTTTTTCTGTAATCTTACTTACAAACAAACAAGCAAACAAGCAAACAAGCAAACACAGAGCAGAGATATCTTGACTTTTGTGTTATTCACATCCTCACTGACGAAACCCAAACATCAGCTTCTTTTCCTTATCTGCCGCCTGTCGACAGTTTTGTCCCACTCAGGATTAATAACATTCTTCCTGCAAAAAAAACAACATGTCTATCATCACGAGATCCAGGATGGATGGAGTGTTCTATTTTTCATGCAGCGTTGCCCCCTCCCTCCTCTGCCTGTCAGTTCGTGTCAGTCATTCAAGACTTTCCCTAGAATTTCCTGAAGTGCTTCGCCTCAGGCCCGTAAGCCACCAACCAGCCCAGTGTCTGGCTAATCCTGACGTGGGCATGCAAAGAAATTAAAGAGGTTCTCGGGGTGGCTGTACCCCCATCACTGGAGAAACATACAATATGCAAAGCAGTGTAATGAAGGCTAAATGGACGGCGACCTTGTCTGGGCGTTTAACCGGTGGAGCTGCACCGTGCTGTGAGGCTACGGAGCTTCATAGTTTGACTCTTAAGTGGATAAGTTATGGGTTCGGTAATACGATCTCTTTGACTGCAGGACCTCAATCTGTCAGAGTCCAGCGAGGCACACAAGCGTTTTAGCAACCGTCTGACTCTCGGCTTCACTTCCACACAGCGGTTTAAACACTGAACGGGCCGTCTAAAGCTTTGTTGGTGCCACTCCACTGTCACTTATCAGGCGTCTTCACACCCAAATATGTTAAAACCGGAGCATGATTAAAGTCTGTCACATTCCAATCCCGGAAGTTTCAGCACTAGGTTGTCAAAGCATCACAACAAGGATGGTCAACAAAGGGTACGTGACGGATGTCGTGTCATCAGCCTCGCTGTGGTTAACATCAGTGCTGACACTTTCCCTCTGGGACATTTTTTATATTCTAGGGCCACCAGGCCCCTGATAAGGTCAGACAACACATCAAACGTGGCGTGCATAAATCCCCAGCCAGGGATGTTCTCCTGTCAGCTGCTCCCTTCGGCGCAGAGCAGAGGCAAACATCTAGCAAGTCAAAAAAGTTAGAAACAGATCATGTCGAGGATTGAGATCTCACCGGGGGGGGGGGGGGGGGACGTGGTGGATTTGTGCCAAAGTTTTGTTTAGCAGCATCAATCTATCACATCGCAAGTGTGCAGTGGAGAGAGGGCTTGCTTCTGAATGTGACAGTCATGTTGTTAGAGTGCAAACAGCACTATGCTCGAAGGGGGATCTCCTGTGGGCCGCTGTGTGAAGGCTGTGATGCTCGCTGGTCACCAAGTGCTTCTCCGTGACCTGTCTTCTCTGTCTGACAGGATACACAATAATTAAACCTGCTCGTATATTAAGTGATGTGCCCGAGCCATTACTAAAATGTTGTGTTCCATCATGTGCACGCTCCCTGAAGTACTTTGCATTCTGCAACTCCTCACACGGCCTCATTCTTCACGGCTGTTTGTTCAGGCTGTCATTAAAGACATACTGTGCCCTTCTTGGAGCTATGAATTAAATATATTACTCTTCTTTCATGAAACACATTAATGCTGGTTTTAGTATCACATTCATTACCAAATTAATAAAAAGCCAACATTTATGTGTTGAACATAAACATAAACATCTCCCTCGCGCCCCACATGGGGTGGAGTGTCTTCCTCGAGCTCGGGCCCTCTACCAGAAGACTGGGAGTTTGTGGGTTCTAACCCTAACCCAGAGGCTTCAGATATTCTACCTGGGATCTACTGGAGCCACTCTCCCAGTTTGAAGGGGGTCACAGCCCCAAATGCTCCCGCTACCACAAGGATCACAGGGTATTTCTACTTCCACATCTGTCCCAGCTGTTCTTTCAGCCCTCGGTACTTCTCGATCTTCTCAGGCTCCTTTTTCCTGATGTCTGCTGGGATTGCCACATCTATCACTACTGGCATCTTCTGTTCTTCGTCCACCAGCACTGTGTCTGGTGGGTTAGCCGGCAGCTGTTAGTCAGTCTGGAAATCTGAAGTCCCACAGGATCTTAGCTCTGTTGTTCTCTTACCTCTCTCCCACCGGGATTTGGGTGCCTCTAAACCATACGTACTCAGAGCAGATGTTCCTGTGCACTATCCCAGCCACTTGGTTATGCCTCTCAGTGTATGCTGTCTCAGCCTACATCTTACACCCTGTTACTATGTGCTGGGTGGTCTCAGGGGAATCTTTGCACAGCCTGCACCTTGGATCCTGTCTGCTGTGGTAGACCCTGGCCTCTATGGAGCTTGTATTTAGGGCCTGTTCTTGTGCTGCCATGATTAGTGCCTCTGTGTTGTCTGTCAAATTGGTAGGTTCTCGTGATATCAACCACTTCCTTAATTTGTCGGTGGTACATGCCATGCAGGGGCTTGTCCTTTCCATGATGGTTCCTCTTCGTCCTCCTCCTCATCATCATCACTGCCCTTTTTTAGGCGTTCTCTTGAGTTTCCTGGCAGAGACACGTTAAACTAAGGGGTGGAGTTACACGTTAATCTCTTTTTGAAAACTGGGAGTTCATGATGAATTTTGCACCAGCCCTGAGTCAAGTCTCTAAAGTGGTCTGGGCTTCAGGCAGTGTGGTTTTTGTCAATGGAAGGAAGGTCAAACCCTCATAAACTCTATGTGAACTCACAGTTACTGTAGCTCTGATTGGGCGCCTGAGCCGGGATCTTTATTGTACCCTCGGGTGCCTCACGTTATTCACCCCGGTGACTCTCAGAAAGGCTGTTTCCTGCCTATATATGCTGCTATATAATTTGGCTTCTATTCAACTGTCAATTCTGTTCATATTTATTCAGTGTAGCTGAGTAGCTTCACAACCTAAAGCAGTCGAATTCCCAATCAGAGACTTTACTTGAATTTATTATTGTGGGATTTCTGTGTTTGAATCTTTTTTTCTATGAAGACATCTTCGTAAACGGTTGTAGTCCATTTTGTTCCATCGACCTTTAAGATGTGATTCAGGAATGCAGCTGATTTTACTGTGACATATTTCCTCAAGGGCTTTCTGAGTTTGAATGGGCTTCATACAGTTATTTATGAAAGGACATTTTAACAACCCTGTCTTTTGATGCTACCAATACGAGTGCATTTATCCCTTTTAAATTGATTTTTCCTTTTTAAAAATCGGTCAAAACAGCAGCATAAGAGTGACTCATCACAAAATATAAGCTGTAGGGCTTTATATGTGGAGTCTGCCGGCCAAGCAAAAACATGCATTAGTTAAGAGGGGGGAGGGGGGCTATAAGGGGGTGTATGGTGAAGGTTATTGCTTTATTACTTTATTGCTTTGCACTGACACTGCAGAGATGGTCCTGGTTGGGAATTTGCAGCTGCATGGGCAGCGGCCGCTCTACCCACAAATCAACAGCTGCAGTGTGCGGCTACTGGAGCCAGCGGGGTAAAAAAAGATGGGATAAAGTAAGACAGAACGCAGAAGTTACCTTAGTATAATAATAAAGTAGTATACAAATATATAAGAGTGTTATGAGGAGTAAGATAAGTTAAAAAAATGTAAAGGTGTAAAAGAATACACTAAAACAAGTAGACAAAACAAGGAAGAGAAAAAGTAGTTTTGGAAATTACAATTTGAGAAGCATTGAACATGATAATGACAATATTATGCACACAATATTAATATAGTATTGTAGAATATATTAGTTATTTTTCAGGTCTAAAACTCATATAAACATAAACATAACTGATCAGCAACTGAACACACAATGGTCAGTACAAATCTGGTGAATTTAAATGTGGTTTCATCAGAGGACTGTTGGACTTTGGCAGAAATATGCACTCTGCTGAGAGCCACTCTAGTTTCTTGTGGTTTGCATCAGCAGATGTGTCTGACCATCTTGTGGGTTTTGAAACAATGATTTAAGTTGGTTTCTGGCAGCTCAAACAACAGCCATGAAGTCTGAGCCCATGTGAGAGGCTGCAGTCTGCTGGGTAATTTAAAAAGAGAAGGTCGACGGGAGGTAAATCCTGCAGGAGCGAACAGACAGAAGCACCGGGTGACCAGCGAGCGTCACACCCTTCACTGACCACTTGAGATATCCCCCTTTGAGCATAGGGCTGTTTGCACTCCCACAACATGACTGTCACATTCAGAAGCAAACCCCCTCTCCACTGCAAACATCTGATATGATGGATGATGGTATTTAACAAATCATTGACACATACCCCAGTGCCCCTCAAGTGTTTGAATCTGCATTTTTTGTTTGTGGGCAAGATGATTTCCATAATGTTTTGTTGAGGTGTAGTGCAAGACCCAAGGAAGGGCCCATTATATTTTGGTGTGGATCCAGGATTGTTCTCTTTCTTAAATTGTTCAAGACAAGTTGTTTTCTCAAGGATTTAATTGCGGCTTTACATCATTTGAATGCGGATCCGCAGCAGAAAGCGGATCCAGGGTTGTGATGGGATTTCTGAGTGTGTGCAAGCAGGTCTAAATTCAATATCTGAATCTAGCTCATTGAAATGCTGTTTCATAAAAGATTTTAAATTAGAGTTGGTGTGAACTCTGCTGAGCGTCACTCCAGTTTGATGTGCCTGTCCTGTTCTGTCTCTGTGTTGAAACTGGCTGGATTGTGCTGGAGCGAACAGACAGAAAGTTGTCTGGCTTGACAACAGGTGTTTGTGACGTGAATCCTAACGCGCAGGTAAAATGACTCGGACCACTCTCCTCGTCCATTTTCCGCGTTAGCAAAGTTTTCTCGGATGTTTGGACTTTTTCGCTGAAGATTGAGAATAAGTGGAGAGGTGTGAGAAACAGGAGAGAGACGCTCGTTTTATTCCACCTCGGCTGCTCGTGGTGTGAAGCGAGGAGCGGCTGCAACCATTGGCGCTGCTTCCGCGGGGTGGTGTTAGTTCTGCGGTGTTTTTTTTTGTTATTCTCTGAAGCGCTCCTGCAGCTCGGAGCCGCAGTAAAACACATAATAAAGATGATTTTGAGGAATAACCCAAATCATATCATTTCATCCCGTCCCGTTTGCGCACCGTGGGGCTGTGTGCGCGGATCCTGCGACAGCGTGCGGTTCTGTTTTTTTTCTTTCTTTTTTGCTTCCTCCTCTCTCCCTTCACTGTATCAGCCCTTCCTCTCCTCCTCATCCTCCTCATCCTCCTCTCGCGGCAGCGGAGAGGAACAGAGAATCAGTCTGAGGCTGTCCGCCGTTTCCAGGGTGAAACCCCCCCTGAGGAAGCGTCCACAAGCTGCTAATTAAAACAGCAGAGCTAGAGGGGGGGAAAGAGAGGGGGATAACAGGGTGCATTGAGAGGAGGAGAGGGAGAAAAAGGGGTGATACAGTCGTTTGGAGGAAGAGAAGAATCCCAATGCAGGTGAATATGAAGCGCTCTTATCTCTTCTGATGCTGTTTATTCTGCGTATGGCGAATCAATCAGCACCGGTCTGCGTGGACAGCTCCTGTGTCCCCCCTCCTCCATCCATCCCTCCATCTCTCCATCTCTCCCTCCTCCCTCCGTCCTCCTCCTCCGTGCCTCTGCCTCTCCATCCGCTCCAGCTGAAACGTTGCTCGTGGCCACACAAGAGCCGCGTCGATGTGTCTGTCTTTTTTTTTTTCTTTTTTCTTTTTTCTTTTGCGTAACCGACTCTGATAGCGCTCGAAAGAAATATTGAAATCCTCGGGGAGATGAAAAGACAACAACCTGCGATGTCGCTGATGTGGAGAAGTCGTGTGAAGTCGTGCCACCGCTGGAATTAAAAAAAAACAAAACCTTCCTCCTCTTCCTCTCCCCTTTTCTTCTTTGCAGGAACGATTCCTGGGGAGCTTGGTCCAAAAAAGGATGTAAAACGGTGCTCACAGATGCATCCCATACAAAATGCCTGTGTGATCGTGTGTCTACCTTCGCCATTTTGGCTCAGCAACCGAGAGAAATAGTAAGTGAGGCTATTGATTTGTGATCCATTTTGGTGTGTGTGTGTGTGTGTGTGCATGCGTGTGTGTGAGAACGGGAATTGAATCTTTGCAGTGGTAATCCTGTTAAACAGTAATTCAGCTGTAAAGGGAGCTTGTGTGTGTGTGTGTGTATTTGAGTGTTTGTGTGTGTGTGTGTGTGTGTGTGTGTTTGTGTCCATGGAGGGGGTCTATTCTCTAGTTTGCACATTACTCTGCTAACTCCTGTAAGCGCAAGGGCGTGTGCATGCTGATGCTTGTTAGCTTCTCATCAGTCAAACAAACCTCATGGCCTCTGATAAATAAGTTCTGGGGATGCAATGCCCTTGTTGTGTTTTTTCTTCTGTGACATTAGAAAACATCACAATTTCTCAAGTTTACCTTGTTTTCTTACATGCTGAAAAAAACCTGGAGCCTCTGATTTCATAAGTGGATGAAGTAATTAACATTGAGAACATGGAGTACTTCGACTGTGGCCTCCGCATATTGTGGGAAACACAGTAGGAAGTGAGCTAACACAAATTAAGCTCTTCCTTCTCCTCTGTGAGGGCTGCAGCAGAATGACGACTGTTTACTTGGACATGAATGCGGATTTATTACTCAGGCTAAGTGTATATATGGTCAGCAACAGCATTAGTATAGCTCCAGATTCTAGTCCTATCCTTTCACAATAAGAAGACAGACTCAAGCAACACTTGCATGCACTCAGGCCTATGCAGCTTCCCATGTCTTTCCCTGTTTTCTAATGTAATTTGCAGGTGGAAAGTTTCGAGGCCTTGTGACTAAACAACCTTCAAGCCCACGCATGCTAGTCCCTAACCTCGCGGTGCATAAAGGGAAACCCACTGAGGAGTTATTCCGATTAGCGGCGGTTGTTTGTTGATTGGTTTCCTCTCTGGGCGACAATAAAGATTTACTGTCCTGTGTGAACCGCGTCCAAAGCCTCCCACTGACTGGTTCCGCCTTGCTCCGTCTCCTTCACAGACCATGGCGTACTCAGGGGTCCCATCTGTGACATTGATAGTTGGCTGTGGTCTGTCCTGCCTCGCCTTGATCACGTTGGCAGTGATCTATGCCGTGCTATGGAGGTAACTGCAACACAGCTTCTCACACACACGATGATGTTGTCAACAAATTTTTTGTATTTGAAACAGAACGTCCAGCGACACATGGAAGGAAGGCAACTGATCCGGCTGCTTTTTTGTTTTTCCCCTATTGTTGTTGTTTAGGTACATTCGCTCGGAGCGATCCATCATCCTGCTTAACTTCTGCTTATCTATAATCTGCTCGAACATACTGATCCTTATTGGACAAACACAGACACACAATGTGGTAAGTGCTATTTAAGGATTTATTCTGCATGGTTTACAAATTGTGTGTGTGTATGGGGGGGGGGCCTAATGTTGTTTCACATATCAAAGATAATGCCAATTTGCACGTCACTGTGGATTTGAATGGAGCCTGGTACTATTTATGCTGATAGCATTCGTTTTGTTATTGTGTTGTAACACGTGTGCAGTAATACAGGGCATCAAGAAGTCCCTCTAAAGTCCAAGCGCCATCACATTCACCTTCTACCAATCAATATGAGGACTGTCAATCAGCTTTGGTCTTATTTTGGAAAAAAGGCTGAGATTATACGACATTCACCAGAAATGTAATCTTCAAAATAAGGCCTTTAGTGCCCCAGATGGTAGCTCCTGTCGCCGAGCATAACAACAAGAACATGACTGGGAGATTACAGCCTCTTTCAAGCTCATTACCCATTTTCTTTTTAGCTTGTGCACTAAGAAGCCTGTCATGTTTCATGCAAATGGAGAATTAAGTGTTTCTAATGGCTCTATGTGAGATAAGGCTTCACTCTGCGTCCATTGGGCATGATAACTGTACGGAAATGGAAAAAGAATATACAACTGTGAAGTTGTTCTGAAGGGTGTGAATCTAGTTCAGGCAGTTTAATTTAAAGTGACTGGGTCAGAGATCGCTAAGCTGATTTTCACATTCAAACACATGGTTCCAAAAGCTATTTATCCATTAGTCAAAAAAGGTGGATGAGTTGAGGAATGGAATTTTTTCTAGACATAAACAACACAAGTTAATGTGCAACATCACTAAACAAGATAATGCTTCTATAATATCACCTTTAAATGCAGTAAGTATTAAAGATATAAAGTAATAGATAGAAGATATAAATAGTACAAATGAGAGGACATGAATGATCTCAAACGAATAGTCCAATACAGTGAAACAAACCTACTGGGTCATGGTTGTAAGTTCTCAAACAGCAGGATTTGGGCTGGATACACCCACATCTTACATAAGTCACACTTGGTGCCCAGGTAAATCCCTCCTCTGACCCTGACCTCACAGAACGAGCCTTGTAAAATACTGATGTGAAGTAGCGAAATCGTGATGCCGCCACAGTAAAGCTTTGCTGGAAGGGTGACTGGGTTGGATCTGGATCTCAGATTCGCTGTCTTGCATTCCTCAAATGACTCAAGCCCCTCACAGAGGGATGTAGAGCTGGAGTCACGGTTTCGGATCAAGTCAGCAGGATTCATATAGTTAAAGCCGGAGTGCCTCCAATTAATATGTATCACTTTTCCTCTCTCTCTCCGGCTCCGTAAGCAGCCAGTAAACAAGTGGCCAATGTAAAAAGATTGTTTGGCAAACAGAGGTTGGGATTTACAAGCTGCCCACACAGATGCACTTCTCAGTCATTTGGCAGCGCTGCAGAAGGACACATCCAACCACACAGACATTTATTGTGTAACCATATTATCAGCGTATACCTTCACCTTCTGCAAGGAAAGCATTGTTTATTATCCTCCACATTGCTTTTAGCTCCTACTAATGAATTCATTCCCTTTTAGTTTATTTGAGCGTAACAGCATGTAAAACAGAGCCCAACATATATTTTTGAAAGGGCTTGCAAAAATATACACATCTGGGTTATTCCATTTAGAGGTGGTGCCTGTGCTGGTGCCACACAGCGTGGCCACTTCCACTGTGCTTACAGGTATGAGTTATTCTGGGAGCAGATGGGCCGAACAGCAGTTGGGGCTCATAATGAACCCGACCCTGCTCATTAATCAAAATGCTTCCTCCTGCTCATTAATATGTATATTTTTTTATATGTCCAATGGAAATTGAGTCAAGATAAATGAATGAAGGGACGAAACAATAAAAATTGTGTGACGCTTGTTTTCTAGAATATCAAATGTGATCAATTGGTAACACTCACCCGAATCTGAATGAGTTCTTGTTATCATGCACCAGCCATTAAACAAACAGCGTCTTCGCCTCATCTGTTTCCTCGCCGGCCCCTCCCATATCTGGCACACAGTGGCAAGCAAGACCACGGATGTAACGAGCTTCAGGGCACTTTTTAGAGCTGAGCTGATTTGAAGCCTTGTCAGATTTAATCAGGGCTCCGGTCGTCTCCTGTCTTGATCACGAAGGAGCACCACTTAACATGGAATAGTCAGTCGGCACGCTTCTGATGGGATATCTGTCTCTGAGATCTGCAACCAGATTATGTGCTTTTGAGAAAAAAAAACCCGACTGACATACTGGAGCTGTCATTTCAGCGTCTCTCCCCCAGAGTGACTCGGCAAAGTTACCCTGCCTGACTCACCGGCTGCCGAATTAAAGAGGCGCGGACCGATTTATTCTTCATGGGCCAACGTGCAGTGATTGTTTTTGACTGAAAAATAAAAGCTCATCAGTATTCTCAGATTAACACTAAATCTGAAGGGAGTGTGATGTGACAGAGGTATCGTGTTGAGATGAAAACAAATAGAGGCTTAGCAGCTTACTCAGCAGTTTAGCACCTTTCAGCTCTTTGTTTGGGTTTTACAGCTTTGCTCTGTTGGTTTAATCATCAACCTGTGTCCAGTGGAAAGAGAAGCTTTCAGTGATGGTGCTCTCTCTGATTAACCTGCAACATGCCCAGCAAATGACAGAGTTAGCAACTTAATCTTTTAGACGCTGTTGAAAGGGTTAGGGTTAGGCTAAAGGACGAGTCAATGTCAACGGTATGTGGCCAAAAAACATGACTCCAAATAAGTTTCAACTTTTTGTCACTATTAAGTATTGTGTTTACAGTATGTTGGTTTATTAATATGAAAATTATTAATAATCATAAGGATAATAAATTGTATTGATGAAGTTAAAGACACTTTTCATAGGTTTATAAACTGAGAAAGCAAATAACAGAAAAGCTGCGATCAAAGCTTTAACATCCAATTCTATCGTTAAAATAAAGCAACTTCAGAAGGTGGCTTTGTATACAAACACCATCTTGTCAAATTATTTAAATTTCATTTCATTTCATTTTATGTTTTGTTCTTCGCGAGCAAGATTGAATCCGAATCAAAGGTTGCATTTTACACTTTTAATTCTAAAGTTTGTGTTCAAGAAAAGTCATTTAAGGTTAGAAAGCTGCTTGTGTCTTGTTGAACTCCAGGTTGCTGTGTGTGAAACTTCCAGGCCAACGACTTCCTCGCTGCTGCTGCTTTGAATGTGTCTCTCCCGTAGAAATAATATTTGAGCTGTGTTGGATCAGACATATTGTAGAACCACAATGTTTGAGGCCAACATGAGGAGGAAACATCACCCCTGTGTGGGTTTAATTGCCACGCTGCCTGGCACTGCCTCACTTGTTTTCTGTTTCTCCTTCAACTCTTGTAAGAAGTGGATATAATTGGCTCCACTGTTTGTTGATTCACAGTTGCTCATCATCTAATACAAATCATCTCTTTGCTGTGGAGGTGTCCTCTGGGAGCGAGGAGTCAGTGAGTCACCTTTGCCGGTCTGCCCCCCCTCCTTTGTCCTCTGTCCTTGTTCATCTGGGTTTATGGAGTGGAGGCAAACAAAGAGAGGCAGACATTGTTGTTTCCTCTGTTTTTTCACCGTGGAGGTGCAGGGGAATTAGGGAGTCTGGGATGTTTCTGTAGAAATGTTCACACTACAATGACTAAAAATACCTGAGGTGAGAAGGGGGTCGAGGTGGCTGAGGTCCACCGCGTGTCAGCCTGTCCTCACAGAGAAGTTAATAAACAGATCATCAGATATGTGTTAGCCTTAATGTCATCATATAAATATGCGCGTTATGAAATCCCACCTGTCCAGTGCAGTTTTCCTGGGCACCTGAACCTTTGATACATCAGAAGAATAAAAAACACATTTAATGTTAAATCTGTATGTATCCGCACAGATGGCTTATCACAGCAGGCAACATGTCAAATATGAAAATCCTTATAGCAACAAAAAGATTTAAATGAAATGCACTTAATCATTCCCATCACATTCGCAAATTCAATGTCTCCACATTTTCTCAATGTATGGTAGAACATTTGAAATAAAAAGTATTGAGGTTTTCAAAGAATAAAACGAATAATTAATTATGCTTCTTTCTTTTTGAACTCTTTGTCTCAAGCAACAAAGACAAAGTAATTAAAGGTTCAACTTTGAAACAGGTGAACTCAACATGCAGCTCATTTCCAAACACTTGGTAAACAACAGCTTGAATCCTCTGGCGCGGTGCAGCACTGTAATATATGCATTGTTTGGAGCCTTGAGAGTGTTACATGCATATGGAAGTAAAGTAGGCAGGAGTCTTAAAACACGAGTTCACTCCAGGTTGGTGGTGGAGGTACGTTCGTGTAGGACACGAAGTACAAGTATGCATTTTCTGACTTAAGTGTCTTGCTCGCTGGTTCAACAACACTCTACCACCACCACTCTGTTGTTTGGAGTTTTATTGTCCTCCACCCAAGCACCCACTCTCTGAAACACTTGTTGCCTCAGCCTCCTCCTCCCACTCTTAAACCAGAAGAATAGCGACGAGAAAGCCGGTGCTATACTTCGGATACAGTGCGTTTCATGTTATTCTGCCCAGCGAGACGATTTGGTCCTTTTAAACGAAAGGTGGGGTTCAACCTGGATAGGTCGCTAGCATACAACAGGGCCGATACATTTGTACCTACAGACAATTTAGAGGTTCCAATTAACCTTACCCCAATCTCAGGGGCGGATCAAGGGGCAGGTCCAGGGGGGTCACCGGCCACAACTCAAATCTGTTTGGCCCCTGAAGTGCCCCTGCCTTGTAGAATTATATAATCATTATATATAAACAATACAAAATATATTAATACATATCTATGGCTTTGGTCAAGCTAACAAGAAACAAGGAATGACTTGAATGTGCATCTTAACAAAATCTGGAATTGTGCAGGGACATATAATTGCCCCATCTGTGTAAACTCTGGCCCCTTTATGGCCACTGATTTGGAAAAATCCTAGATTTGGTTCTGCATGTCTTTGGACAGAGTTCCTCTTTGTCAACATGCCGGGTTCCAAATCCCAGTTTGTTGATTTTCTCAACAAGCTGGGATTCAAACCTTCTTGTTGTAACTTGACACTGTTACCCTGCACCACCGTGCCGCTTGAGCTAATTCTTAAAGCATTGCAATAATAATAATAATAATAATAATAACTATATTTGTATAGCACTTTTTAATACAAGTAAAGATATAGCAAAGGTCACACTTTAAACACTCTCAGGCAACCAATAACTTAAATGGTTGGAATAATCTGGGACCGCTAAGGAAAATATTTCATTCACAATGTGAAGAGTTGTTTACTCCAATTCTAAAATGTGTAAACCTGAAATCCCCTTGTCATTCCACTGGCCTGCCATGACATCAAGAACTTGGTGGCAATTAGGTTTCCTGTTCATAGCATCTGTGAGATCACCGGGGTTCAGCCCAGACTTTTCATCAGGTAAAATAAAAAATAAACAGTGTAAATGTCCTGCCCTGACCTTAAGACTGTCTTCATACAACTGGTTTGAAGTACACCCCCTCGCCTCCTAATCTCCCCCTCACGTCTTCAACTCAGTGACTGTTTAATGTGGTCCCTTCCTCGGTTCCTCTGTTTCCATGGATACTGACACAGTGCGCTCAACATCTCCCGGCATTTGCCTTTCCCAAGGGACGTGTGAACTCCAGGTCTCAACCTTGTCTATTTTTTTTATATTGTCTGGACTGCCTACGTCCGACCGCTGCCATCACTGCATCCTCCTCGTGTACCTTTCTCTCTTCTCAAATGGACTTTTTTTGTTTTGCTTGAGGACTAATGAGAGCGGATGGTGTAGGCAGCCAAATGAGCCGTGAAGCATAATGGCTGCATATGACCTGTTTCCAGGAAACAAGGCAGGCTCTATTTTCAGCACCTTGAACAGTACATGAGCAACAGCCACACTAGAATAAGCTTTGGATGTGAGCCGACTTACACGCAGTATAGTGACTGTTTGTAACAGAATCAACATGGCTTCTCCTTGTTTTATTCCCTAGATTTGATTTGTCTCGATCACTCAAACACGCCTTTGTGACTCTGGCCAAAGACTCTCTGTATACTCTTTAACAGCTATGTCTCAGTCCAGAGGATGTGGTCTACATGGCCCATGAAGCAGGCGTTGTTGTAGGCTAAACAGACCACGAACCACAAATGAGAACAGTCTGGTCTGCAGTGGTTTTTCCTTATCAACATTACGAGCTTGCCTCTCCCTCACTGCTGTGTCTTGGCCACAGAGCCGAAGCTGGACATTTATTGCCCCTTCGTTTTTTTTTTAACCTGTTAGTTGAGTTGAAGCGTGATAGTCAGGCATTGGACCTCTCGATACTTGCCGGCATCATTTCCTCTAAAAAACGGTTTCTTACCAAATTGAGTGAATCCTAGAATCTGTGGCCCAGTGAAGAATCCACCCGTCTAGTCATGCTGCTGTGATGCAACTGGTCTTTAAATGCAGCCTCCAAAGGATGTGAGCCCTGAATTGAGACACAGCTTTGTTCACTGACTGTCCTCCATTGTTGTTTTTTGATGGCTTCATGCAAATTTCCAGCCTGCATCCATGTGGTGTGGACAAATGAAGCAGCGTCCAAATGATGGAAACAGTTGAAGAGTCTGATTCTGTGAGAAGATGTCAGTCGTCAGATTGTGACGCCCCAGCTGTTTGCTAACGTATAAGAAAGGCACATTTAGGAGACGCTGCACGTAGCATTGAAATGGAAAAGCCAAATGCTTCCGCCACTGCAACAATAAGTGTGTGTTTTCCACAAAAGCAGCTGCACGCACCTGTGATTACCACACAAGCAGGTGGCTGTGTGTCATGGGAACTTGACACACTTTGATTTGATGTGTTGCTCCGACACTTTCATCTTTGCAGGATTGGCAGCTCAGTTTCTTCTCTAAAGCTGAGCGTCTCTTTCCTGTCAGCCATGCAATGTGTGCAGTACTTCAGTAGATATAGTTTTTCCAAAACTATGTAACACAAGCACGTGATCAGACGAATGCATAAAACGTGAAGAGGCTGTTGCCGATTTTCTCTACCTTTCCTTTTTCAAATCTACTGATAAAATGCTGTGTCATTGCAGGCATTGGGCCATACAGATTTTTTGCCAGGTGCATTTTAAGAGGCTGGACATTTTGAACAGTGAATTATCAGAAAGCGTGTGACAAAATTGACTTATATACACTTCAATAATTTGGCTGCAATCTTTTAATGCCACCACGGCTGCAGAGTATGTTTTACAATTAGTCAGCAGTTAAGTCAAAGTATAAGTGCAACACTGTTAATCTGACACTGCAGCTTTTTATAATGCCACACATACACTATAGATTTAATAAATCCTCTTAGTGTTAGCAAAGCAGTGTGATTGTTTTTAGAAATTGGATAATAACAGGCACGCTTTCTACCTGAATCCACATGTACACTTGAGTGATAAACGTCCTCCCTGGGTGTTCCTACTTCCGAGCTGTGAGGTAATGCAGGATTATTGTTCCACGTGAAGCCCGTGAACACTCCAGGGGATGATGGGTTTAGTGTGGTTCTCTCAGTGGGGATGTAAAGTGAACGGGAGCTCTCACAGTGTGCTGTGGACGCCCCGGGACACGACACACTTCAATCTTCCCTCCTCATTGTGCGGTGTCACTCAGATTACCACAGCTTCACACTGCAAACAAATCTGAAGTGAAAAGAGAGAGGACGCTTAATCTCTTCTCACTCACAAATGTCAGTGTGCGACGACTAAAAAACAAAAGTCTGAAGAACACACTTATTCATTCTAATCCTCTTCTAAACAATCCCGTTTGGAGAGAAATGGAACAAAGATAGACGCGCTAATGGAGCTGGAGGAGCGCGGCTGCATTGTGGAGCCTGAACGTAATCTGCCGCCTCCCCCCGACACGTGTGTTTCCGGGTTGTGGGTCGTTCCCCTTCTCTCCGTGCAAGACAGTTGACCTTGGCTCACATGCCTCCAGGTGGGATCCACAGCATACTAATGACGGTTGGCGAGGAGCAATGCTACGCTGTGGCTTTCTGTGTCAGCGAGGGGCCTGTCTCTGATCTTTACTACCAGTGCCTTCTGCTGCTGCTGCTGTGGTTCAAAACCAGACGCTTTGTTTCAGTCACGGCACGGGACGCCACCCAAGCCGATGGGGGTGCAGACGGGCGAACGCCTGTTGGTGCTGCGAGAAAAGTTCAACCGAATAATGAGATGTCAATAGAGCTGACGTGTTCCTGCAGGGAGCATCAGCACTCTGGAATCTGAAGTTGTGTGCTTTTGGTTTGGTTATGCAGGGCTACTGTGTCACAGGTGTATCTGTTGACTAATTCCACTAATGGCTGCCTTTCTGTCTTTATGACAAACAAACATCTCACGAACCATCGACACGCTATACGTTGTATATTATAAAATTTGAATACACAGGCGACAGCCGCTCTGTAGCCACCAGTCCAAGTTGAACATGTCTTCTTTTACATAGCTACAGTAACAATGAAAAACTATAAAATCTTCATCGCATTTAAACCTTGTAGGATGAAAACAACGCTTTTTAACTCCACTCTGCACCATCGACTATTCATAAAAGCTTCTGCACACAACGTCCAGCACACAATTGATGAAAAGTGACAGTGTATTGTCGAACTGTTTGAGGAGCACTCGCTAATGACCAGGATTTATTCTGAAGCCGCTCCGGAGCATTAACACAGGACACGAGAACAGCACATTCCAAACAGGCAGGTTCACAACGGCCACTGCGCTGGTGTCTGACTTGTCTCGTCCACGGTCACTGAGTGTGCGTAGCGTCCTGACCTGTTTTCTTCTCCTTGTGTCCCCAGGGCGTCTGCATCATGACGACAGCCTTCCTGCACTTCTTCTTCCTGGCATCGTTCTGCTGGGTCCTCACAGAGGCCTGGCAGTCCTACATGGCAGTGACGGGAAAGGTTCGGACTCGGCTCATCCGCAAGCGCTTTCTGTGCCTGGGCTGGGGTAAGTCGGAGCAGCATGTTCCCCCTAAGCCGCTCCCATTATCTCCCATTATGCCTCACGCTTGTATTCTCTCCAGGTCTTCAGTCAAGGTGTCTTCACAAGTAGTTCTCATGCTGTCCTCAGCCAGGTCTTCATCCTATCGGGCCCTTTGTTGTGATACCTTTGAGCTCTCTCTCTCTCTCTCTTGAGGGGCCGGATAAATGGGCCGGCCTTGAGGCAATGGTAGTGAGCGGCGGGTGGGGGTGTGGGGGGGAGGGTTGTGAGACAGGCTGATGTGGCTCTCCTGTAGCAGGCTGCAATGACCTTATGTCTGATCAAGAGGTCGCGAGTCAAGCATTTACGCGGCAGCAGGAATACATTTCATCTGATAACCCTCAGAAGACGAGCTCGGGAGAATGTGAAGTTGACAGAACAATAAAGTCACGGATTTATGGAGCGGAGCTCGGTGCGTGTCGGAGCTCCGTCACAGACGCTTTGGAGGAGCTAATGGTCAGTTGTTCGTAACCTTAACCTGTAAAGAATCCACGTGTCACAGAGGAAACCATTGATTACGGTTGGTCTTAGATTATTAAGTTCCTGCCTCCCACGCTGTGATCCCTGCGTGCCTGCACCGCACTGCAAAACAAGAGGAAACCATGACAGTTACGCATCAGGTGGGAAATACGCACATTGTGTCAATAACCACGTCGTAAATATCTGTAAACATTCAAACTGTTTTCCTCATTTGATAAATGTCAATATGTACCAATCCTCGTCCAAATAGGTTCTTTCTCTCTTTCTTACAGACTAGTAGAAACCTCTCCTTTAAAAAAAAAAAAATCTATTTGATTATGAAAGAGCCCACACTCATTCTTCCTGTTACCTAGCAACAAACAAGGCTCCCTTAGTCATTGCAGTGCCGCTGCCTGCTGCAAAGAAAGAGGAATGGACAAAAGCTGTTCCACAATCACACAGATAGAAGAAACAGATATAACATACACTTTAATGACAAATAGGATGGCCGGGCATTTTGTTGTGTGACAATTGAAACGCGTTACATAACATCAACGTCGTCTTTACCATGTAATGGACTGGACAAAAGATGAAAACCAGTCTAATCCCCTGCAGATTTCCTCTTGTGTTCAACGAGGACAGAAGACAAACACACGGCGAACTGGTTTCTCTCGGTGTCGCGCCACACACGGTACACCTGTTGTCTCTTAATTCAGCCCGTTTGAACCGCGGCTCCTCCACCAGGCGGTGATTTACAACGTGCTTGTGTACACTCGGCACTCTTTACCTCCTCGGCACTGCGGAGAGGCTCTGGACGGCCACGGGGTCTTCGCCTCGTGCCTCCAGGAAACTGATTGCATCAATAGCACCTGCCTGCCTGCCTGCGCCACCCGGAGAGGAGGGAAGGGGGGGGGGGGGGGGGGGGGGGGGGGAGCGTTGGTATTCCGAGCACACTGTAGTAAGGACTGAATCCATTACTACAGATCTATAATGAGGAGCAGTACAGCAAAAAGGAGATTCCGTCAGGTGCGGATGGCGGTGAGATTTCCTACAGAGCCGGTGTGGTGTGATGAAATTTCTGGACTTGATGCGCCCGCTGCCATTTTGTCAATGCAGAGAACACACTGTTCTCCGCTGCCATTCAGCGTCATGTTGTACAGAATGAAATATTTACATGCACGATGTTTGATCACATGCTCCGGGACGACTGTCTCGTGTCATCCTGCAGCTTCTAATGGAGAGAACCTCGTTGCACTCTGTTTAATGACTGGAGGGCACCGAGGCCGACTCCCTCCGCAGATTTATGGATTTAGTCTCTCTGCTCCGATAACTATCGATTGTTTTTTCTTCTTCTTCTTTTTTTGAAGGGTTACCAGCTTTGGTGGTTGCTGTTTCAATGGGATTCACCAAAACAAAAGGCTACGGGACACCCTTATAGTAAGTTTTCAATTTTGTTAATAGATATGTATTATTCAGCTCACATGCAGCCGTAGGTTCATGGGAACACGTTAAGAGTGGTGATTGAGTGCGCGTGCGGCGGCTTACTCTCCTAAATAGCGCCATAAACAAAGTCCCATGAACCCAATCAAATTTCAAAATAGCACAGCAAGACCCCAATTTCGACTGAGTTGTATCCCTGCTGGAGACCAAGCGCATAAACACTGCTTAAAATCTCTTTAGCATTTTATTACCCTGTGAAACTTTGGAAATAGAGTTACAGCATATGGCACATCTCCCCTGACAGTCAAGGGAAATGCAATTGTAGGCTGGTGTGCGCCATTAACTTGGATGTTAATGCCTTGGTGGGAGTTAACTGTTTTTCCCCTGCTTCGCCTGCAGCTGTTGGCTGTCTTTGGAGGGTGGGCTCCTCTACGCCTTTGTTGGACCTGCAGCTGCTGTTGTTCTGGTAGGTTTCAGTCTACACATGTCCACTTTTTACTTTTATATGCCGAGGATAAAAGGGAAATGTAGGTCCCTGATTTGTATCTGGCTATAGGTCGTCTAAGCATGCCGGATTTTTTTCATCTGGAAAAATGTTGAAAAACAGAGACAGTATGTTTAAGAAACTGGAAAAAAAACTCCTGGATGTGCCCCCTTATTCAGATCCGCATCAGAATGTAAGGAGTTCTGCTACACAACCACCCTTCTACACAATTTCATGGAAATCAGTAGTGTAGTTTTTGTGTTATCCTGCTAACAAACAAACACAAATGTATACATAACCTCCTTGTTGAGGGTAAAAAACAATAATCATGTTTAAGCAGCAACAGGAGAATTTCATCTTGATTCACAATACTTTGTATTTCTGTTTATTAATAATAAACTCCAACGTTTGGCTGCTTGTTTTCAAATGACAAGATGCTCACAGTCAACAACGTTGTTTTAGTGCTGGTACAGTTTGATTTTTAAAAATAATGATCATAATATTCCATCAGGCAATGGGCTCAAGCTGTGAGGTGATCAATTATTAACGCGTCAGATTTGTGCAAAATCGAATATACTAGTCTTTATAATGATCTCGTCTTTACATTGTTGTAGAGAATTTACACAAAAGAATGAAACGAGAGAGTTTCGCTGTGGAACCTCTTTGATGCGGTTGGAACTTTAGTTCAGCATCAGATACACATCAACGTGATCTGTGATTTGGGACGAACCTCAGAGGAACACGAGCAGAAAGAAAAACCCTCCGCAGTGAGACCGAGCACCAGCCTGAGTTGATACTGTGACATCATAATCAAATGTGCCGCCCAAACAAAGCGTGTCGAACAAAACGCACCCAAATGTATTCGTATGAATAGTTAATGAAGTCTTTGCCTCAAGGCCGGAGGGATTTCGAAATGGCCTCTCATGTTTTAGAGAATCTGCTGTGAATCTCCCTCGGTTTTTAACATGAGTGCAGTGCAGTTGCTAATAATAGGGGAAGGTGCCTTTGAGAAGACGAGTGCTTCTTGTCAGGGAGATCTTTTCTCTTAAGGCTGTGGTGCCGGGCTGAGTGGGCAGGGCATGCCTCATCCACTGGCTGAAATGTCACAGAGATGAGCAAACAATAGAAGCTGGAGGTCAGAGCTTAGTGCAGACGGAAAATCGGAGAGATAGAGAGAGAGAGAGAGAGAGAGAGAGAGAGAGAGAGAGAGAGAGAGAGAGAGAGAGAGAGAGAGAGAGAGAGAGAAATCGTGACATAAATCATCGGCTACCTATGGAGGATGTCAAACAGAGAATTTAAAAGAAACGTCCCGCATTGATTTTGAACTGATCTTGTTGCCGTTGATTTATTGAAAAGTTAATATTCCTGTTCGCCTCCCCCATCGACAGGTCAACATGGTGATCGGAATCCTGGTGTTTAACAAACTCGTGTCCAGAGACGGCATCCTGGACAAGAAGCTGAAGCACCGTGCAGGGTATGACAGCACGTCCTTGTTAGTACCCCCTGCTTTTCTCTTTTTTACTCTCAAAAATCATGCAAAAATACACACATGCTTTGAATTTTGTCTCGTACACATACGGAGATTGAGACCCTGTTGTCTTTCGCTGCTGAAGGGAAATTAGAGGCATAAACATAAAGAGGTCAGATCTCTCTCGGGAGAAACACGGCTCTGTTAGTTTCTCTGGCAGAATCAGTCCAAGATCTCACCAACATCACGACGACGCACACACTTTGGCGGCCTCCGCTTGTTGCTGATATGACGGGGTGGGTTTTAAAGTCGGGGCAGTGGCCGTGAGCGTTGTGTGTCATGCTGTTGTCTCTATGTCCCACAGACAGATGAGTGAGCCGCATACAGGATTAACTCTCAAGTGTGCCAAATGTGGCGTTGTATCAACAACTGCTTTATCGGCAACTACAGCTAGCAATGCAATGTAAGTGCCTGTCAGTGTCTCTGAATCAATAAGACGATGCTGCAGGGAGTCTCTGCATGTCCAACGTGTCCACCTCCACCATTTTAGAGCCCGCTCGCAGTCCGCTGCGTCCTCAGCTGATGTTCCACTTACATCCACAGGAGATTTTGATGTACAGTGCAGGAACATCTGCTATTGTAAAAACACGCAGTGCTTGTTTTAAAAGTAAATTTAGCACATTATTACCCGCATGCACATTAAAGCCCTTCTGTTGCTGTGGAGTGTAAAAAAGGCTGTGATGCAGATTGCCCTCCGCGGTCCAGACATCGTCGCGTCTTCACTGTTGTTTTCCTCTACACAATCCTTCCTCCCCTGTTCGCAGGGCGTCCCTGTGGAGCTCCTGTGTGGTCCTGCCTCTGCTGGCGCTGACCTGGATGTCCGCGGTGCTCGCCATGACGGACAAGCGCTCCATCCTCTTTCAGATCCTCTTCGCCGTCTTCGACTCGCTGCAGGGTTTCGTCATCGTGATGGTGCACTGTGTCCTACGGAGAGAGGTAGAGGAGGTTTTTCCTGTCATCCGTCCTTCCCCTGTGGTCACAGACTACTCCCTAAACACATCAAGTAGTACTTCTTCGATCAGGATACTGTATCTTTCGAGATTCTGCAACTACCCAAAACTTTTTGTGACGTGCAGTGTTGTGGACATGATGAAGAACTGACTCCCCCTGTGTTTAGGTCCAGGATGCTTTCCGATGTCGGCTGAGAAACTGCCAAGACCCGATCAGCGGTGACGCAACAGGAACCTTCCCTAATGGACATGCTCAGATAATGGTAGGCACAGTTACCCCCTATTATCTGTGACAAGATCCTCTGTAATTTAAATAGACCTAATGTTCCTGCACAGTGGTGGGGGGGGTTTAGCAAGAAAGTTTGAATCTCGTTATGATCATTTGAGGCTCTCCATTGTCCAATAGGTGTCAACGTGAGTGTTAGTAGTTGTTAGTCTCTGTATGTTGGTTCTGTGATACACTGGCAACATGTTCAGGGTGAACTCAGCTTCTCGCCCCCTTGTCAGCTGGGGTTGGCTTCATCTGATAGGTAGATGGGTAGACGGATAATGCTCCCTGGTTATTTATAAAACACATGCACAACTCTATATGCAATGTCTGAACATGTCTGCATTACTCGGTTCAATAAGTACTCTCGTTTCCCATTGGTTTATAATGTTCAAAGCTGTAATTACATGCAGGGTGGATGCTTTGGCCCTTCTGATAAACGGCATGGAGTTTCCTTTGGTTCTTCTTGTTCAGGCCCCAAGCCCAATCCTTTATACCTCTGTGATTGAACCCAGCGTCCATGTTTGCCCGTGCGTCGTCCCTCTCATTTCCTCTCTCGGGGTAATGGCACAAGCGCCCCCCCCAACTGACCTTTGAAATGGGACACTGGTTCCCTTCATCTAGCACGACAAACGCCACTGGCACACCACAGCAATGATCTGCGATTAGTATTCCAATGCCCCTCGGAGTGGGATAGTGTTCATGATAACAGAACGGTGTCGCCCCCCCCACGCTTCAATACAGTCATTAGCAACAAGCACAAAACGCTTCCCAGCTGCTACATCTTCACTTTTCCCCCCATTGATGTTTTGTTGATACATTGTTAGGAGGAGCAGGAGGAGAACAAATGACCGCTTTGCATTTTTCTAAAGCAGTGAGAAATAATGATATAAATATTATCCATTGATCCTCATCTTCCAGCTCTGGGTTTGCATATACACTGTAAAAAATGTTTTATTTTCAGCAACACCGACCATTTGATTGTTTTTTCTCTACAGACGGACTTTGAGAAGGATGTGGACATCGCCTGCCGATCAGGTAAACAGATGCTGTCCTATTATTGTTATCAGGAACAAGTGGCTCCTTTGCTTTGTATGTGATGGAAAAAAATTAAAAACAACCAAAAAGAGGTTAGACGGTAAAAAATTGCTTCGGTTACGTAACCACCACCAAACCCCACAGGAGTCTTTTCACAGTGACTCAAACACCGACTTTAATCTGAGAACAAAACAGTATAAAGAAGGCTGCTGGAGGTTTACTTCGCGTGTCGGCTTTACCGCAATAAAAGGCCGCAATAGATTTAAACAACTTCAGCTCCACTCGTCATCTGGCAGTCCCACGCATAATTATGTTTTTCATTAACATGTCTACGCCGGCATAGAAAATGTGGGTAGGCGTTATGTGTCTGGTTTTTGGGAGGATTGTCTTCGTCTGATGCTGAGCGGAAGGGAAACGTTTTCTTCCCGATTCCTTCATCCTGTTGTTCTGTACTTGTCCCATGAATATGATTTCTTTCATCAAGATCATTGGATGATCCCCTTTGAAATTGATGATTTCTATCTGGCAATGGGAAAGAAAGTGAAAAACTGTTCCTGGATCTGCCCCCTGGTCGGGAGCCGCAACAACATTTAATGGCTTCGTCCTTGGGTCATTCCCCATGCCTCCATGAAATTTCTTTGCCATCATTTTTTTGCGTAATCCTATTAAGTAACAGACAAACAAAAGCAGACGAAAACAGTATCCTGCACACAACTAATGGTGTCAACTTGCTCTTGCCGTGCTCTGACCCCGACCAAACCATCTAAAACCAACAATTACCAACAGGGAACAACGAAGCTGAACAGATATTCACAGCACAAAAAAAAAAAAAACACTACCACTCCTCTAACCCACGTTCCCTCGACACGGAGAGACAGGTGTCATTTATAAATCATGAGTAGATTTAGGCTGAAGTCCGAGCGGCAGCCAGACAGAAATGCACTTCACTGATAAGGCCCTGGGGTTATTTGGAGCAGCAGACACAAGGACCTGCGGTGTCACCCTGCAGTATCAAAAGTGTAAACTTGGATCGGACTATTTCTTCAGTATGAATACCACCAGACTCTGAGTGTTTCTTCACTGAGCTTAAAATGAGACTCAAACAAAAAAAATAAATAGGCTTGAAGTAATAGATCTTATTTGTCGTCTCCTTGCTGGTCTCTTGTGAACAGACAGTATAATTCCCTCTGATTCATGAGGCAAATGGTAAAATGCACGGAGGCGAGGACAGGATGTTCTTAACAAGAGGGTATTTATGAATATGGGGATTACAAGGTCATCACCAATCACTAAATTAGGATTAGCCACATCCTGAACAGCAGTGAGAATGATTCAGCACTTTCTCACAGTCCCATCCTCCCGAGATACCTGGATCTGTTGTTGTGCTCCTGTGTATAGACATTACATTACATTACATTTCATTTAGCTGATGCTTTTATCCAAAGCGACTTACAATAAGTGCATTCAAACCCGAGGGTACATACCAAGGACGACAAGAATCAAGAAAATACAATTTCTTCTAATAAAGCAAAACTACAAAGTTCTATAAGTAAGTGCCATTTAAGTGCTACTAAAGTGTTAGTTTCAAAAAGTTGTTAGTTTTTTTTTTTTTTTTTTTTTTTTTTTATTCAAGGTAAAGTCGGAAGAGGTATGTTTTTAGTTTTCGGCGGAAGATGTGTAGACTTTCTGATGTCCGGATGTCAATGGGGAGCTCATTCCACCATTTAGGAACCAGGACGGCAAACAGTCGTGTTTTTGATGATTGTTTAGCTCGCAGTGAGGGAGCAACGAGCTGATTGGCCGAAGCAGAGCGGAGTGAACGGGGTGGGGTGTAACGTTTGACCATGTCCTGGATGTAGACTGGACCGGATCCGTTCACAGCATGGTACGCAAGTACTAGTGTTTTGAACCGGATGCGAGCAGCCACTGGTAACCAGTGAAGGGAGCAGAGGAGAGGAGTAGTGTGAGTGAATTTAGGTTGGTTAAAAACCAGTCGAGCTGCTGCATTCTGGATGAGCTGCAAAGGTCGGATGGCAGTAGCAGGTAGACCTGCCAGGAGCGAGTTACAATAATCTAGACATGAGATGACTAAAGCCTGGACCAGAACCTGCACCGCCTTCTGAGTGAGAAGGGGGCATATTCTCCTGATGTTGTACAGCATGAATCTACAGGACCGTGTTGTTGCAGAAATGTTGGCAGTAAGGGAGAGTTGGCTGTCGAGTGTTACGCCCAGGTTCCTAGCAGTCTGAGTGGGGGTTAACACAGAGTTGTTAAAGTTAATAGTCAGGTCGTGGATGGGAGAGTCTTTCCCTGGAAGGAAAAGAAGTTCAGTTTGTCAAGGTTAATCTTCAGGTGGTGTTGAGACATCCACTGAGAGATGTCGGTCAGACAGGCAGTGATTTGTGCTGTTACCTGTGTTTCTGATTGGGGAAAAGACAGGATTAGTTGGGTGTCATCGGCATAGCTATGGTAGGAAAAGCCGTGCGAGTGAATGACAGAGCTGAGGGAGTTGGTGTACAATGAGAAGAGGAGAGGACCTAGGACAGAACCTTGAGGGACCCCAGTAGTGAGGGGACAAGGTTCAGACACAGACCCTCTCCAAGTTACCCTATAAGTGCGTTCATTGAGGTAGGAATAGAGCAGGAAGAGAGCAGAGCCTGAGACACCGAGGTCCTGAAGGGAGGAAATAAGGATCTGGTGGTTCACTGTGTCGAATGCAGCAGAGAGGTCTAGAAGGATGAGGACAGAGGAGAGAGAGGCTGCTCTAGCAGTGTGAAGCTGCTGAGAGACAGCTAGGAGGGCAGTCTCAGTTGAGTGACCTGCCTTGAAACCAGACCTGTGAGGGTCAAGAAGATTATTGTGGTTAAGATAGGAGGAAAGTTGATTAAAGATAGCATGCTCAAGAATTTTGGAAACAAAGGGAAGGAGAGAGACAGGTCTATAGTTATTTACTTCAGACGGGTCCAGGGTGGGTTTCTTCAGGAGAGGATTTAATCTTGCCTCCTTCAGAGAATTAGGAAAACAGCCAGTTGACAGGGAAGTGTTGATTAGATGAGTAAGAAAAGGAAGAAGGTCAGGGGCAATAGACTGGAGAATGTGAGAAGGGATGGGGTCAAGGGGGCAGGTGGTCGGGCGGGCAGAGGTTACCAAGGTCAGAACTTGATTGGGAGACAGGGGGGTGAAAGAGGAGAGCGAAGGGGATGAAGAAGAAGTTGTTGGAAGTGTGGTTATAGAAGGAGGATCAGAAAATGAAGAGCGTATGTCATCTATCTTTTTGGTAAAGTAGTTGACAAAGTTGCTTGGTAGAAGAGAGGAAGGAGGAGGGGGACTGGGAGGGTTGAGGAGGTTGGAAAAGATGGAGAAGAGTTTTTTGGGGTTAGAAAATGAGGCTTGAATTGCAGTTTGGTAAAAAGTGCTTTTGGCTGTGGAAATGGAGGCAGAAAAAGAGGAGAGAAGAGACTGATAAGATAGCAGGTCGTCCAGGTGTTTAGATTTCCGCCATTTCCTTTCTGATGATCGCATAGTGGCTCTGACGGCACGCACCGAGTCAGACAACCACGGAGCTGGGAGGGACTTGCGGACCTGTCGTGACGTCATGTCACGACATGTCAAACTCTACATATCCACAGTTATTCGCTCTGTCGTCACCATCTTCGCTAAGCAGAAATAAATACTCTGGGAAATGACTCGTATTGATTCAGATTCTCTTGGTCTTTGGGTCATATGCTGGATAATCTCAGTGACATTACTTTCATTACTGCGCAATTCCCACTAAGCCTTGTATCTCTCTGGCCCGCAGCACTCCACAAAGACATGAGCTCTTGTCGCGCAGCCGCCATCACAGGCACCCTCTCCCGCATCTCCCTCAACGATGAAGAGGATGAGAAGATCCCAGAGGGCCTCAACTACTCCACGTTGCCCGGCAACATCATCTCCAAAGTGATTATCCAGCAGCCCTCGGCTCTGCACATGCCGATGGGAGTGGGTGATCTGAAGGAGCAGTGCATGGCCGACGGCAGCGGAGACATGCGCCGCACCGTTTACCTGTGCACCGACGACGCCATGCGGCAGAGCGACCAGGACATGGGCGGCCACAGCATGGGCGGCCACAGCATGGGCGGCCACGACATGGAGGGCCACCCGATGCAGGGTCAGATGATGGAGACGGACTACATCGTCATGCCCCGCGCCTCGGCGGCGTCGGGTAACATGCCCACTCTCCTCAAGGACGACACCAAGATGAACATCGGTATGGACACGCTGTCGCACGAGAGGCTGATGCATTACAAGATGAGCCCCGATTTCAATATCAGCCCGTCAGGCATGGACCACATGAATGTGAACCTGGAGCAGCAGTATCCCAGCGCTCCGGAGCAGATGCAGAACCTGCCCTTTGAGCCCCGCACGGCGGTTAAGAACTTCCTCGCCGAGATGGAGGAATCCGCGGGGCTCTCGAGGAGTGAGACAGGGTCTACGATATCTATGAGCTCCCTAGAGGTACATATGCTCCCGTGGGTGAAGCGCAGAGGAGACAGAGCTGCGATCAACACCGCCCATCTGAAAAATACACAATGCATGTCTAGAAATGTGCTTAACTACTTAATAACCTCACACCTTTATGTTTTACCCCTACAGAGACGAAAGTCGCGATATTCCGATATGGACTTTGAGGTACGTAGCGATAACGTTTCTTGCCGTAGCACATGCATCTAGCTTCTTCTTTTCTTTTCTGTTTTATGCAGAGAAAAGCCATTTTTTTGCACTTGCGTTTGTCATTTGATTTACTAGTACTTGTTGTGCCTCTTAAGCTTATTGGAGTAACACAGCCTTGACTCAACTGAGATTTATTGACATGCTGTGTAGTTAAGGTAAAAGCAAGGCTGTCAACTGACAAACAGGGCAACAGTCCTCATCTACATTTTGTCCTCCGCCATCTCCTCCATCCATTAGCAATACGTTGATTTCCAAAAATGTATGCTTTTAAAAGTCATTTGCACATTTCACATCTGATTTTACCACTGGTTCCAACAATTATTATATTGGCTTGCAAACACATCTATTTAAACCCCCTTTGGCAGGTTTTTTAGCATTTCCTTTGCATTATTAAATCAGGCTTTGCTGCATTTATATTGTACGCTCGGTCAAAGTAAAGGAAACATGAGGCTTCTGGCCGCTGCTCTTGGCGAGGCGAGCATTTTCCGTTTTAGCTGAGATGCACACCGACCCTTAAAAATGGAAGATTGGTGCCAAGGCTTGATGATAAGGATTTCCCTTACCCTGACAAAACTCTAAAAGGCAATTTGTCACTTAGGAATTATGTTGAATCTAGATACTGCAATTAAAACAGTCCGAGCTTTCAGCATCCCATCAAGCGAACATTAATTATCCCGGTGTTTCCTTTATTTTGGCAGCGGCTTGTATATATATGCAGAGACACACAGATTTGCTTCAAATCCTGGCCCATAAGTAAAACCACCATGACCCTAACAAATTGATCAGAGTTGGAGGGGGTGGAGAGGAAGATGCATTTCCATTATTGGCTGTCAATACCAAAGCAAAAACCCTTGCCATTGCAGAAAGTCATGCACACCAGGAAAAGACACATGGAGCTGTTCCAGGAACTGAATCAGAAATTTCAAACCCTGGACCGATTTCGAGACATACCAAATATGGGCAGCATGGTGAGTAACAGGAAAAACCAGGGGGGTGACTGTCGGCCAATTAAAAGGGAGAGAGAGGGCAACATCCAAACAGCCTATTTAGACATCCGGTGCAGGACACGTAACGTGTGATTGTGCAAATGAGCGGCTGCGTAGCTGAGGTATTCATGTGGAAGTGAAGCTTCCTATAGATGGAGGGCCTGCCAGCAGCTGGCGGGGGGGGCCAGTGAGGGAGGAGGCAGCCGCTTTAAAAGCACCGAAGTTGTTTTGTTTTGCTCCACAAGGCCAGACTCAGGGAAGATAAACCTTTGGTAACCTTGTAGCGACAGAGTGCATCCATTCCAATGCAAGGCCACGAATGCACTTTTGTTTACATGCACATTTATCTACTTAGCGAACCCCATCATCTTCTTTCCATTAATGCATGGCCGACTTTTTAATCTACCGGTCGCTCTCCTCTTTCTGTTTGCGGGGGGGGGGGGACGGACTTTTTCATAGCTGCTCCGGAACTCAGGGCGAATTACGACAAAATCGTTTTCCCGACCTTGCCGCAGATGAAAAAAAAGTCCCAGCATCCTCCACACCTGACTGGAGCTGCGGAGCCTTGCCGCCCCCCCCTCAGACAACCGCCGATGTTTTCTCTATTGAACGCGACAAACAGAAACTGAGCTGGTCAGACACGGCCAGACTTTCTGACAATGTCAGCTCCTCCGCGGCTCCCTTTTTTGGGCCTGCACGTAATCCTCTTTCACTCACATTTCAACCCCCCCGACCGCACAATGCAATATGAGGCCCGTTGCCTAGATACCAGTGCGAGTTCTTTTGTGTCAGAAACGATAACTACAGTACACTCACACTTCCAGCTTTTTTTCCTTTTTTTTTTCCTCCCCAAATGAATGCACTGCAGAGCTGGCTGCAGACATTAGGATCCATTTTGTATTCCCTGACTGGGAGCAGCTCCTCTCCCGTTATTTGAAATAGTGTCTTTGGGACTGTCAGTGGGAGCTCATTCAGATGAATGGCTCATACGTGAAGCCCACTTAGTGCACCGGTTACCGAGCTTGGGGGAAACCCGACTGCTATGACTCAACGTAAGCATGTTCACATTTAATACACTGCCATTATCTTTTGTTATTTGATGCTTTCCACAGCATTAATCCATTATTTTCAATTAGCAGTGGGTTAGGAATTCATATAATGCCTGTTTGATTGAATTGACCTCACTGCAAAAAAGTGTTTCTTTTTGTGTGTGTGTGTGTGTGTGTGTGTGTGCGTGTGAGGAAAAAATAACATTTTCGCCCCAGAGGTTGTCATGCCACTAATATCACACCCCACTGGCCGTGTTCACAGGACAAGGCAATGCCAAACAAGAACCCATGGGAGAGCTACAATCCAGCCTGTGAGTACCAGAACTACGCCACTATGAATGTACTAGCATCTGACCCCAAGGACTCACTGGAGATGACGGCCGCAGAGTGGGAAAAGTGTGTCAACCTCCCCTTAGACGTCCAGGAGGGAGACTTCCAAACGGAGGTCTAGAGGGGCAGGAGACGGGAGGAGAAATGCAAACTAGGAATGGAGGAGAAAGGGATGTATTTTGCACTGAATAAAGCGACAGACTTTTCTAACAGCCTTGGCATACATATCTGGATAATACGAGTGTGGCAGGGACATTATGTGCCAATACAACATAAGGACTGAGGAGAGAGAGAGAAGAGGAAGAAAAAAGAAAAAGAGACAAAAAAACAACAAAAAAAGGGGAAAAAACATCAGTGTTACTTTTTGTATTCTCACTAGTGTACTTAGTGTGGGGCAGCCTGGTGTACAATATTTACCATCATGTGTTTCAAATTATCTGTTTGAGAAATCGGCTAAAAAAGAAAAAAAACAAGGTAATCTCTCGAAAAATGAAAAACCTCACGAAAAAGCAAATGACATGCCATGTCGTCCCAGCTTCGTCGGGTCCAGTTTTGATTTCCTAAAAACTGGACCCGGGAGCACAATGTATATATTTATGCAGGTTTTTAAAAAGTTTATAACAGTCTGTTTGGCCATTACTACACTTTTTACTTTATGATATAAAAACATGGGAGGCAAAGAGGATTTTTTCTGTCATATTAAAATGAATGTTTGTCAAGCTACATTCTTCATTGCTTTAAATGCAATAAAGATAATACCCACTTTTATATAAATAATATATTTCACAACTTTAATACTGCAGACTCTGCTTGAAGGATCCCAGCAAGCTCTCACATCTGCAGCTCTGTATAAAATATTTAAAAAACAGAAATGTTGTATGGTGTAAATAAACTTTTGTCTACATATGTTTTACTTGTGCCAATTTATTTTGATGAGAAAAAAAAAGATGCCAACCTGATCAAAAGTTATAGCAAGAAAAATGTTAACATTTGAAAAGGAATGTAAATAAAAGAGGAAATATGTTCGTACTGCTTCAGAGGTCGTGTCAAGTTTATGTGGTTTGTCGGATGTGGGATGAATTGTTTGCTGTGTTTGAGGAGAATATTTGCATGTATGGAATCAAAGGATGGGGATGAGACTATGGAAATGTTATGAATGGTTGAAAAATTTGACTTCTGAGAACAAAAGACCATGAAACTGCAAGAAAATTCCACTTTTTTCAGCAGGTTATCTTAGCCCAGACTGGATTATGTCTCCCTCGCACCTCACGACTCATCTTCCCAGATCATTTCTCGGGTTAGGAGGTCGTTCCCTCTGTGATTTAAGCCTCAGGTTTAACTGCAGCTGAAGGTCACCACTGGAAACTTTCCTCACTCGCCTCATAAATCCAGCCCTGTATCTGATTTCTGAATTTGGATTTGAGCGCCCTAAATGGGTTTGTGCACCTCCGGAAGCTCCACCTGATAATATCAGGGCCAGAGAGGGTGTGTGTGTGTGGGGGCTTAGGGGGAAAATCCTGTTTGTTCTGTGTGGTGGTCTGGCACTTCGGCAATAAGGACATCAGTATGTGTCCTTCCTGTGGGGGAGCAGTGGGTCAGTCCATCAGGAGGAGAGGAAGAGGAGGAGGAGGAGGGGGAGGAGGAGGGACTTGGACCTGCTCCATCAGTGAAGAATGACAGCCGAGGGCAGAAAAAAAAAGAGGCAGCAGACGAGGACCCACTTTCAGCTCAATATAAAAGAAGCTGATATCTCATCCAGCTCTGACTAGACTTGAATGTCTGGATTTACAGGCCGTTTCAATTAAGACCGGCCGACATAATTAGGCTAATCATATGCAGAACTCTGTGAGACAGAGGTTTGATTTAATGTGTCTAATAGTGTGAAGGGCTTTTCAACACTCATCATGCCACCGCTGCCTGCTCGTGGGGTTTCAGCTGAAAACGATCTTGTAGGAAAATGAATCGTTAAAAAGAAGAATATTTTATACAGTGTTATTCGGTTTGTAATATGTAAAAGTAATTTTTCCCCAAAAAACAAGAAATATGACTAGACACTCATACTTAGTTTACGATGTATGTAAAATATAAGTTAATAAATAATTTGTGAGTTATATTTAATTTATAAAAATTGATTGAAATATGGGAAAAATATAATATTTGGTTTGTACAGTATGAAATTATATTAAAGCAAGGATTAGCTTTATACTTAATATATTTATACTTTAAAATATAAATAAAGTTATATTTTTACAGAGCGAGAGATTAATATAATGAACCTTGAGAACAAGAAACACTTCTATATTGTGATACTGTGTTTGAACTTATACACTATTAGAAAGTCGTGTACAATTTATAATAACTGATCTTTCATAATCTAAAAAAAATATTTTCTGAGAGGGATATCCGGAATAACTGTATTTTGAGTCGGGGCTGACTTTTAAAAAATACAAAATCATTTTGTAGTTACAAATAACAACCGGTAACTGTTGGAGCAGTCTTAGTATGTGCCTGTATGTGGCAAAGGAACCCCAGGACTATATCATGACAATCTTTAACAACTACAGGGTATTAATAAATACTACATAAGGACACTTGTTAAGGACAGCACTTGTTTTATACAGACACTAAATACGCTTTCTTCCTTTCACACTGATGGATTGATGCTCTACTTTCTGTATTTGAAGGACAGACTCATTGTGCACATGGAGCTGCAAACCAGGCTGTCGTGGTTTGTAAGAACCAATGTCATGTTAGGAAAGCACATCAGCGGCTTTCGTTTTGTTCAGCCTTACCTTTTGAAACTGTAAAAGCGTTTGTTCAATCAATGCCCGACTGACAGCCTCTTATTTTTACCAAAGTATAAATCTCATGTAGGGACGGATGAAAACAGACAAGTTTCAGTGACTCCAGAGACAATTTATATTTTTATATGAACTAATGCTATTCAAATGAGAAGCAGGAAGTGACAAGGTACTGTGTCAACTAAATGTGCCATAACCCCCCCCAGCTGCTGAGCATGACAGACACGACCACACCAATAAATAACAGGAAAAGACACTTTATGTTGCTGTTTGTCACAGATGTCATTTGTGATAATATTGAGTTTAGGAAACAAGTTGAAGAAAATGTCAAAGATGAGGATTCAAGGGCTTAAATGAACAAGGTACTAAGACGTAACACAGATTGGTTCCTTGTTTCCCCCATTACCAACACACTATTACTGCTCTTTAACAGAGTTGCCCATCAAATTGGGCGAAACACGCCACCATCTTTATTTTAAGAGACCCTTAGTCTTAACAGGCACTACATGCAAATGAGTTTCCTAAAAATAACTATAGCTATTTCATCATAGTCTCTTTGTACCACCTACTAGAAGCTCCAGTTCAAATGCAGGAAAAAAAACACTATGCAATGTGGGAATACTTCACAGAGGTCCTGCTTGAACATTGGAGATCAATGAATGTCTCATATGGCTATGATCATAATTCCAAAAGCTTGCGATGGAATTATGTTTCACACTTGGCTTGCCATGACAATTACGTTATTATGATTATTTACGTTTTAATTTCAGTGGAGTGTGCATGCAAAATGTGTGTTTTCAAGTTGTGGGTCTGAAACTGAAAAGCTTAGGGATCTGTTTACAAGGTTGCTGGACAGGTCTTCATCTGGTCGTGAGTGGCAGGTCCCACAGGCCCTTAAGAGCAAAGAGGTTAACCTGCTTAGGGGCTGCAAACACTGAATCAACATAATTACACTGGTCCTGCGTCAGTTTTCCTCCCTGGAGGCGCGTCTCAGGGGGAATACAAACTGTTGGTCTGTAAGGGGCCTGTCGGAACAGTGAAAGCCCGGAGGAAGGACTCCAGGGCAACACCTAAAAAAAAAAAATCACAGAAATCATTCCAGCAAATGAAATAATTTAATAATGAAATAGGAAAAGTGATGTTTCACAAAGCAATCACATTTAGGCCATTTCTCCTAAATGTTGTTGTTGTGCATATGGGCTACTTTTGAAGTTGCTGCAAGTAGAATTATGTTCATTGTACATGAACACAATCTATAAATTAAGATCCAAATCTTAAATTAAACAAAATAGTTGTTTCCAAACTTACACAAGATCAGAATACACACACACACACACACACAGACACATAAACATACACTCACTCCAGCCACTTGGTTTCAACATTGAACTGATCATTGATCTTGTTATTTTGTATGAGTAATGGACTGTTTGTGGTTTTATTTGGTGATGAACTGCTCCAAATATGTAACACAACTAAAGAAGAAGATTTATAGCGTGACATGAAATCAATAGTATATTGTCCGGTTTGGGAGACAAGGTTCAGGATTAGTTTTCTGCCTGAACTTTGTCTGTCGACAAAGTTACTCTAGCATACATGTGTGTAAAAAAGTCCAATTAGTCAAAACTTTGAAACTTGTACTCTCCAGGATACATGTACTTCATGTGAGGAGAAAGTTTTGACAGAAATGAAGCTTTGAAAGACACAGCAGGTACTTCCCATGCACTGTATAATGCATTTCGCTCTGTCATCCCGTGGAGCAGTGGAGAGACGATGGCTTCAGATCAGGCTCCTGACAAAGGCTGCCCTGAGGTGTAGTTTTTCAGGTATCTACAATACTCCACAGAATCATCAACGGCAATGAATCTGAGTCTGAGACCCCACTTTGTCTTCTTCTTTGATTCAAAATGATTTGAAGCAAAAACACCTCAGTGGGGTGCGTCCCTGCAAATTTAACAGCTGACTTATCGGGAAAAATAGCTCAGATTACAGCAATGATGTATTTTCAAAAACAACAAATATTGGGTCAAATTGGTCAACTTTGTTCAAAATCAAACAAAATCAGATGAATATGTCGATACTGGTCCTCAGGCAGATCTTTTAAACCTTCTATCGCCCTGCAAAATAATTTCCCCTCAACAAACTCATTAATTTATTCATTAAAATGTGCTCACTGTTCCAAAGCAAACTTGCATAGCAGCGTGATGGAAGAAGGAAAAGATAGACAGGATGCAGGAGGGAGGGAGGGAGGGAGAAGATGAGGCAAAAGCTTGGTGGTTGAATAACAGGGGTGACGAGAGAAGTTGCACCCCGAATGGCACAAATCCTCTGATCTGACACTTTGATCACACACTCCTCTCTGCTCGGGCTCCGGGGCGCCATGTTTTTGGCTCAAGGCTTATTTGCTTTATTAGCGCACGTGTGGGTGGCATGTCGCATAATGGCTTAAAGTCGAGGCGGGCTCTCACCACAGTTATGACAAACTAGGCATAACGCTAACTGTAATTGAACACGCGCGCAAAATGTTATGCAAATCCAATCTGAAACAAGCGCAGGGTAGTTACACACTAATCCATGTCAGTGTCATTGGATAAACGTCCTTATTGCGCTCACACTTGTTTAAGAGGAGAAGCCTCTGCTCTGAGCACCAGGGCTCACTCTGTCATTAACAGCATTTTTTTGATTGTGGTTATAAGTGTTAAAGCTCCTTAATAGATTTTTTTTGTAAGAACTGACCACATTGTGGAGCAATTCCATTAAAGTAAATGTTACACAATTAAAGGGGATTTGAAATGATTTCAGCTTAATCACACACTTTGCAGTAGAGACAGGTATTTAATGACTCAGCAGAAACCACACAGAGCAATACGTTCTATAGATAGCAATATGAGGAATGTGTTTGGGGGGGGGGGGGGGGGGGGTCCCTCGGTTCCAAACAACTGTGACACTCATGTTTGAATGTTGAACCATTCAGACTTAAGAGTTTGTGTAAGGGACACAATCATGTTGTGATTCTTTTAACGGGTTTAAAATTGTTTTATTTCTTTAAATACAGATTTTCATTCAGTATTGACACAAGTTCACATCAGCAAACGTTTCAGCCAGTCGCAGGCGGTGACAGCTCGTGATGCAGCGTCTGGCACATTCCCAGCTGATGGCTCAATCCAAGCCCTTCTTCAAAAAGGGAAACTCAGACTAACATCGCAAATCAGAAAAAAAAGAGAAAAGAAGAAAAACTCACTGAGACTTAATTTAGGGTAACATGCATTGGAGTGTGTGCCCATCATGCTACTGCACATTCATGAGGCACTAATGTTTTCTTTCCAAATTAAAAATTAAATCATTCACATTGATATTTTCTGTGAGTTTGTAAATTGATATTTAACATATTGACTTTGACACAGACTGTTAAATATATTGGCATGAAGTTACATATACGTGTTCTAGATAAAAGCCATTAACAGTTCTATGTCACAAGCCAGCTGCTGATAAACACTAGAGGGCTGAGCCCAAAACACAAGTAATATTCTTAATTAGAAGAAAATTACAGCCATGTCTATCAGCAAAAAGCTGTTGAACCAATTTGATTTAAAATCCAAAATAACTGAAACCTTGAAAACATAACAGCAACAATTGGTCCTTTAAACGTCATACACAGTGCAGTTACGCAAGTTCAGTAACATCTGAATAAATAAGGGTTTGAAACTGCAAGAAAACTAAAGACCGGTGGAAAAAAAGCAGCGAATCCACCAGAAATATATTCATCCTCAGATAAGAAAAAGCAAAATAGTGTCTGTCAATGTTACCGCTGTCAACACTTATCGTTATTTGTTATACCAATTAGGTTTTGAGAAAACAAGCAAGCACAGCAGTCCATGTAGACACAATTGTTTTCGGTGTTTTATCTTAAAGGTAAACTGGAGCTAAGCATAGATATTTTCATAAATTAATCATTTTAAAGTGTCCAGAAAGTGCTTAGAGAAAGAAGAAAAACTGAATTTATTCGGAGGCTAAGCTCTGTCTCCAAATAAAGCTCAGAGGTTTGGAGGCAGCCCATGACTGTGTCTCTGCTGCCGTAATAATGTGTCTCTACCAGTAGAAAAATGACCAATTTGTGTCAGCTTCAAGCTGTTCAGAAGTGAATTCTCAAGGTAGGATTGAGTTGGAGGAGCCTCCCTGAATCCCAGAGTCATCAATAATATCGACAGAGAAAGACACAACAATCAGTCTGCGCGCTCTCATTAAGGGGGAGTGACGCGTCAACTCAAAGCGAGGCTGGAATACACAAAAAACACCACTGCAACCACACCTTAAGACCAAAATACTTAGTTACACTCATTTGTTTATGTACCTTCTTGTCCCTTTAAGTTGAGGTGATCATATCTTTAAACCAAGTGAATACTCGGTTTTTCAGTGGACATATTCATCGTCACTTATGTCTGAGTCGTCAGCCTCCACCTCTCCTTCAATCACAGACTTTTTCCCTCTGCAGCAGGACACCACCAGGCCGACGAGGAACGCCTACAAATAATAAGCAAAGCGGACGGATAATTTGTTAGAATACACCGGGAAAAAACAAGTGAAGAGGTGATTCAATATTCTCACTGAAGAGATGAAGCTGTCTTTGGTGTCAGAGAAGCCTTTTCTAGAAACCCTCTACTGGAAATAAATTAAATGACTAGCGTCCTTTAAGTAAATAACTTGGATTTGGACTAAATGAAATGTTTAATTGTTCCTAAAGCACAAAATACTATTGCTGAACGCACTGTTGTAAAACACTTTTGCCATAAAATGAGAATAATCCAACCGGTTGGAGCAGCTGTCCCTCCACTTAAAGTCAACATTAGGATATTGTATTCATGTCCCTGTACTTACCCCGATAAAGGCCCAGTTACCAAAGTAGTAGATGGTGCTGAAGAACCAGAACTTGTGCAGGAAAAGATAGGATCTTGTCACTGTGCACTGATCTGAAAAGGACAGAGAGAAGACAAGAATGCTTGCTTAAACCCTACTGTTTGAACAAAACAACTAGAATAAACATGTCAAAAAGATATTGTTCAAAAGTAACAAATTCACAAATACTAATATATTTAACACAAGGTGGTTGATTGTTTCACATATTTGAAATCCAGCCTGGTACTTTTCCACTAGGTATCTGTTTCAATGTTAAAGTGAAATGTTGGCATTTTTATTTGTCCTGCCTTTGAGAATATATTTCCCCATTCGGAGACCAAGTGGAACAAATATTTGTTTCCACTCTAGTATTTCTCAGGTACAAGGTTTCTGCATTACACCAATAAAACAGAAAAACATATCTTGAATAACACAAAGACCATCAAAGTGGTCTTGGAGAGCAATGAAATAGTTATGGATTTCATCTCAGCAGTATTTTAAATTATTAACCTTGGTATATTCTTGACATTGGGGACAACGTTCATGTTTTACTTTCTACTCTACCGAGGAGGTGGACAACACTTAAGAGTTTCTACTGTGGGTAGCCAAGTTCAGCTTTCAATCATTTTTTATTCATAATATGAATTCTTCAAAAACAGAAATATCTGTATTTTTTTAAGGATTTAAACAAAAAAAAAAAACACACTGAACATGCACAAAATTGGGTTTAGCTCTAAAACCAGGGAGACCAAAAGTGTGAAAACTTTGCCTTTTTCAAACACAGGAAGTATTTTCCTTGGTATATACAGTATAAACATTTATATCTACTGCAGATTTGTGAGAAATTGCTATGATTCAAAAAATATTTCAGCCAATGACTGATTCAAGAAGCACGGCAATATGCGTGTAAATGTGTTAACAAAAAAGTTACGACATCACATCATCCTAAATCATCCCCCCACTGAAAGGTTTTCCAGTGTTTTGATGAACTGGTACAGAAACGCTTGAAGAAGGAAAGCAATCATCGTATAAAGTAAGAAAAAAGAGAGGGTGGCGGATGATGGAGAGAGAGAAGAGTGATCGGGGAGAGGTGAAAGAGGAGTGGAGGAATAGAATAAGACAGATACCCAGAAGAATCATGGTCGAAGGAGAAATATGTAACAGTAACTTTCCTGTGGTGTGAAGTTTCATCCTGTGAAATAGCACTAGTCGAATAAAATGTCACACCTTTATAGTGACTGTGGTTATAATGGCAACAGTATAGAACTTGTTATACATCTGTTTCAAAGGGGTGTGTACAAAAAAATAGTCTATTACTGCATGGAGAATTGCCTCCAGCAGTTTTGTCACTCTGACTAAAAAGGACAACCAGACTTATGAAAAGAGGAAAGCCATGTCACTGTCAATGTGGATGGGGCTCAACCAATGAATAACAATGGAACGATGTCAAATCTAATGGAGGCTTGCATCAAACACATCCAACATTACTTGTGGAAAAGGCTAAAGTCACAAGCAAGGACACGCATGAAGAAACAAATAGAGATGAAGGTGAACCAGGGGTTGAACGAGACATATAATGGTCATATACAGGTTCACCATTTTAATTTTGGTTATTAGATGCTCTACTGTTCGGAAAACAATTCACTCACAAACCACAATCCATTGCTACATCTCCTCTTGTCAGCCTCTGTCTAAAATACTTATAAAAGGCTGAGTCTGCTCTGATTGGCCGGCTGGCCCTCTCTGCTGTGATGGTCAACTGCTTCCAGTTTGTGTAGGAAATGTGCCTCCTATCTTTACCTTGGTTTGTTAGAGGGTGTGTCAGACCAGCTGCTAGGCATGAATTATGCAAATTCCCTGGAGGTATTGGCCTGACGACTGTTTCAGGAGCTCCAAGAGCAGTTCTCCTCCCCGTGTACCAGAGACTTTGGGGTTTTAACTTTACACATCTTTTAAATAGACAAAAAAAACTAAACAAGACACTACAAGAAGTAAACTGATGTCTCCTTGAAGGAAAGGTTATCCATGTAACCCACATTCTCTGAGGAGGTATAATGAGACGGAGTGCACATCAATTATAAAAAAAAAGAAATGTGAAACGGGTAAAAAGCAATAAGTTCTAAAAGTAACTGATTTGAACCTGACGGTGACTTCTATTGTTTGCAATTATCACAAAGCCCATTTCCTAACTTATCCTGTGGCTTTTTTCCTCAAATGACATTTAGTTGCTCAGACCAAGGACAGCTCAATCAATACAAACCATGGCCATTAATATAAACATCAAAAGTAAAAAGTTTAGGAAAGGGACACATTTATTGCTTTGTTATTTTCTTTGTCTGGGGTGCTGCTCTGCGCTGTACGGCGGTGACATCACCTTTGAGTCTTAACTCTGTATTTTTTGACAGAACTGATACGGCTGATTGAGCTGCCTAGCCTCTTTGGCAGGAATAATATATATTCTCTTAAGCCGAGTCATTCCTCTTTATGTGCATGAGTGATTATCAGCAGGCAAAGGAAATGCTGATGACGTCAAATGTGACACGGGCTAATTGAAATGCACCAAGTGTTCAGGTCTCTTCTCAGTGCGTCAATTCTTTCCGTGTAAAAACAAAGGAAAGAAATGTAAAGAACGAAGTGATTCTGCTCTCATTCTTTATGTTAATAAGCATAACCATGCATACTGAAGCAATAAAAGGAAAATATATTTCAACACAATCCCAGTCCGACTTATATTGTGTCAACACAACAGGAATAAGGAAAGAGAGAAAGTCCACAGAGTCCAAGTGAGGACACAATGCACTGTCTGGCTATGTTAGAGAGCCATCTGGAGCATTAACACTAACCCTGCTGAGCTGCTCCTATCACACTGCTTCTTCCAGCACTCCACACACCGACTCTAACCCCGTGAACAGTGCAATCAGACTCATAGCAAGCTACATGACATCAAGGTCCACAGCAATAATTCATTGTGGTTTGGAATATATTCATCACACTCAGTATTTTCAAAAGCTTTCCTCTTTTGAATGCTAACTAAAAATAAAAAAAGAGAGAAGACGGAGGAAATGTCCAGATCTGTACCGCTTCACCTCTAATAAACATTTGATTGAGAGGACCCTTGGGAGTGTACCAACACTCAGCCTTGCTTCTCCAGGATCAACAGATAATTGAAGAAGAGGCAAGTCTTTGCACCATCCCCATGACCCCGGTCCTTTCCTTCACTACCTCCGCCATCTGTAGCTCTCCAGCTGCTCTCCTGAACTGCAGGGCTCCAAGTGGGACCTACAGATGGTTCACAGCAGTGGTCTGCCTAAATATATTATCATGTACACCGCTGACCTGCTTCACCTTGAAATCATTACTGTTCTCTGATAAGAGCATGGGGCAGTGTGGGAGTGCAGGTAATTTCACCTTGACTCGTGATACCCGGGTGAGTGCTGCCCGTGTAGCGTGATGCATTATGTATAAGTTTTGTCTCAGTATTCAAACACAAATACATGCATACAACACTGTGTGTGCACACACACACACACACACACACACACACACACAAACACACACACACACACACTTTGTGAAAGCCTCTCTATCAGCAAGCACTCGAGTACCTACACTTGTGCTTTTACTTTCTTTTCCATCGGAAAGCAAAGGAGCACTTTATTCAATGTCCTTTGAGGATGCTGATGTTCCTCTAGCAGAACTGCTTTCAAATCTCTGGGTTCTCATATTGGTGTCGATAAAAGTTCACTAAAAGCGTCATTTTCACCGGCCAATATTTTCTGTTTTTTACTTTCAAAGAAAATTCATTTGAGCAGAGCTCAAAACATCCAGATGCAGACACACAAGACCAGATATGAAGAAGCAACCTCATTTGACCACTAGCAGGAAGCAGCACAGACAATCGTCTTGTTTTTTTTATCATAAGTGGCTATGATTAAATTACTTTACACAACCATATCAAGTTTGAGATCTAAGGTCCATTAGAAGTACTAACACAATACATAGGCGGTGTGGCCTAGTGGTTAGAGTGGTGGTTCTCCAACAAGCCGGTTCAAACCCCACTATCTCCCATCTGCATGCCGAGGTGTCCTTGGCACTGAACCCCTAAATGGCCCCTCATGAATGTTGAATGTTGAGTGTACTAATTGTAAGTCGCTTTGGACAAAAGCGTCAGCTAAATGATATGTAATGTAATGTAATGTAATCACACAACTTGTAAACAACATTTGCATTAGTTGGAGTTTAGTTTCAGGGTCCTGACAAATAAAAAGTACAGTTCCAATCATAAAGTACTAAAGGGAAGTGTCCTGAGACTTGGACTAGACCGTAAAGGCTGCATTCAGTATTAACTCTCTTTATAGCTCAATTTTGGTCCTCACCAACTTCTGTGTGAAGATATTTTGACACAATGAAAGACTGAATTCTTTGGTGGATTCTTCTTGTGCAGGAAGAGTCAATCACACAGATGTGATGACAGCACTCAGTTGAAGCCCTTTATAAGAAAGCTTCAGTCATGCATTCAAGAAGATATTGACAAAGAAGAAATTAGGATACTTATGTAGATTAATGCATGTGGAGTATTCCGCACAAGACAGAGTAATGTACAGATTTGTAATCAGTGTATGTTGTATATGACTTACTGGTGCATAGAACAATAATCAATCATGCCTAGAGAATAAATATCATGAATGATGTATGTGCTGGGTGAAGTAAATATGGAATATGTAAAGTGTGATGTGATTTTGAAATATGTAAAACATTACAAAGTAAAGGTCAGATATGGTTCACTGCACAAACTCTGAACATCGCACAATTAAGCTTAATACAGGAATAGGTAGCTGGTGTCAGTGGATCAAAAGATGGACGTTTTCCTTTCCAAAAAAATTCTTTTGACTGACATATTCAATTGTAATGCAAATTGACGATGATCCCCTTGATGCAAAGAAAATTACTATTAATTTGCGATGGGGGTGGCAGAGTCTCTTGTTGAAAATTGCTCAGGCACCTGACACCCCCCCCCACCTTTTAAACAATGCTGTGAAACCAGCAAGTTGCTAGGGAACAGACAGCGGTGTGAGAACACTCTGCTTCACCAGAAGTTTCAACACTGGAAGTCAAACTAAACATAATCAGTCATTTAATTTGTCTTTCAATGAAGGAGCTGGACATCCACTCATCATCCTAAACTCCCAGCAAGACATTTTTACAGCATGGTGAAGGCTTGAGGGGTCTCATACCTTCATGTTTTTATAATTTCTCTGAGTCTCTGACAGCATCAACGTTGCTGGTGATACAAATCCTCCAAATAAAAACCTAACAAGAGGATGTTTACTGGCAATTTAACAGCAGGCATTTGGCATTTTGTTGGCAAAAAAAATTGTGTTTTAATATGTTTTCAAGCAACCGTTCTGTATCAAATTGTGTTGTTTTTCAAAATAAATTAATATTGTAACAGGCCGTTACACAATTGGCAGTCTGACACAGACTTGATTTGAGAATCATTTGTTTTTGTTTGTAATCTCATATATTTAATAATTATTCTCTTAATAATCTTAATTATCAAGTTTGTGTCTGAACTGAAGGGCTTACTTCTGACAGCGTTGAAGGCTGAGCTCTAAACCTCACATTTTACCACTAGTGTACAAATACCATTAAAATCATTGGTTAGACAGTAAAGGGAACTAATGAAAGCAATACTGAAGGTTACTAATGTTACGATGGAGGCGTTAACATTACGGCAATAAACCGTAAAACCGAGTTTTAATCAGTTAATGCCTTAAGTGGGGGAGTAATCAAGAAGACAGATAAATCTTTGATGAGATAATTATTATGAAATAAAATGAAATGAACTATTAAATCATATGGTGACATATGTAAATAGCACTGAGTGCATATTTACATTTCGATCTGACACAAGGAGTGCACTGTCATTTAGTAAAAGAGTATCACATTCTCGAGAGCGTATTATCAAAGAGGGATGTGCATGCAGCTACATTAACATAAAATAAAAATACATTTTGTACATTTTCAAATCAACTCCCCCACAAGGAGTAACAACGTGCGCATCCTGGTGATAAGCATGATTTTATTGGCAGCCTTGTCTCGTGCTGGTGATTACTCAGGTTTCACACAAGCTTCACAAAGCCATTCAAGATTAAATTAAATTCATTAATAAAATTACTTATTGAGTTATTAAGTTATTCAATATACTAAAACCAAACCTCGAGAGATTTAGTACCCGGGAGGATTCAAGTTTGTGCCAATGGCTTGAGAGACTACGGGTATAAAATTAAATGGAGTACGATTTTTGCCCTTTCAGCTGCAGAGGGAAAGAGGAAAACAGGATCTTCACAGTACAGACATCCAAACAGTGCAACTTTCAGGACTCAGATTCTTCTTTTTCTTATTTTAAACCTGCGTTACATCACACACTGAAGTGGGGTTCAGGTTGTCTGTGGCCCCTGCCACTCATTTCTGTAGATTCCTTTTCCATTATGCTGCGTAAATGAGTAATGGCGTGGTAATGACCTCGGAGTAGATGAGAGCTTGGTACTGAGCACCTGCTCACATTACACCACTGTGACCAACCGGCCAATCAGTCACCAGCCTGCCTCCTTTCCTATTTTGCCTCAGCTGCCTTTTGATCCAGTGTCACACTAAAGATTATTTTTAAGGGATGTCCTCCGAGAGACTGTTCTAGGGTTGATATGTTTTCTACCACAGTATATTGCCATTCTTGTTTTCCACATCCACAGAGAGGAGCATGAGGTTAGAGACTATAAGTGAAGTGTCAATTTATATCCAAGCTTGTGAATCTCATACTATGGTGATGCTTTTTTTTCTCCTCCCAAGGGCCCGTGCATGAAGAGCAATATTTTCTATGTTTACAAAGAAAAGAGTACAGTGTGATACTTATTTGAATGTGACGGAAATCAACAATTGAAAACTAAAATATTGACAATTTTATGTCTGATTACAATTTTCTTTTGTGATAATTTATGGTTAAGGGTCAGAATTAAATAATGTGAATAGTATGTGAATGTTTTCATTAGCCATATGCATGTTTATAGTACAGAATCTTTTATGTTACTATAGTTCATGTATTGTACATGAAAGAAAACTATGATTCAGAAATATATAAAATAGATGTTCAGTAGTCTTTATACATTTAAGTTAGGAAAATGTTGATAGTGAATATTGAATGCTACACGGGAGAATGTGGACAATTTTGTTCTCACTAAGGGGGCCTTAGTTAATATAGCTTAACTTCAAGAGCTATCTATGCCTTCTCTCGTCAGATAAACAAAATCATGACAATCTCAAGGCTACAATACACAAAATCACAAAGTGGTGCAGAATCCTGGGCGGATCATTTTGGATTAATTGTGACAGTCATGGGACAGAAAACACGTTATTTGTTTGATAAAAACAAACAACCAAACACAGAAAAACCAATTCTGTCTGTATAGTCATGTAAACAAGAGTATTATGGGGATTGGGAGTTCATGTAATTATTGTATATTGACAGCATTGGCAGTATTGTCAATACAGAGCAGGAGTTGGAAGAAATGAATGGAACCTTTTTCGGCAACGGAAATATATTATCAGATTTATTATTTCTAAATCTTTGCTGAACCTCTGATTTCAGGTGGTTTCCAAAGAAAATGCTCCTCATTTTACAATAGACAAAATAGAGAGACGATTTCCTAATACTAATAATTTCCTAATAATAATGTATCAATAATCTTCAGCTGCATCTTTACAGTATGGTGGAATGCACATTTTTACAAGATCAAGTATTTTGGTGAGTTGCCTTTCCTCCTGGGAGAAGCAGCGCTGGATGCTCATCTCTATCACAATATTGTAAACAAAAAGACCACTTATTTTACATCTGTTGTCAGAGGAGCTGATTTGATTGACAACTGTATTCTGCCTGATTGTACCTTTTTTCATCTCAACTGCTGATTGACTTCAGTGCAAGATGCCACTGATTCACGGGAAATTATTTTAAATCAGAGGCATTAGTCTAATAGCACCTCTCCTTGCTGTGTAACCCTGATACGGTCAGCAATCAGAGACAATATCCACGGCTCAAAGCCTAAACAAATACATGTTAATCACTTCTTATTCTTTCGTCCTTCAGCTTGTAGTGAGGAAATTACTCTCAAGTTATCCCAAAGATGTCATTTCACTGGCGAGACAGAATCTAGTTATGGTACTTAACAACAAAGATTCCCATTTCAGTTCAGATAAGATGCCTCTATCTAAATACTGATACATTTACAAATCTGTAACTCTATAAGGCCATTTTCAGTCCCAGTGACACTAACCCGGCCCCAAATGGATGGATGGATGGATAGAAAATTAAATATTGACACAGTTTTAATCTTGAATAAATTGTGAAAAATGCTACGATATCATCTACACATCTCCTGCCAACACTGTGCTACCTCTTCCTTAACAATCACCGCAATATAACACATAAAATACCAAGCAGCAGCGCCATTGATAAAGTCTACAGTCAACGTCAACATTATAGGTTCTTTAAACAGCTATCAGCTAATTAATCTGGTCAAAGTATTTAGTCTGCAAAGTGTAAAAAACAGTTTAGCCTGCCAACAAGTAAAGGGAAGCTCCTAAAACCTGCTCTCAATATAGCATCTAAAAATGCTATAGCAATATAATATATCAATGTTGCTGTGGATATTCATAAAACTAAAGACACATTTACTAAAAGGGTTTTTATTTTCACCAAATAAAAGATGTTAGTTTGCAGTTTTCAGAGGGTTTCGACCCATGTTGCATTTAGCCTGCCACATAAAAGCACTACATGCTTAGCTAGGAAGTTTAGTTTGTATTTTATTTTATTCGAACCATTAATTTAAGATTAAAGACGGCATCTTTTTTTCATTTAGTGTGAGTTATTCAGGACAAACAAAAAAAAACACAACTAATAATAAAAAATAAACTGAAGTCAAACAGACCAAAACAAAAAATTAAAAATAGTTTTCCAATTATCTAACTGTCTTGTTGCACTCCTAACCATTAATATCTATAAATATGATCATCATTGAAAACTGGCACAGTAAATATATTACCAGGGAATATATAAAAGCAGAACATATACTTAATTGACTACAATAATTAACACTCAAACTTTAAGTGTGTTCACGTGAACTTCACCCAATTTTATATTACATACTTGACATTGAAACCAAACAACGCTCATTAAGTGCTTTTTCTGGGAGAGCGTATTCCCCAACTCTGTTCAATTACATAAATTAATGATTATCCACATCACTAACCAACTTCCGTTTAAATACAAACATGCACAATAGACCAAATCAAACCAACGACGTCCGGTTCGTGGACAAAATCGCTTTTCCTCCTGAGCCACAGCTGCCTATTTTCAACAATATCCCAGGGAATAATGCATGGATCTTGATGGAAAAGGTATATTGAAGGAGCTGTGCAATCTGTTGTTTCTTGATTTGAATCTAAAGACTGCTGGGCCTTGGCGCTGGACGATAGTATATGCTCTACTGTTTGTAATAGATTTTATTGAGACCACAAAGCAGTAAGAATGTATATGTGCACATATCCACATATCCATATACAATATCCATTATTTCATTAAACTATCTCTGGTTTTAAAACCAGATATAACAATTCCATCACATTCCCTACAGCACCACAAGAGCCTGGGTTGAGCATAAGGCAAATAAATAAATTAGTATGATACGCTTCGCTAGCATGATGTACATTCACACGTTCGTTTTCATGGCTGATTCACTGTAATAAGCGTTGGCATGGAGACAGCAGGAAGGTATGGTCCGCATTAGCAAATGTTTGTCCTCGGCATTATTCTCTCTAATAAATAACGAATGGTGATTAATGGTGATAAAGATTGCTTAAGTATATGTTCTACACGAAATGGCCGAGTTGAACTATGTCCTTTCCTTTCTTCCGGGATAGACTCCACTTGTGAGGGATGAATCTTTGATGATGTGTTGTAGGTTCTTCCAACATCTTGCTATTAGACTGGTGCTACATCGGTGAGCGAGCGGAGATGACAGACTTACCCTTAGGCGCTTCGGCATCACAGATCCTCGTGGTGGCAATAGTAGTGTTCCCAGATGTGGGACCTGCTGAGGGCGTCTGAAACACAAGAGGCACATATCTGTCAAGCAAAGTAATAAACAGATTTAGCCTTGAGATGAAGTAACATACACATCTCTGAAAATCTGTAGTACCACAACAATTCTTTTACTCATAAATTATAAAAAAGACCGCAACTTTGACAAAGTAATGGAAACATCTGCAGGACAGAATAAGTTTTTCCTTAGATAAATAGAATAAAACAACATAATTAAGATTATACAGAATAATATAAAGGGTTTCCAACATAGCCACATGTAAGTATGATATAATTGAAAGTCATTTAAAGAGCTGCTTCACCTACAGGAACTTTAAACTAAAGTCGATAAAAAGGTATTTAAAGTCGATAAATACCTTAAATTTAAGGGAACCTTAAATTTAAGGTATTTAATATTCTCTACTATCCAGGGTACACTGGATATGCTTGGCTGGCATAAAAGGAACTGAGAGACAATATATTCAGATACTGTGGGTGAAAAAGCAGCAGCTCATAGGAATAAAGTCACTACCCTGTGAGAACAATGTTCTTACCCCGTATATCATACAATGGTTTAAAAAAAAGCTCATTTTTTCTTTCATTTAAAAAGAGGATGTTTGAGCCACAACATTGCGCTTCATTTTAATTATGTTGTTTGTAGGATTTTTTAGACGAAGCACAGACACAAGGGTGCGTCTAAACCACATGCACACACCCACACACAGAGAGGGAGCAGAGAAACATCAGATCACACAGGGCTTGGACTGTCAAAACAGCAGATCCACACAGTAATAGACACACAGTCTAATACGGACAGACAGAATCCATGAAGAACAAAGGACTAAAAGCAGCTGCTACTGGCCCTTAGAGACCGCCGGCGCTGCCTACACCCTGCTGGACCAAAGTGGATTGAACCTACCATGACTGACCACTGCCATTGTTAGAGCCCCACAGTCAGAGCTATAGCCACACAAATACAAACAAAAAACGTTTTCCTCACCTGTACAAGATATTTCTGGCTGCCGTACATGACGTATTGCGGGGCTAAGCTGTAGATCATGTAGCTGGTGTGAAGGACGATCAAGAGGAGAATCATGCAGAGGAAGAGAAGAGCCTGAGGACGGGTTTTCTTTGGTCTTATTTTGTAAAGCTGGAAATAAGAAAAAAGGTTCAGGTTAATAATGTCAATGTTGATGGTGTGTTTGTAGTTCCATGCGAGTGTGGTATTTGCTTACCCTTATCCAGAAGAACCAGATGCCCATGTTGCGAATGCCAGCCATGGATGTGAGAACAAAGTACATGGTGATGACGGTGATCAGGATGTAATCCAGCGGGAAAACCTGTGAAAACGGGGACAGAGGTCAGCTACATGTCTCACATGTATAAAAGCTAATGCTATAGAGTAAGCTTTGAGCTGCTAATGAGCAAGTGTCATCAGCACCACTCGGTCAAGGCCAATTAACCTGGAGCACGTCTGAGCTGGACACCATGCACTGAACTCTGACACTGTCAAGACTGTTTAACACAAAAAACGGCATATCCTAACCTTTTCCTCTTAATTTGTAAAGAAAACTATTTACAGATGCTTCTCCAGATATACCAGCACAGCGCGTGCAACATATAAATATTTATTGATTATGTTCTATAAGTCAAACATTCTTATTCAACCTCCCACCTATATAGCATCCTATATTTGTGGTATGGTGCACTTGATTCCTTAAATACCAAGGTCATACTTTTAACACTGGCCTTAGACATTTAATCAATGCCACTATCTATGGAGCAATTCTTTAATGGTCTGAGCTGTCAGTCATTTCTTCCACTATAACGTTCCTGCAGAATACCAAGTTTTAAAGAGGATGTTCTGTTCTGTGTCCAGACCTGCCGCAACGACCTGGAGGAAAGGAGTAATGGTCGTGACGTCAATCGGAATAGACAATTAAAATAAGGCTTGAGTCGTTTGACACCACTGCTTATGCCAGTTTCTCAAATCCATGAGGTTGCACAAAATAATCAAATGCTTGGAAATGTTTAAGGTCATTTGTATGACTTATTACTGATTACTTTTTAGATATGTTAATATTAAAAGATAGAGACTGATAAACAAAGGCTTGAGAAGTGGCTGCATTATTTCTTTTTATTTTATTACCAGAACAATTCATCAATAAATTGCATTTTATTAGTATAGTCCACATTCAGTCATATCAATTTGACTCACAGGGCTTAACGATCTGAAAAAGGTGTGAAATCCTACAGCAAATACTCAGAATTTGATGAAATTTCGCAGGTGCACTACACCTTTAAACCTTATACTTAATGTTTTGCCAAATGTGGTTCACAGAGCAATCAATGATGGAGGTTCATTGATTGTAAGAATGTGGAAGAATTCTGAAATATCAATCAAATAGTAGTTTCCCACGTATTGTGCTTCCCTAACACCAAGAGAGTGACATTTGTAGCCATTTTACCTCAATGATTAGTGCCTAGAAGTGTCCAGATCATTCTGATTGGTCAAGATATTTCTAGGCATTGTTGATATAATGTTAAGTGCCTACAAGTGTCCCACTTATTGTTCATCTCTAACCACAACTGTGTGACATTTGAAGTAATTTTGCCTCAATGATAGGTCTATGGATTTAGCTGTGTGCTAAAAAGATACAGTTGTTTTAAGGACGTCATATAATAATCATAATTTACAAATGAAGATTGTGGGGTTTTCCAATTTTTTTCTAATCTTATGTTTATTTGTCATACCCATGTCTGTGATTTTAAATCGGCTTTGGATCATTATTCAGGAAAAGATGAACCTGCTATATGATGCAAATTTGTTGTACTTGTGTGAGAATCAATGTGGTTTTAGTTCTGTGTGAATTTTTTTGACGTCATTATTTGTAGATTTCACAAAACATTTCACCTGTACTGAGCTCTGACTCAGATGTGTGCTTACAGAGCTTATCGTGTTGGACTCGCTCTCAGCTCTACACCCTTGGATCATTAAATTATTCTGCACTTCTTGAGAAATGAAACTTTGAGCATGGATTCATGAAGGTATAATTTCCCCTTTGGCAAAAGTGTTAACACATGGCATTTTGTTAAATAGAAGCGGAGCCTATAGGGCTGTATTTAAGTGAGAAACCATTAAGTGACATTTAAGACAATAAGAGTAGCTGTTTTTGTAGTTGAGACTTAGTTATTTCACAGTTCACCGGCACTGAACTGAAGCACATGCACTGCTGCGTTTAAGAATGGCCAAGAATAATGTTTTTAATTGAAGCTACATTTAGGTTAATGATCACGGAAAAAAAGAAAATAGGGCTCTAAGCATATCTTAATTGAAGATAATCATCTTTTGGACATGAGAGATGAGGGTATACTCACAGGTTGTAGGGTGAGTAGAAGTTCATTCAGAGGATTGGTTAGGTTGGTGCCAAAGATGACGAACCCTGAGCTCATGCCAGCAGAGTGGAGAGCTTTGTCCAAACTGAAACAATTTGAGGGAAAAATCATTACCTGTACGTATTCTTAAAATTACACTGTCTGCCTTAAGAGATGTAGATTTGTAAGTGGTATTGTGTGTTATAGGATGTGTCATGACTTACTTTGAAATGAATAGGGCAATGGTGAACAGCAGTGCAACCAGGATAAAGAAAATGCCCAACATTATCTGCAAAATTACAACAAAACAAATACATTATAATAAAAAAATCAGTGTACCACAACCAGGAAATACACCTATGGTGAATGAAACCCAGCAACATTACAGGGTATATTTTCAAATGCATCCACTTGGTCATCCAATATAACCTTTCTGCCTTGTCTCTTTTTTTCAAGGGGGGACCATATGGCCTGGCCAGCCTCAGTTTGGCTCTTTTGCCGAAGGTGACGGGGGGAAGCAATGGTACAGCCCAGACGGAGTGGGGAGGCTGCAACCAGGGAGGAAAAAGGTTGATGGCAGCCAAAACGGCAACAAAAAAAAAAGGCCATAATTTGCTCGTTTTCAAGGAGGCATTTAAACCTAAAATAGCTGCTATCAGCAATTGCAGAGTAAAAAGCAGGTGAACATGTCATCTTACTGCAATTAAAATGAATTACATTGCTGTGATTTTTTGTTAAATGGCTTCAAAGAAATGATGAAAAGTGTGTTTGGACCCTGACAGTTAATCAACAAGCTAATCACACAACTGAGCACGTATCAGGATTAAAGAGTGATACCAAAAAAACTGAAAATGAAAAATCAACAAAAGAGCCCATTTATTTCCTCACTCCTGCAAGCTTTGACTTTTGAAACATCCTTATCAATAAAGCACTGAGAAAATGGGTGCTTTGTAAACCAACTATATTTGATATAAACTTCCCTTGAATTAATTTCTCAATGATTGTAGTAAAGCATGAATTACAATGATGATCAACATGCATTTTTCTTCTTAATTCTGAACAACAATTTGAAGTAGGAAAAATACAATCATCTAAATTCTCTTATTAAACTGGCCTTATGTCTTCATCACGTGTTTTGCAGGGACACACTTAACACAGCTTTTAAAACGTTAACAAAACGGATCTATTTTCATATGATTGTTTTGAATGATACAATCAAAATACATGAACCATTTTGTGAGGTCCAAGCACTTTTCTTAGTTGTATATGCTCCTTCCTCTCTTGCTCAGTGACTAATCTTCTCCCTACGGCAAGCTTGATATAAAAAAAGGACAGAATATGTTTTGAGACACTGTGGTGTGACCGCTCTGGAGAAGTCACAATCATCTGGCTTATCACTCGACAACATTGCAACAGGTGTATAGGGTATATAAATCTCCAAACTCATTACGGTTTAAATTTGAGTCTGGGGACTGCCATTAGTGCTAACCCCCTTGGTTAAAGACAAACTGTTACTGACATTGACTTAAAATGTTTGTGCATCTCTGCGGTGCAGTAAAACGCTGGAAAATGAATAGCAGTGTGAAAACATGAACTAAGAGAGTGACGTTGGGACTTGTCCTGTCAACATGGAAAACATGATTAGAAACAGTGAGACCTATTTTACTGTGAATCGCCTATGGCATGCTGCGTAGGAGAGGAAAGTAAGAACCTATCAGTCGCATTAGATTCACATCAGCACAGCGTACATTCAATGTAAAAGATATAAGCTGAAATAAAATGTGAATAGCAGGGTGTGGAGAGCTGTTCTTGTCATTATGGAATTGCTCTCAGCTCTGGTCCCTTGAAACAAATAAATTATTCTGCAGGTATTGAAAAATGCAAAATGCTCTTGAGATTCATGCAGGTGGAGTGTAATTTTTTTCACAAATGTATTTCATATTATGCAGTAAAATATAAGTGGTGCCTGTAAAGTTGCATTTGAAATCAACAAACCATGTATTTCTGTTAATGTGCTGCGTGTAGCTGCATTTGGAGTTGAGGTGTAAGCACATCTTTTAATTGTATTGCCAGTGCATTTAGGGATAGCCAAGATTAAAGCTGTTAAATGACACTTCATTCAGGTTAATGACGATGGAAACCCCAAAAAATATGGCATTGAGCTTATCTCAACTGAGAGATAATCATCTTTTCCACATGACTGATGAGATGAGACTCAGGCGTGCTTTTATGTCCACATAAGCACAATGCTACACCCAACGAACAAACCACAAAGAACTCAGATGTGCACAACGATTAGGTTAAAAGTATGAATAGGAGTGTGGGGATTATTGCAGCCGGTTGGTCAGTCCCATCTCTCTTCTCAGCTCCATTCAACGGCTAAGGCATGAAATGTATGAGGGGAAAAATAATAGCAGACTGCAAGGTGCAAGGAGGTAAGATGCAAAAATAAGATACAACAAATGGAGAATGTTGCCAAAGGCGGATCGAGTGCCTTTTTAAGTAGAGTTTCAATTTCAGAGACACTCTGGTTATTGTATTAACACAAAAAGGCTACTAAATCTGATTGTTTCAGTTTTGACAATAATGTCAGCCATAATGATAGTCATAATCCTCATTACCGACAATGCTGATGATGCCAAACTGACAACAACAACAACACATGATGGCAGATGTTTCACTGTAACTGGGGGGTTTTGGATAAGGATAGAGGAAGCTGCAGTCATGGGCAGCCTTAAGGGATTTTGGATGTGATAATTTGTTCATGGAGCGTGTGTGAAATATATGCACATCAAATGAATTATCAGGATGCCTCATTCCTACACAATCAATAGTTTAAGCTTTGCAAACTACTGGTAAACATATTTGTACGGCTTTGTACTCCTGCTGGTTGTAAAATATGCATTCAAGGTACTAATTATGAATCAGAGGTGCATCATCTCAAGATATTGGCAGGTGTTGGAACCGGGTGGCCCAGAGGTTGAATTGGTTTTAGGTCTTAAACAAATGATGTTATATCCCCTTCTTTCGCAAACCCTTTGGACAAATTTGAATATGACAAAACAATGACATTAAAATGTCATATTTAATAGCGTCCAGGTATTAGTTGCCCAACCTGAAAAAGGTAGATTCAAAGAAAAGTTTGTGGTTGCTTTGGTTTATCTCTGGGGAACCATGAGATCCTTCCTGAGAAATGTGAGTCTGCCCCAGAGACTTCAGACTAAATTAGGTGAAGAGACAACCCGTGGGAGTCCTGTAAATGTGCGGTTGTGTGAAGAAGAACAAAAAGTACATTTAGAGCAGTCCAGATAAGAACATGAGCGCAAAGAAACTGTTTGGGAGGAAGCCATGATGCTCGGCCAAATAAGAATCTTTCAAATTACACAATGATTAAGAGAGAAAACAGAAAAGGAAATGTGGGACTTTGCGCAGCTCAAATCTGCCTTAGCTGAATAATACAATAAAACTCATACAGATGTTTAGGAAATTGCGTTTGTATGCAGTGCTGTCCACATCGAAACGAATGATTTACCTCTATGTATGAAAGCCAATTTCATAATGCAGCCTCACCTTGAAAGGTCTGAGAGCACTGCCCACTTTTGTGCAGCAGTTCCTCTCTGCAATTTCCAGGTGTCTCCCCCTGCGCTGGAGAACCTGCAGCTTGCTCTCCAGCTCCTGCAGGTTTTGCCTGTCCCTTGAGGAAAGGGGACGTCCATCTGCACACTGACGACAAGACAAAACCAAATCATTTACAGTATTGCATGCTTTAATCTGAAATGTGCTATGTCTTTCCTTCAATCTCATAACAATACACTTATTTATCAATAAACTTTAGCCATTCAACTATTAAAGCACACTCTAAATTGCACTTTAGTTTTCCTTAACAATAACTGGTCGGTAATCTCTGAAAACCAGGTACGACTGTGTAAATATCTATGTGCAAGGGACAGAAGAGAGAAATGATGAATGAATGGGTTGTTCTTGTTCAACCTCACATTTTCACCGGCAACAAATAGCAACTTATAGATGCCTTCACTTCTGTTTTACTTGTTTGTGCCTGCCTGTATTTAAGGAGTTCGCTGATAAGGACAATGCTACCCAAATTCATAATTGCATGCAACGACAGAGCGGCTAGGCAGAGCGATAAGGAGGAAGGGGGACTGATCAGCTGGGGGCGATGCATGCGTACCTTTTCACCGAACGTGTGATTATACACTCACTGCAGTGTGCACTGAAGCATATAATAAGAACAGGCAACATTTGTATAGTTATAATTGTTGGTAATCTAATTATCTATAGTTTTTCATGTCTCTAATTTCTTCCATGACTTGTAGATAACGTGCACTGTGTTTATGTCGTGTTGTGCCGGCACTTTGCATGATCAGTTGAGACCAACCTTGGATTTCAGCTTCTCTATCTGATGCTCAACATCATCAATGTCCTCTGTGTTCTCCAGGCGTTCGTACACCACACTCCGGGTGCCTTTTATCAGATTCAAAGGCAGCACAGACATACCGTACGCCTGAAAGACAGTGGAAGAGCACCATTAAAATCACACGTCGTTGTCGGGAGTGGGATGGCACACGCGACACATGCTTCCACCCACACACACCCACCAGTCTGATGACAACAACTTCCCAATGTGAAACACATCAACAGTCAAATGAGGGTAAGCAAACACACATACAGCAACGCAAATGGTTCCCGGCTGTGTCATTTCTGAGACAGGAAAAAAAAAAGATTAAATTGGTGGAATCTATAATTGTGCTGAGGTTTATTGGTGAGTTTGCTGCAACCATTTTGTGTGGCTATCACTGCCCTATATCATCCTGATGCAATTTACAGCTTAACAGTGCCCCCATGTGTCGCACCATCCTCCATCCAGGATCTGGTGAGATTTTTTCAAGGAGAAATTTAGGGAGAAAAAAATCTGGGTTAGAGGAGGGGGCATCAGAATGTCCTCAGTGTCGAGTGAGGTGAATTTCAATGAAAGGCACGACAACTTTCCTTTTCTACATACAATTATACACTGACATGCTGTGACAGAAGAGAGAGAATAAGTGCAGAAAAATATAATTCAAAGGCACTTTCAACTATCAGTGGGATTCAATCTCCGGAAGGAATGTTTGAACTATAATTAAAAACAAGGGGATAACTCTGATACGAGGAAACCGACCAATCAATACAAATGAAAATAACAGCAACAGGCCAATGCTTTCTCGCCGTCCCTGTGCCGTCTCGCATTTACCGGATTGGATGAGTGCCATTTTATGGGTTCATAATAAAACAAAGAGCCCCTCTGTGCAAAGACACTCTCAGCCTAGTCAAAAGATGCTGCCCTCTTTCTTCAATTTGTCAAGAGGAGGAAACGTCAGGGCCTATATTTTTCTAAAACAACTTTTACTAGTTTCTGAGTGTAAGGTAGTATTAAGAATGTCACATGGGATACTAAGTCCGGCCCGACTATTATTAGTCTATGCTGTGGATCTCTGTTACGGGTGAATGTCGCCTCCTGCAATGAATCATGGAGCTCTTAAGGCCGGAGCATGTTCCGAATATCAAACACTCATAAAAGGAGAACCTGCCCCAGATCCCAAGAGAAACACATTTTCCTCTCAAATGTGCAACTACATGGGAGAAAAATGAAAATAAAATAAAAACACACAGGTGACCCTCAGCCGGAATGTATATTTTTAGCTCACACATCTTAATGCATGCTCATTAAAGTTGTTTTAAAACCCACTGTGGAAGGTAATAACCAGAAATAGCTTAGAGCAGAGTAAAAGGGAGTGTGTGATGTGTGTGTTAGTGTGTGTGTGTTGGTTGAAGGAGGTGTTCTTGGTCGAAATCATTCAGAGTCATGTTACTTCTTAGTGGGATAGGGAGAACGAGTTGGACACAGGTCTCCTACACAAGCCTCGTCTTTGTTTCTCTTCCTACTCGTGATGGTGGAGCTTAAAGGCAGGAGGAAGATGATGTATCCCCCAACTGATTTACTGAAGAAAACTGAAGAATCGAGGGCAACCAATTGAGAACAATTAAAGGAAATACAGCATCTGATCAAATAAGAGCACAAATCTAAGAATATAAATGGTACTGATGAGAAAAGAAAATACATTTAAAAAAAATTATAAAATGACACAGTCACCATGATCAGAGGTGGATTAAAAGTAAATAACAAGATGAAGGTGAATTCTCAGTCTGGGGAAATCACCTTTACACAAATGTGTCTTAAGAGAGATTTAAAAAAAAGAGGACAAAGGCAGATTCATAGTCACTGCATCTGTCTACTGGGGTCAGCCACAGTCCTTGAACGTCTGCATGTAACCCAAGATTTGTGACCAGGCTGACTGCGCATGCACCAGTTACAGTGTACTGTATCGGTCCCTAATCCAGGATCAGGTACAAAGTGTGACTAAGATAGTGTAGTCAACTACACCAACGTGATATAACAATACAATTAAACAAGAAAAGGTCCCCAAACCTCATGTGGAACAGTCTTGATAGTTTGTATTTCTGTGTGATTAGAGGTCTAAAGGGCCATGAAATATGTATTTCTCTAAATACTGTATACAAGTTTTCTTCACTTTTAGAACTTCCATTATTTAAATTAAATCTGAAGTATTAAATAGGGTCACCATGATTGACCATCCACGATATTACAATTGATGAGATGATGCCACCTTCTGGCCCTGCCAATTTTAATGCAACTTTTCAGGCAGGGAATAAAATGTTCAATTAATTGAAAATGCATATCAGTCTACTCTGGTATTTCACCAGTAATTTCCTAAATATGCATTTCACACGCAGAACTAAAAATGTAATAGAACGTAGCCTAAGCTCGTCATCCTCCAGCACATTTCTGAATGTTGGTAGATTTGCACATTTGAGCGGTTCCCCAAGCAGCATATGCCACCACTTGTCTCGTTCTGGTTATTTATTTTTACACGGTCAAGTCACATTTCAAGAGGCAGAAAAATAACTAGGCGGAAAAACATGATGAATGTGATATTAATGAGCCTTAGCCATACTTCTACTTGATTATGTTCAGTTTATTTAATCAGCAGTGACAAGTGCACGATGGAATCTCAGCCATCTCAAAATAGCAATGGCATTGTAAACTATCCTTCTCCTCCATGGTTGACGTCGTTGAATCTTTGGTGAATTAGACACATTGTTCCGTGAGCACCCTCCAGTTTAATATGAATTAATTTGGTGCGTGTCTCACAGAGATCGGAACCTCACTCAAACATCTCGAGAACATGTTTGAGTGTGAGGGGCTAGATAAAACAAAAAAAAGCAAGTCAAAAATGTAAGAAAGCTTGAAATGTCTATGGATTTATAAAGGGCCAGCTGTGACTGCTTGTTTGTTGAAGTCCTCCTTTTGTTTCGACCACAAGCACATGGCTTTGAGGTCCCAAGTGGAAACACGAAAAACCTTCACAGCAGTCCACCCAAGATTGTAAAAGTCCATCACATTGAGGTCAAGCAACACATCCTGTGGGAAAACAGCCCACAGACCATCAACAAAGATGGATCCTTTGTTGATTCCGGAGTTGATTGGCAGTTGATTTGACATCCAAATGATTTACTCTGTGATGCAAACAGCTGCTCTTTATTCCATCAGATACCAGGTGTCTTAATAAACAAGTCAGAATGAGTTTCTGTCAATTGGTTGAGTCCTTGTTGTTTTCTCTTTTATTCAAGATTTTAAGACAGATTGAAGATGAATGATACTTTACTTATGTCAAACTAAAAAATCACTGTCTCCTTTTTGGGGTTTTAAAGTGTCTTTTTTTTTTTTTATTCTAAGATTTATTCTCTTAGAATTATTTTGGACAATTATGATAGATAGACATTAAGTTCTTTGTATCACAACATTACTATAGTTAATCATTTAATTTAGTCAAAAACATCAAGATTATATTTAAGAGTCTGACCCCAAAAAAGGGTGAGGGGTGTTTAAAATTGAAAACGATTAGATTAGTGAGGTGTTTTATCCCCCTTTTCCACCAGGAGTAGAAGGGTTGCTACCTTAACTCTATTATTATAATGGAGGTCAGGATTGACAAAGTGGTGATTAAGGGGCCACTCTGAGGTGCCACACTCGTATTAAAATATTTAAGTATCTTTAAATACATTTAAATATTCCGTGTGGGAAAACCACAAGAGGGACGTAGTGGCACAGACACAGTGCAGGGCTCAGTCAGCTGACTCTATATGCTCTCGCTGAGGGGCTGTGGAAAAGCTGTGTGTGCATGAGAAAAAGTAAATGTTATACACTGTAAGCAGGAATATAATAACCCAGCCTCTCTAGATGGCTTTGTTGCTGCCTGAAATCAATTTGTAGCCATTGTTAAAAAGCCTGACCACTAACTTTTAGAAATCTTTTCAAGACCTACCACCTGTTCCCTGATCAACTTTTGCCTGCATCTATTGTGTCTGGTTTTATTCCTGATACTACGACAGCTTCTAGCATGTCATTGTTGGTTTACAAAAAAAGGTAATTTTTTGTAAACCAATAGACCTTCTGACTTTTGAAATAGTAAAAAGTAGATGAAAACGAATAACCTTGATGGTGTCTCAATTCCTGTATGATTCCCAGTTTAAGACTGAACATCCACAGTAATACCAGATGGCGTGCAGCCATCATTAATGTTATTAACCCTGCCTGTGCATTTCTTGCTTTGATGATTCAAAATGTCTGTTATGAAAAGCCTTTGTTTTAGGAATATAACTAATGCAATGTCGATCAGAAATTGCTGGACCTCATTCTGTCTGCATGGAGTTTAAATAAAACACTGTTACTTGTTCCAGTCTGAGAAGGCTTTTAATAGTTTAGAGGAAATCCTTAAACCGAGGGACATCGGGAATCTCTCTATGCTAATTACTCCACAGTGAGGCTTTAAGTTTTACACAGCTGCAGTGCAACCAGTCTCACCAAAGAAAGGTTACCGTAGGTGTCCCCCTCTGTCAACAAAGGGCAAGACAGGTTATCTGCATCAGAATAAATATCCATTTATTCTGATGACATCAGGCTGTTATGAATAAATTAAATCAGCTAGAGGTTATTAAATCCATAGTTCTCATGTTACAGCATGTTTGCAGTGTATTGATCACTATTACACAAAACGGTCCCCAGTGCATTGCCAACTGGAATATAAGGAGAGCACTGATTCATGATAAGTATGACTACTTTATGATAAAGGCCTCCTATACTGCAGCAATATTATTTGTATAGTGTTGCGCATCAAGAGCTTCAACAGATAATTTGAAGTTGTATGACTCAGCATCCAACCTAGTTATGTCCTCCTTCCCACAGCAACAAACTTCAGCGTCCTCTGTGTTTGGATTTATCAAGGAGCTGTTCTATCTTGAAAACTGTCATGGGCCTTGAAGAATTTCCAAGACAGTAGCGTATGGTGTAAAGTCAATGAATAAAAAAAGTTGGCTTTAAATAGTATGTATGCGGAGACCCTTAATGTATGGAAACTGTTAAAGAATGTGTCAGTGGCCAATGAAAAGCACTTTCCACTCCGTCATGCCCTATGTTGATCCTGGCACCATATTACTTTTCTATAAATAAAATGATTTTTATCTGGACTCGGGGTCTGTCTAACTACTGCCTTATGACATTTATTTTCACAGGAGGTTGAGTGTGAATGAAAACTTAAAAGTTCCTTTGAATGGACAGCAATTTTATCCAATTATCTACAAAAAGAAATTCAACTGGCAGTCCAGTTTTGAAAAAAATAAAAAAATGCCATGGATGACTAACCTGCTTCCCAGGCTGCCTGCTTCAGAGCAATCTTCAAGGTTTTGCAGTAATTGTATTAAGCGGTCTGTGAGGTTAAAGGACAATGCCAGGAAAGTGGTAGAATAATCTTTTCATTTCTCATGCCGATTTTCAGGCCTGTAATCACCATAGAAAGAGTTACTGCCCGGATAATGTAAGCTTTACGTAGATCTGGTATTAGAATAACTACAGACTAAACAGTTCTAGGACAGTGAATCTTAAATAACTTGTGTCATAAAATAGAGTTCTAAACTGTAAACATTGGTCAAAAGTATATGGGTAAATCAAAAATATAATTTAAAGTCCCCATCTCCTCAGGTCAATCTCAGGGCCTGTGATTAGATCAGCTGCTATTTATCTTCCCAACTTTAGCTTGGCGTCAGCACCTTATGGCTGACAATTTAAGAGCAAGAGAATGGTTGGTCCACTGGAGACAGAGCCATGAGAGTCATAAGTCAATAAGCTGGCCAAGCTTTTAAATGAAACCAAAGTACTCCGCATGATGTATGAGCTTTGAGATCAGCCTGATCGCTCGCATGTCATCACTGCTGGGTACAATCAAACACAATGGGAGATAATATATAGAGGGAATATGCATGTGCAAACATTCCAAGTAATGTGGAGGATATTCACCATAATTATGGATTTGCATAAATATTAAGCGACTTTCATCTCAAATTCAAATGCAAAAATGGTCTAGTTATTCAAAATTAACTGCCTGAAGTGTTCTTAAAGGTACAAAGTTGTATTTTGACTAGACAGGAAAAAGGTATAGCCCGGACACCCCGATACACATCAGATGATATACAAACAAAATTTGATTTCAAAGTAACTTTAATCACTTATGCATTACTTAGTTAACAAAGATAACATTTAATTAGATGACTGGGTGATATAGTACACCTAGAGTATCTTAGTAATATAGGTTTGTAATGCAAACAATATAATTTAAATTTTACTTAGACCTTGTTTACACCTGGCATTCAAGTGCTTCCTTGGATCGGAGCTCTCATACCCGCTCTATGTTCAAATAATCAAGTACGTAATTTATGTTCCTTAGCACCAAATTATGTTTTTACCCAGCATGGATGTTAAACTAGACGTGAACACCGTCTTTTAGTATAATCCCATTTTAGGTTGTGTTCTATTTGATGTACTACAGGACTGTAACAAGAGCACCTTTATAGATAACATCTGCAGCTTAATATAAACGTCTTACATATAAACTGTTATAAGGATTGGTTTAGTTTAGCAGAAAGTTGTAGACAATTCAAAATAGAAGAAAAAACTGTAAATGGGATCCCTCTTTATAATATACATCTGTTTAAACTGGTCAAAAGACCAAAACAGAAGTAAAAGCTATAACCTTCTTTACTTTATATAAACTTAAAGTGCACTGGTCTGCAGTTGCACTGTAGATATTGTTTACATCATCGAGATCTATGTATTAAAAGTATATGACTAATCGTCAGAGGTGATAAATTAGCACAGAAGTCATGGACAACATTTCCACTGCTTATGTACGCTACACTCATATTTCATTAAGTTAATCAGGCTCAGTAGTAATCACAGAGCTGTTTGCCCATATGGGTAGATTCCTACCAAGACGTGTTTTGCTGATTGCAGATACAACAGAGTAAATAAAGTAAATGAGGGGATAAAAAAGTGAGATAAAAAAAAGAGAGGATCTCTATATGTGTCTGTGAGAGTCAAAGAGGGAGGGGCAGCTGCTGCTCATGCCCAAAGGCCTGATTTGTTGACTTTATCCAAATAAGAAACGTCAAAAACAAAGACAGGGTGGGAGTTTCTATCTCCACAAGGCATTTACATAGAAACAGGGGGTCAGCGCAAATGTGAGCACACTTCCATTCGCAAAATGTACGAGGTAATTATCCACTCTATAGAGACCTGTGAGAAGCAAAGTGAAAGAACAGTGGATTGAGTCTCAGATGAGATGGATTATATGTCCTAAAGGGAGATTAGTTCTACAACTTACTTGACTAGGTTGTGTATTATTCATTAGAGCCCCACATTCAATTGTTGTGCAATTTCTCAAATAGGATTCTTTGAGCCCAAAAGAAACTGGATAGATTGGGGTTGGCTGTCACTTTTGCTCTCAATCCCTGGGTTGATAGGGAGTTTTTTTCTGTTTTTTATTCCCCAGAGGCCACTACTCTGTGTTACTCTCACCCTGACACCAGCACCACCTCCAGGGAATATTCACAGTCTAGTTACCAAGATAACAACTATGACAAATGGACAGCATTAACAAGTGTTACAGCATGGTCAATTTTCCTGATCTAAGAAAAAATGGAGAAAACTGCAGAATGCTGAGGGAGTCAAAATATAGGCATATATTAATGGACCCCGCGGTAGATCTATATATATAAATAGACAGCTGATAAGTGGTTGATAAGCCGGAGAGGGATGCACATATATCATGCAAAAGTATCTGGTGCTTAGGTGAAAGACAGCAGTCAAGGTATTTGAGCAATTGAATGTCAGGGGTCTAAACTCTGAAAGGGGGCACCATCAAAAGGTAAAGTTCAAAGGCAGACAACTATGTGTATTTTAAAGAAACTGCACTGCATCTGAACGAGTTTTACTTTAACATGCATTGAGAGTTATTTTCCCATACCCCAAATCATGTTCTATATCAGAGGTTTCAACAATTACAGGGTTGGTAAGGTGTGGAAATCATCTCACAGGATGAATTAGTTAGCGGAACACATGAAACAACATCATCCACTTGTCTCGGTCCCTACTCACCGTGTAAGTGATGACTGCCAACATGCCAATCAAGGTCAAGGTGCTGATGGAGAAAGACAGAGCTGGTAGACCATCTGGAGGTGGAGGGAGAGGAAAGCCATTAGAGATTTAACCTTGGCCCATGAAAGAAACATCAATAGACTCTTTGACACTGGTACAAACTAGCAAGAGCTTTCAAGACTTTCTTAAGTGCACTTTGGTGGTATTTCAGTTGGCTTTTTCGCTCCTTATACTCTTTGACGGATAAAATGCTGCCAGATTTCAAACAACATTGAAGCAGCTACATGGACTCAGTAAAGATACAAGTTACAAAAGCTCCAAAATGTCATTACTCGAGTCCTGTAAAAGATGCAATGAGACATTTTCATAAAACCTGTTAAGGTAGTTTACTTTAAATTCTAACAGCCAGGGTTCAAATCTTTAAATCCCAATAAATTTGTGGATCTCCATAAATTGGTTCATCAAGGATTTATTTTCACTTTGTGTGAAGCTTTTCCAACATAATTTGTTCAAGCAATGGTAGCAGTGAGGGTTCATGTGCATGAACATTGTTTTCAAGTTCTTGTGTGTGAGAGAGAACTGCATCGCATGCCACTTGTGGATACCTGCCAAACTGCAGCTTGGAGCAAAATACAAAGTCAGAAATATCTTGTTCAGTTCTTTTTAAAAATAATTTGTTGTGAAACTGTGGCTGGTCAAATTAGAATATGGCTGGCTAGAGAATGAATGGGACCTACCACTTTGAAAACTGACCAGTCTGTCTGAACACACTGAATCAAGCAAAAAAAAACTGCATGTGCAGTAAGGAGGTTTGTGTTTGACTCTCCCCTGCACAGAGGATGGCCGGCATAGCTGCTAGTCAGTATCAACTGCCCATGCATTTGGATATCAATAATATGAATTGTTAAACGCTGAATGATACTGAATGAATACAAATGAATATCACATATTTTTCTGACTCAAAAGGTGTCGTTCTAAGGAAGAGCAAAGATGGCCTTGACTAGAGGTAAAAGCAAAACAGAGCAAATAGAAATTTAAGAAAACACACGGGTAATCGGAACCATCTGACCTATGTGATTATTTACCCAATCAATTTGTTTTTGAATATTTTCAGGCTTTAAGCGGAGATGCTATGGCAGCAGAAGCAGCAAGTCAGGGTCTGGAAGGAATAGCTGTAGCTAATGAAGAGAGAGAGATGTAGGAGGATATCACGCAGCATGCTGCTGTGCCAGAGGCAGCTAGGGCAGAGGCAATAAGTGAGATTAGTGAAAAAATATATTTTCTAATTTGTTTAAACCTTCATGAAGGGAGATTATCGAGCTCTATACGTCAATCAGTTATTAATTGGCACACAAAATGTAGCAATTGAGAAACCCCCACCCGACCCCCATTATCAGCTGCTACAATAGAGGCCGATTCTGTGGGAAACTATGTCTGTGCTGTGCATTTATTTCTAGAGCAACAGGAGTGCTGAGTTTCCATTGAGACAGAAATTTGTGTAATTTACAGAGACAATTTTACTCTTACAAAACTGAAGCTAGTGCACAGGCAGGGATACACAATACAAACTAAAAAGCTAATGTCAATTATCATTCCTGAGCCAGCTTACATTTGGGATGGGGAATAATGGGTTTTACCAAATGATGTTTGATGTGCAAAAACATTTTACCCGTTTATGCTACACACTAGAAAGAAAAAAATTAATCTAATGGAAGCTTTAAATTACACCAGTGACTGAGGCATTGTTTTTGAAAAGAAGAATCATGAGTGAGTTTTGAGGGAGCACTCCATTAATTGTACAAATCAGGTCAGTACAATTTCTTCTGCTGATCGTCAAGACCAAGGATATCATCTTAATCCCATTTGAGACAACAAATCTTTAATAGATACCCCGCGTAACAAACAAGTGATAGATTTTAAAAGACGAGGGCCTTTACCCTTGGGTTAACATGCTTTTGGAGCCATATGAAAATCGTAGGAACAAGAATCTTCGTACATGGAATCATTTTTCAAAGCACTCAAAGTCAGAGCATGTTGATATCGGCTGCTTTCAAATTGATTTCTCTTTTTTTAAATCTACCTTTCAAGTCCTGCGACCTTGCAATGCTATTTAATATGGAAGCAAATATCACAAAGACACTGATGATAACACACGGCTAAACATCATGAAGGTAAGTGGCATTATTTTTAGTTATCCAGGCTAATGTGCTTAAAGGAACAGCTCAGGTTTCAATTCCCTTGAAAGTAATTGGGAAGAACATTCCTCACAAGGACACGGCACCATGTTGGTCTGCTGGTACTCTTGGATTCAATACTTGCTTTTAATGAACACGCGGTGGGAAAGCCTTACTCTGGAGACGCATCTGGTCACCATGTTTCGTATTCACTGTCATACCGATCACAATCAGTGTTTAAACAGCTGGATGTTTCGGTGTATGTAGATTGAGTTGGTGCGCGTCACCTCTGATTGAGGCAGAGAGGGGACCACCCATCATGCAAGGGCAACAGTAGGTGTCACACCAGCTGTCAGAGCTGGAGTCAAAAGACAGGGATTGATAAAGAGACTTATTGCCTCTCTCCCCTGTCAGGATCCCACCTGTCATTGGGCTCCACGTAAATAGAGACACAGTTGTCCCTTTATAGATATCCCACATCCTCACAGCATCCAGTCCATAGCGGCCGGCCCACCTGTCAGCACAGGCATAGGTGGCTCTCAGCGTGCCTTTCTTCTTGACACTGTCATTTGATTGGCAATACACCATCAGTATTCAGGACATGGGTGATTTGTTCCGTTTATAACATTTATCACTTTCTTCATGATGTATTTCATATGCAGCAGGACAAAGAAGTAGAAAATGGAGATAAATTATCTACCTGCTCCCTATTGTATCGCAGGCAAAAAGAAAAAACGTTGAAGTCTTACATTTGGGTGGAAAATTAACATTTGAATACGTGTTTACTATTCCTGAGTGTTTCGTTGCGATTATGCTGACTTTGTTTAGTGGTGAGCTTGGTAAAATAGACAATAGCTCCATGTTCTGCATGGAGAACATTCTGTACATGAACTCTACACAAAGTGACGGATAGATGTTTGCTGCCACTCTTCTTGGTTTCCTGAGCACATTTTCCACGGATTAAACAGAGGAGAATATTGTCTATTATCGGTGCTGCTGCCACATCTGTACAGCTTTGATTCCACCAGCAATGGAATGAGGTAGCTCTTATCTCAACCCGCATATAACCCTTCAGGCTTGCGTGCATGCATGAGACTTGTACAGAGAGGAGTTTACTAAGGAGCTGCTTTAGCCGGAGCGCCCTGCTTCTGTGTAATGACACGATCATCAAAAGCAAGGAGGAAGAAGCTATATGTTCAAGGAATTGGATCTCATTAAGTGTACAACCTCTTTCTAGCAACATATAGAGCCTTATAGCAAAGTTGGGAAGCTTATCAGACCATCATGGCTGTTTTTCCCCTCTTTTTGTGGGTAAACCTGACAAAATAAAATAAATTGGGAAACGGGGTTAGATAACAGTTTGTGTTTAAGGAGATATTTTGGACGTATAATCCCACAGTTAAGGGAAACCACGTCAATACAGATAGAGCACGATTGTAAAATTGAGAGACAGCGGAAAATGTCGAAAGTTCAATCGAGATTAGATCAACAGCATTCCTCCAACTCCCCCTCCATAAGTCTGTCAACTGAAGCCTCAAATACCTTAAAAAAAAGACCCTCTATTTTTTACACATATCGGTTATAAAAAAAAACAAACGTTTCACCCTTTTCATTATATAATGTTGCATTGGCTGTGCTTTTCATTTGTTAACCAAGTTGTTTGAGTGCCTATATCTAAGGGAACAATTTCCAAATCAGAAGCCACAAATTAGGAATCAAACAGCACAGCTTATAACCATGCACAGAGATTTCTAAACTCTAGGTCTACTCATTGTCATGTAACTCTATTATTTCCCCCCACCGGCCCGAGGGGGCTTTGGTACCTCCATACATTTGGTATGTTTCTACAATGGGTAATTTGCATGATGTGAGTTTTGATGATGTTTTCAAGAAAACTACAAACTGGATTAACACGATGCCAAGCAATCAGCCCATGCCGACAGACCCATTTTGAACGGGCACTGCATTAGTTGCAACAAAGGTATGATGGACCCATTAAAGATGTAGTGGGCTTAATGAAGAGTCACTGAAAAGCAGTCAGCAGGGTTATATGGCAAAAGTGCCTTTCCTTTATGCAATTAACCTCCCATCTGGAGAGAGAAGAGATGGGGATTAGAAAAGGGATGATCCTAACATTTCCTCCTTAGCAGTGAGCAATTTCCTCCTGTGCCAAGAAGGAAGCCTAGGGAAAGCATGTAGGGGTCCACTATTGTGAAGAGAGCCAGATGGTTCAAATTCCTCTTTGATCCCCAAGTGACAAAGGGTCAGAGGACCCTTAGGAGAACATATTTGGCAACGATCTTGCATTTGCATCAGCAGAACAGGGGCAATGCTCTCTTTAACAAGAAATATGATTTAAAATTGCATGCTACACTTACATTTAGGCTATAAAGTTACTGTTTTTGAAATATTTAGCAAGGACCTATTAGAAAAATGGATGCAGAAAGAAAATGCATAAATGCAGTTTCAAAAATCAAGGAAACCTATATGTTTAAAATGTACTCCCTAATCTACTTTAACAAACCTTTAGATCTTACATCATCAATTTAAGACAATAGAAAGAAAATTATAGAAAGAAAGTCAGAAGTATTTTCTGAAGAGACTATACTTACGAGTGCTCCCAAGCTCTTCAAAAAGGTATTGCACTTTCTCCCATTGAGTGGAATTCTGGCTAGGTGGGGCTTGTAGTGGAACAAAAGCTCTGAAAGAGACAAAACGAACAGTAAAGTGCTGCTGTATTATATGCTTTAGTTTATTCTTTGTCCCGGAATTGATGGTTTCAGAATATGGTGCATTTTCTATATGTGCCACACATAGAGTCTGCACATTAAGAAAATTAAAGAAAAATAAATCCAGCTATTTAATAATTTAATCAAAGATGGACCTAAGAAGCAGGTACATTGCTGTGAGTGAGTCAGAGAATTACAGACAGAATACTGTTTTTGTTTGGTATGGATCTTATAGAACTGTACTTCAGTTGTTTACGGCCTGTATGGCTTAAGGAGGTTTTCACAGTGTGCTATCCACTGGAGAAACAACATGCTGTGTAGGTTGACCTGTGCTTTTCCTCTTCTTTGAATCACGCCTTAAACCAAGTCTGGAAACTTGCACTTTTCCTGCAGCAACATGATAAATTAAGCCTTTGGAAGTAACAAACAATTCCTATAGGTGCGCTAACTTTTTGTTGACTTACAAACGCTCTGTCTGTGCAAAAGCAGTATCGGAAAAAACTGTGTTACCCTCTGATGAATTATGAGGACAACACTGTACTGCAGGCGGTATTCAGTGTATTGGTATCAGAGCGGTGCGAGAAGGGTAAGTCACAGAGGGAGACCGACTGGTTGGTCAGGGGTTCCTCCTACAGCAAGATAAGGACCAATGGAAGACCAACACAGTCTCCAGACTTAAACCCCATCGAGTGGGTTTGTGATGAACTGGACAGGAGGTGAAATCAAACTAACCTCCAACTTCCACAAACAAGATGACACACAGTTTGTTAAGAAAAATTTGGTTTCCAATATTCAAAGAATACTTAAAATGTGGTCATCTGCTGAATGAGTCATTTAGATTCAATTAAGATTCATTTTAATAATTAATTTTTAAAATCTTTTAAATTATCCTTAAAATGCGTCAGATTACACTGAGAAATTACAATATTACAAAAAAAGCATGACTTGTAGTTATAAACTGTGAAGAGCCTATACCAATCATTTAAAAAAGGATCTTGCAAACCATTTCATTGACCTTTTGCTTATTCACCTTGGACGCACCCTTGAAAACTGGATTAATTGCTACTCATAACACAATGGACAGTCTATTAAACTCTATACCCCCTCTTATCCTTTTCAGTTTACATTGGAAAGGAACAAATAACCAGACCAGCACAATGTAAGACATAGATATAAAGGTTGTACCTTAAGAGCTCTTCAATGTTGTGGTGAAAAATAAAAAAACATATTTATTGTCAGCTCTACAGAAAGAGCCTCTTTCAGACGCCACTATATCTTTATGCACGGAAATATGGGTCAGCAGTATTGATGCTCGATTTCAGTGCAGATTTTAAATCCACTGATCATGAAATCCTTTTCCAGTGATCATTAATCCCTTTTCACAGACAACAGTGAAATAGGCCAGTAACCCTCTTAGTATCTTGCTCTACAAGTCTAATGAAATATGCTGCTTATGCTGTGATTCTTTTAGGAAGATAAAAAAAATGGTTTTCCATATTAAAAGTAAAAGAAAAATACAGGGGGACGTGAAGGACATTAGCTCAGCATCTTAAGTGCAAAATACCAAATTCAGGGTTCAATGGACCTCATCTGCCCCGGCATCATGTTGATATCCCCTTGAGTCCACAGTTGCAGTTAATCTTTCTCAAGTGCATGTACTTCCCTTCGGTCATGGTATGTGTAATTATTCATTTTAAGAAAAAAAGCGACTCATCAAAGTGACCTCAACCCAAATCTTCTCGGCTGTTAGGATACAGCTCTGTCCAGCTTAACTTAAGTGATGATAAAATATTAAGCTATCCACACGTTTGTCGAAACATCCCGAATAAGGCTTGAGCTTTGTTTGTTTGTCCTCAGAAGCCTGGCCACAGTTGGTAGAACTGCACCCGAGCTTCAAAAACAAGCTGAAAGTTCCACATCACAGCTCGGACTAAATAAAATATAGGAAATAAAAAATCTAATATTTTGAAATTCTGTAAGTCATCTTCTTAGCAAAATAACAGAGAGCTCAACTTGCTTTACCTGGAACTCAAATTAAAACCACAGTTATTTAGGTCATTTTCTTTAAAGGAACCTACTGCTGCCATCCAGACTTTTTTTAAAGTATTAATTAATATTCTGCAGAATAAGATAAAAGATACTTCTTAAGGGCAGAATATGAGACTACAACCCCTTAAAGACATGCACTGCACTCTCCTGGAATTATCTAGATTGGCTGAACTTTCTCAAGAGTTTTTCCTACCAGCCCCCCAGAAAAAAAACAGAAGAAGGTCCGAATGAACTTATGTTAGAATAGCACAAGAGCATGGTTGGAGATTTCATCGCAGGCGATTGGCCATGTTGTTTATGTTTCTAGCATGTGATTGATGCTAAAGTGAAAAAACATAACATAAAATGATCTTTGCAAGAATAATAGCTGTCATACACGCCGAAGACAATGAAGAAGATGTGCTGTAAACAAAAACATGACTCCTGCACTCTCCCATAGACGCCACACTTCTGTCTGTAGTACATGTCTGAAAACGTTTAAAAATTTGTTGTTAAGAAAAGTTATTTGCAGATGCGTTTGGAAACGAAAAAACGCTAGCAGTGACCGATCAGGGGACGTTTAACACACACCATGTCCGTTTAAAGGCAACAAGCAAAAGCCTTGTGAAGTCGAGTCCAGAACTTCGGAGTGAATGGTCACCAAGCAGAGCCATTACGTTTCTTGGTAACAGAAAAGCAGCCCTGATTAAAAGCTCTTGTGTTGTTAAAAATCAAAGCACCAAAGTAACAGGTGCCAAAACAAAAACAGCAAGGGTCCCAGTCCATGAAGAAAAAACAACTAAATTGCTTCTGTGTATAAAAAGTCCAAACTTCCAAACTTCAAGCTATAAGAAAGTCATGTACTGTTATTCCCCAACCAGGTGAGCCTTCCTCCAGTTTAATGGTTGAGAGAACACATTAAATGTATAGTTGTATAGGTTGAACTCCAGGCATGTTGCTTTCACTGTTACAAAAGAAAATCATTACATTACATTGAGCAGGTGCTCCTGCACAAAAACAATAAAAAAACCTGTGGATAAATGTGACTTGGATGATAATGTGCAACAGAATAAATTTGCAGACACAATATAGAAAGTCACAAAAAACCTAAATTAGTGTATGTTATAGAGCTAATGCAAGGAATCTAGTTTATACAGTTTATTTTATCTAGTTTATTGAAAAAAAAAGATACTATACCTATATCTAGTGAAGGATATATAGTTTTTTTCCATAAATGGCTTCACATGGGCACAAATATGGCAGTGCAGCTGTTTGAAGTGGTCTGCCGCTTATTAACCGAACACAATGATATGTGCACCCCCCCTCCCGCCCTCATATCGTGGAGTGAAGCAGAAGATGCCTTACATGTCTCCAACTTACCCAATTAAAAGAAGAACCACACAGACAATGGCGAATCCAACTGTGTACTTCAGAGCGTTTTTCACTTGCTGCAATGAGAGAGAAAAAAAATGTAACTGGTCAATCACGGCCATGAAGTGAGAGATTATTATTCATTGTGAGTGAGGGATGGATTGGGGGGGGGGGGCAAACTCTAATAAGCAAAGGGCCCTGGTGGGTGAGAGCTATAGAGAGTTAGTGTGGATGCAGTTTGACCTGGCAGAGATAACACGTCACTCCCAGTTCTATTCAAGGTGCTTTTAAAGTAATAATACAAAAGACCTCCCTGTCTGTGAGAGAAAGTGCCTCTGTCAGCTCAAAATTGACACATAGAAGGGAGAAAAGGCAGCGGGAGATAGCTGCTGTTTGGTACATCCATCAATAAAAAGACTTCTAAAGATTATTTTTTTTCAACTTTTCAAGTGACAATCTGGGACCCTATATGTTAAATTATGAATGCAGTGGTTTGACAGTGTGACTATTTTTACAGCCATACAATAATATATTAATTTATGTTTGAAGTCTTTCCTTGCATTAGATATTGTATTAACACAAACGCTATGGAAGAGCCTTCTGTATCTGAAAAGCCTCTCAAGAAAGATTAGGGCTTTTTCCAATTTTCTAATTGCCATGCCTTTTTTATTGTTTTGAACCCCACCATTTTTTAGTTAGTGAGTATAATTTACCAGATTAAATTAACAGGTTTATTTGAATGGCCAAAGGGCATTTAATAATATTAAGGATAATGATATGTATTTAACAAAATTGAATTGTATGTAATTTATTATTTTATCAACAAAACTGTAGGTGAATGAGATGTAATTTCTTTAGAACCAGGGAACAAAATAATTCAAATATTACAAACATCATAACATCAACCAAAGAAATATATAATCATGCATCAGGCTGGAGAACCCGGGATGGAAATGGGGGATTGGAGACTTGGATATTTGCTTTCATTGTTTGTTGTGTAAAACTGTGTGTGCAAGCAAATGGATTCATATTTTCTTACGTTTCCTGGGAAATTCAACTGAAATAACTTCAGGACATTTTTTGCATTAGCATATTGGTCAGCCACAATGAATCACCTGAATGAAATGTGAATTCCTCAGTGCCGCTTTTATGCAGGCTACGGATTTATTTGTAGAAAAAAAGGGCGTTCTCACCGAGCATTTGTTCACATTTTCGTCATCTCTTTCTTCGTAGTAGAAGTAAACAAAGGGGATCCACAGGAAGACACAGAACAGTATGATGGAGTAAAGTGCTGCAAGGACAGAAAAAACGTTGAAATACAAGCATGAGTCAAATATCATTGGAAGCCAAATAGCATGCTGTGTTGCCACCTGCTATACATCATTAAAGTTTGTCTGATATATATTCAGAAACTTTAATGTTTTATCTTTATTAGTGTATTAAAATATAATGTTTTAGATTGAAATTTGCATTGGGTTTTAATTTCCTGTACAGTTAATCAGAGTCATCAGACATTCCTCTCATGCAAGTTTGATATTACTGCAGGATGTTCTCAGTTCATTCACTTGAAATGATGTTGAATTTCCTCTGACAGGCTAAAGGCAATGTGGAGAAGACATCAAAGCTGACTCCTGTGAAGAATATGCTTTATTTATGCTTTCCACGGGCACAAACTAACGCAGTTTTCTTTTTAAGGCACAACATTCACTTATTTAAAACAATGGAACTTGTGAAAATCAAATATGCCACAGAGTTGTTGGATTTCGTAATGACATTTCAAGATAACAGAGTCACATCTATAGACTCTGTTTTGTAAAAATCCAAGATGTTTCTAAGACATAAAGATAAATTATCAAGAAACACTAATTCTACAGTAAACAGTAACTAAGAGACTTACACTCTGGCTTGGTAAATACAAATACACCAAAATTAATCATTTCCCTCCGTTCAAACTACAATGTATAACAATTTTTACCAGAATTGTTTCTAATTGGTATCACCTATCAACAAAATGCATAGCAATGGTTGTTTGTTTTTTAGGGCTGTGTTCAATAGGCATCACATGTTTGACCCTTTGGGCATATAACGGTGCACCAGGAATTGACTATGCAAATGAATAAATAATTCCTCACCATTATTAATTATGTTAAATAATATTTTACCTGTATTAAGAAAATACTTTGAGGCAACCATATCTTGCTACTTTATAAGGAAAAAAAAACATACAGCTTCCAATAAATTGCAACTACAAAATTGGCTGTTGTTGCAATTCCCATTAGTTGAAAAAAGAAAAGAATTGGATGATCAAATTAAAAAAAGACATGAACAAACAAGGTTTTTTTCCACATTTTTTCCAATTTCTTAGGGAATCATATACAACCAGAATTGCTCAACTCTGGAAAGTACCAACTATAAAATAAAATTTCAAAAGGTTCTAGGACTGCAAAGCAGCAGTGGGCAGGCTCGAGCACATGCATTTGGAAGCCTTGCATGCGTTTTGCCTGAAAAAAAAAAAAAAGAATGACTGAGGAAATATTAACACATAGAGCTGTTCAGGCTTGGACACTTATCATGAGACAGAAGTTTGGTGGTGGTAGAACAATGCACAGTGGAGTGATGACAACATCGTCTCCGTTGGCGAAAGTTCTCCTTTGGTTCCTTTCTGAGTTGTTCTGAGATCTTTGCCCTTTTTTCTCCTCATATTCTTCTCCTGTACCTGTTTCCTGAGCATAGTGATCCAAATAACTCAAATCTGGCCTCAGGGTCATGATTTGAAGGAGCAGTGTTTCTAATCATTTCCAGGCAATAATTTTTGTTAGAAAAGCCTGCTGCAGTTTTGTGGGTGGAAGTAACTTTAGATCATGTATTAGAGATATGCTTCCTATAAAAGGTTCAAGGGGGTCTTTTACAGGTAGGAAATCTGAAATAGACACTTGGATCAAGCAGGTGGTTTTAAAGGACAGGTTTTAAACCATGATAGGTTCACTTTTATGTACATCATCATGGGGCCTTATGTGCACTAAAACCACACAATATGTAAGTTGGATTAAAAGGCAAATTTTACACAGTAGTCATCGGTTCCATTCTAATGTTTCCCTTAACGAAAGGCGAATCCCTTTGCATCACGAAATGAAAATTTTCGTGATTCACAAGATCTGTTGACCTTATATGTGAAATGGATCCTATACACCGATCCTTAGTGAAAGAACTTGCTCTGCTCTCATCTAGGCTGCTTGATGTTTGTTTGGATCTTCTCTGTGCACAGCTTTTTTAGAGAATAGACCAACACTAAATACATTAGGAATTCATAGAGTGGCGGTGAGGCAAAAACACATAAATGGAGCGATGCTATTTCAAGCCAGGGGCTTTCTTTCTGCAGCAAATGGATGTTGGTGAAGACAGCCCAGACGACCCCAAAATATCCCAAAGAAAAAGTGTGTCAGGAGTATGTGCTCAGCAATATGGTCGGTAGAACTCAATACCTCTTTCAAGTGTCGAATAGTGTTAAAAAGTAGTTTCACAATTCTATCATACTTTTGATTTATGAGTTTTGCTTTGATTTAAAATCACTTCAAACAAAATGAAAAAACAATAAGAGTTTAAACTATTCATAGAAAAAAGATACACATAAGAAACTAGATATAAGTCCTAAGCAGTGAGTCAATAGCATGATAAACTGTAAATATGATTGTTGAGTAAAGAACGTAAATAAAAAAATTAATTTAACCCTGGCTACAAATAACCATTGAATCAACAACATTAGTGCAACACTTCAGCTTCAGTGCACATGTGGAAAACAACTCCTCCCTATCAGTCAAGAATGCATGGCCTAAAGCAAGTATACAAACATGCTCCCCCAGTGAAATGGACTATATTTCAAAAAAACTCTCTCGGCTGCAGACAAATGAATGTCACTGTTGTAGTGGCTTGCTTTTTCTGCCAGCTGTGATTGTGACAGCACATTACTTTCAATAAACACAGGCTCATTGCTGCACTAAGGTATCAATTTACACTCATTTACAGCTAGACAAACTAAGTTTAGGATGATGCCAGGAGCCAATAAATAGAAGCTATGCACGGTATGCAGCCGCTGGAACATAGTTGTGGGTTAAATCAATGGGTAAAATTAATCATAACACCATGAATATAAACATACTGAGAGAATAGGTCATACTGCATTAGCATGTATCATCCATTACTCTCTAAACAGATCTTCCACTGGAAAGAATACCTGACCAGGGATACAAGTTTAGCACATTTATCCCCCTGGAGGAGAGGAGAGGAGTGAATAATGAAATGTTCTGCCTTAACCCTAAACATATCTCTTGTGTTCATACTGTTTATAGTATATACTCAATTTTACTGATGGGAGAAGCAAATTGATGGAAATTAAGGAAATGTATTTTAGAGTATTGGTAGAAGTGACTATGAAAGCCCAAAGTGTTATGACCTGGCAATACAAACTTCTTCTTGTATCAAATACCATTTAGAGAGGTGCTAGTTATTTACCTCCCATCAATGAGAAACACTTGACCCTTGTCATCATCTCATTGAGGCCCTCCCAAGGGACATTGGCACCTAGACACTTGTCCCTTGTAGACACGCAGAACATACTGTATACAATGTGAAAATTAAACGTCTGGGGAGATTTGTCAGAGAAACACTGTCTTTGACAAAGGACTCCAGAGACTGATGAAAATATCTGTCTGTGCAGACACTCGCTGAAAGGTATGACACTTGCGCTTGCACTCTCATTTCCTGTAAACATCAAGGGAGGAAACCATTCTTGGAGGGGAGTAAACCTGGGATAAAACACTAGCGAATATCAGACTTGAATTTGACAGCATGAAGGACTCTAGTTTGATGCCTCTGTTGCTCTGTTTCGGCTCGGTGTGAGAGTAAACAGATGTTTGCCGACATGCAAGACAAAGACACATGGAGAGAAAAGCTGAAGTTCCAAGGCTAACTGCTGTGAGTGATCCTTCAAGTCAGTTATTATAGGTTGGCAGCATTACTTACTGAAGACATACCACTGGTCAGGTTGATGAGTGTCCTAAATTGGCTTTATTGTAAGTTTCCCAGCTGGCCGGATAAGAAACCAAGTGACAAATATAGCAACTTTTTGGAAACCCCATAGTCCATAGAGTGATCTGCAAGTACCAACCATTTAAAAAGTTATATATTATTAGGTCACTTATTAGTATTATTTGTTAGTTGCATGAGTTACTGAAGTCATAAGACAAACAGAGGTATGAGTTTTGAGTGATTTTAGAAGAGAGTCTCCAAAGCTGTCGCGGTTTCAGAATGTAAATATGATGCAATGGCATCATGAATATATTAATTAGCACAGAGGTCTTTTGATTAGTAATTATATCGAAAGCAACAAAAGAACTGGGATAACGTAAGATATATTGAAAAAGACATCTGTCAGCATTTGAAGCAGATGATGAACATGTTGTCTTATTGGATCCATACTCAGTAAGACAGACATGCATAATAGACTAATGACATTTATGCAATATCATCAATATCATCTCTGGACAGAGAATTCTCTGTCTTTCTGTCTGTCAAGTGATGGGCTTCAAGCTTGGCAGGTTTACTTCTGAGGTCCAAGGGAAGTGCAGTGTCAACCTTTATGCGTTTTGGGTGAACAGTTTGTGAGACCCTAACCCTGACCACCCCCATTTATTTTAAACCTTAAGCTTCCGGAGACAAAACGTCACATCACATAATGTACCCAAAGAGCCAGAGCCCCATTATCAGCCATTAGTAGCTCATTAAGCAAGTAATAGTATTAGTCAACCTAAAATGATTAAATAACGTCACAGATATGTTGAGGGTAATTTTTATTTACTGTAGTTCATTGGATAGTAATTAATAGTTTAGTTTTCAAATGTAAAATCTCCATTTTGTAATCCTTCTCAAATGTGTTGTTATACTGCCGTTGAGCCACATTGTTTTAATGTGCGCGTCTCTGTAGTAGCCTTAGGAATAGAGGCTTCACCGAAATTGTAATAAGACAGGTTAATCTAACTGAGGGTAAGTAAGTGTTATCCTTTGTCTAAATATCTCATTACTTGTTTTATATATTAAAAGGGTAGACATAGGTTGAAATGAAGAACATTTTATGACTCAGCATGCTTCACTATATTCTTATCATTAAAAGGCCTGTCTGAACAAAAGTAGCCCTCCAAAATAGAACTGTAATATGCCCTCATATCCTGAATGCTCTTAAAAGAAGCACTACACACTTTCAAATAAACTTCTGTGTGCTCATGTAGGTGGATAAGAATCAGAGACAAAATGAGAGCACTTTCAATGTACTTACACGAGGGTTGCATCCGCTCATGCTTCTCTTCTGCAAATGGCATCAAAAAAACCATAAGGAGAAAGCCAATCATTTATTTGAAGGGCCCCGGGGTATTTTGTCCTGCTGCTTAAGGCTCATATGCACCACTGCTTTGAAGTGCTGAGCAGTCCAAGGAACTGTATAAATGGACAGAGGCTGGAGATGAATGGCTAGGCTTTCAGACATGAGGCCCATCAAAGATCCCAAGACGCTATTTGGGCTCTAAAAGGAAGTGGGTGTTTCTGTTTGCGATATTTATCCATCTTTGTCAAGTTGAAGGTACATTTTTATTCAATGTGACTTCGTCGAGTTGGTGAACATCTGCAGGATTTATTCCCTCTACAGACAACATATAATGTTTCGCACAGTTTGACAGAGTATTTTCAAATTGAAAGTTTTGCATTAGTTCCAGTCCATTCGGATTCTGTCATTTCCATATCTTTCTCAGACTCAGAATTCATCCTATGCAAAAACATGAAAAACTCAGAAACGCTTGCTTGTATCTGTCTGAGCTGTGACATTGCTGAAATGCATTTACTTGACCTACTAAGGCAGTACTGTTAATGTATGCGCAACATACAATGCGCAACAGTGAGATTTCACACCAGCGACAGACTCCTTTAACACCTGCAATTAAATCAACAAAAGGGTGCATAATCACCTTTAAATATCACGTCACTGATTCTGTATAAATGTGTGGATCCATAACTCCAATAATAAATCAATGAATCCTATTTTATAATTACTGCACCTTAATTTCCCAACTGTGACAACACTGTGCTCGTAAAAACCTCTAAATACAAATTTTACAGCCGAAAAGTGGATTCAAAGCTGCTGTAGACACGTTCACGATGCCAACTGTAGGTTTGAATGAACACGAGAGACATTTGCATTTTTGTAAACCAGCAAATGAAAGGAACTCACCAAATGACGGCCGTGTGAGGCCATTGTAATTGATTTCAAAAGCAAGTGAATACTGCTGAGTTCTTAAAAATCCCTGGACATGCACATGCCTATTTACTGTGTTCCCCACTGACTGCAAATCAATTGAGCTCAGAGAAAAAAATGTTGCACTGGAGGAAATAGGAAATCTCTGTCAGCCCTGTAATTATTCCATTTTTGAGGAAACAAATGGACAGTGCTATCAAATGTGGCCTTAAAACAGCATTCGGCATTAAAGGTTAGATTTGTGAGGCAGCTGTGCATTGAGCACACATGGAACTTGGTCTCCACCTACTGGCAAATAGGAAAGTGATGGTCCTTAAAAAAAAAAACTTGGTCCACATTTAAACATCAACAACACTGTGATAAAATGGACTGTGAGTGATCATATTTTTATCATATTTAGGTTACAACTTCCATCAACAAAGACAGTCACCTATTCACTGTTGATAATATAGTCACATAGAATTCAGTTGAAGAGCAATGTCTAATGATTACTGTACCATTCAAATATTCAACTTAAAATACCCTTTACCACAATCCACAAATTTTGACAAAATGTGAATATAACAGATTAATTCTACTACAGAATAACCGCTTCAATTTTGATCATAACAAATGCAATGAACTAAGTAACATAACAAAAATAAATTATGGGTCAATATTTGGCACCTCTGAGGGCGGAATGCATTAGCAAAATTAGCTAGATATCAATCAAAACTGCGAGGCTCAGATTTTTTGGTATTTTAAGAGATTTTACAACCATCAACCCTCCTTATCATCGGCCAAAGGTTACAAGCACAACAAATTTGTGTGTGGATCATTCAGTATCACACACTCCCAGAGCTGTGATCACATGCACATGCTTTAGGCAAGAAGCAACCTCCTTCATGCCTCATCTTAACCTCTCTCTACCTTAGACGTAGATGTGAGAGTTTGATGCTAGAAAGCAGTCTCATGATACGAAGCCTATTCAGATAATAAAGCCTAGTAAACACGCAATGTGAAAGCATTTATTTGGTAGTGAAAATTATATCATAAGATAAAGATTAAGACAGGGAGTGCTGCATGAGGCACAGCAACTTGAGCACACACTGCAAACAACTAATGAGTCTGTGACTTAAAATGTAATCAAGCTTTCTCAGCATACGGAGATATACTTCTTAAATCAATTACTAAACCTGTATGACTATAAGAGCTCTTTTTTTGATGTGGAACAAATTTCTTGAGCATAACTGGTGCACCAGAAACATGGTTTCCTGGCAGTTTGGTCATTAACCGAATTAAATTACTGACAGGACACGGCCCAGCATTCAAGACTAAGCCTACTGAATTATTCATTTTTTTTAAGTCTCCATAAAGCAAGGTTTCCATTTAGGAAGATGTCTAATCCAAAGTATGGATACTAACATGGAAATCAATCACGTGTATGAAATCATATTTGTGTGTCCAGGCACAACATAGTCCCTGACTGCTGGATTCATGTGCAGTGCTCATGTTCAGTGAAAGGCACTTCTCTGATGTCATTATAGCAGTGGAAAGGGTGTCTTTGATTGGGCTGTCTGGGCAAAGAGACAGCTTGCCTTCCTTGCATTTGGCATTTCGGAACAGACGGTACATAACAGTGTTGCTGACAGGCACTTTAAGCCAGCATCTGTTAGAAAACGTGTGATCTAGTGTCTCTGGCACGTCTGAATTTGCCATCGTCAAAGACAACAAACTTGTGTTATCCTTTAATATGACAATCATGAAGAAATTTCACAGGCCCTAATAGCTTTGAGTTAGGAATTTATCAGCCAAATAGCCTGGATACTGTCCCAATGAATTGCAACCAGGCGCAAATGCTGGATTTATGGAGCCATCCATGGGGACCGGGCCTGCCCTCCCTCCTAGCAAGAGAATCAGGCAGAATAAATCCAAGATGTCTGAATGAATGCTCGACAAATGCACTAATGATGCCAAAATGATGTCACATTAAGCCACATACCAAAAACAAAATGTCAGTTCCTGTGAAATATTAAAATTTCATTGAATGCAAGCTAATTGTGACAATTACAGCTAGTGAAATTAGTGAATGCTACTCTGGTGAAGGTTATAACTAACCAGTTTTGTAAATAGGATTTGCTCTGTAAGGATTGGATTTGACTGTCCTGTCCTAACTGTTTTGAAGGAGGAAGAGTTTGTAAAAACAGCCAATCACATGCTAAATTAATATATCAATACAGCAAGATTAATATAACAATTAATACAAATGCAACCAGTGAATATAAATGCACATTGACACAATACAAACACAGTACTGTGTTATCATTAGAATACACTGTTCTTTTATGTATTAACATAACCCTTTCTTTTATTTCAAAAGTCAAAACCATTTCATAAAACTGTCCTTGTACAAACAGTCTCATTCATCATAGAGCCATGTTTCTCTTTAAATTATTTGGGAGTTAAAATGGTTGAGAAAAAAACATGGTCTAAAATCAGCGAACTGCCCCCAATCGTAAAGGAAAGCCTAAATGAAACTGCTCCAGAACGGTTTACGTGTGCGATAACGATACTGTGAGACCGTGAGAATCCAAAAGTCTGACTGCAAATCCACAAAGATTTCACTGGCACCAGAATAAATTGAAAGAGGACATTGAGTTTATATACTAGGGGAATGAAGCAGCAACACCATGATTGCTCACAAAACAGGTAAAAAACATACAAATATTCAAACAAAAGGGTCAATAGATAAACCTATTAATTCCTCCAAAGTTGTAAACTAATTTGTTGGTTTTGTGACCAAGATAAATTTTTTTCATGTGCACCAACATAGGCAAGTATTGAGAGAATGCACTTACTGTAGTATCCATAGAGCACAGTGTCTTCAATTTGATCTCTTGTCTCATTGTTTGCTGCCCAATCCTAGATGTTAGCAAAGGAGAAGTCCATAGTGAGAATTTATATTAAGGGAAACAGTTAAGGGAATAACGTAGGTATAATAATCAGTGAGAAAATACATCAGTTACATTAAAGCTTATTAAAAAAAAATATATAATTCTATCATTTATCAGTTTACCATAAAATTATAACCAGTCACAACAGGCATGAAACAAAAACAATACAATGAGGAATGAACCCAGTTGCCTGGAGGAGTAGGTCGTGCCAAACTTGTAAGTGTGACGTCTCTGACAATTTTGTTTATCTGGGTTCACAAACTGAATTCAGGCATAAACAGAGGATGACACAAACCTTCCGGCTATGGGGGGAGTAACTCAGAACTGTCAGACCTTTGTCTAACTCTACTTTTATTTTGTGTAGCAGAAGTGTGTGTCATAAGCATTTTCTATATTTTAATTTTAGACCAAAAACTGTGAACCTGCAAGAATGAAAAGAAATCTTAAGAAAAAGTGTTGCATTATTTATTTCAGTTGCTGCAGTGTTATGATTCTAAGGGCACTGATAAAAGCTCAAATGTCCTTTTCCCAAGAGAAGATACCATTCTTCTTTCAGCTTTCTGTTTAAGATTACTGATTAAGTGAGGGATTGTGTTCTTGATGACTTTACTTGTGCAAACTATGTCAGGTTGCCATTATTAACTGATAAAAAAAAAACACATTGCCTTAAGCTATCGAGGCATTTCACAACCCAGAGAAATCACCAAATTACCTGCTGTTCTAATGAAGACATCATTACACACCTTGCTAAATCTTCAAATAGATAGATACAAATGCAATGACTTGGCAAATAAGACAGAGCCAACAAATGCATTGTGCTTTTGGTTTAGACAAAGACATTGTCCACAGTGGCTGAGGAAATTACCAAGTAAAGTAAAAGGCTCCCTCTGGAAAAGTCATTACTATTTCTCAAACTGACGGTTAACACAACCCATACTAACCTTGTAGGTGCCATTGGGATACTTCATGAACGAAACAAGGAATATATCCACTGGTAGAAGTGCAGATGTTATCAAGGCGATGGCCAGTGCACATATTGCTGTGATGGTTGACACAACTTCACTTTCCTGACGACTTTGGAATTTGCGAATGTAGACCCAACAGAAGGCCAGGATCACCTAAACAGGAAGAAAAGTAATCAAGTAAAAAAATTTATTGAGAATAATACAAAATGACAAAACAACAAAAGTGAAGAGTATAAAGAAAGAAATGGGATAGAGCAAAAAAGACACAGTGTTGGTTTGTATAGATGTAATCTCACAAAGATATATAGTACTAAATTCAGTGCAAATATAAGTAATAACTGATACTAAAGTCAGCAACAAATTCCACATTTGTCGAGCATTGAGCAGTTTTGTAGAGCTACATTTTGTTGAACTTCATATTGTATGAATACTAATGATATCATGTGCTTACACTAGGCAGGTGTATGTGTTAGGGCTGGGCAATATTGCCAAAACTTTTCATATCAGTCAAAATTGATAATTGACACAGTGAATGTCAAATTATTGTTTAAGTTTAAAAACAGCTCCTGAGTGACGGTTGTGATTTCAAACTCTTCTGTAAGAGCAGCGAAGGATAAAAACTTGATAAAAAGAAAAAGATTTGACAAATCCGAGGTAAATCAATGATTAATACCTCCACAATGTTCTTACATGTGAGATATGCAATAAACCAATATAAATTGCACTTTTGTTATATTACAATTTATTAAAGTCATAAAGTGAGAATTATTGATATTGCTTTATTTCCCAGCCCTAGTGTGTATTGCTGATTGCCAAAGAGCAGTACTCAAACTAAAGTTAACACAACAACGGCTTATTTATACACAGATAATAGCCTGCATGTGCTATGTAACAGCTGATCTGATTATATCACACTTCCTCTGTTTATCCTCGGTCATCACAACGTGAACACAGACAGGAAATAATACAAAGTTGACTTCTGATACGAAGCAAGAATTAATGCACCTGTTAGACGGACAACTATACGAGGAGAAAACATTTGAATAAATTCATGAATCTACTCGTGTATTCTGTTGCTGTTTAACATTTCAAAAATAACGAGATGAAAAAAAGTAAGGGTGAGAGGTATTGTCATTGTAATGGTCAGGAAACTCATTAAAGACGGAGAGGCAAACAAGGGGGCCGCACAATGACAAGGTCATATTCCAGGCACACAAGCTGCGAGGAGAGAGGACACTGCTAAAAGCGGTCCCTTCAGATCAAGGGCTGCCATTCACAGACAGGATCAATTAAAAGGCCCACGGCCTTAAGCCTCCGGCTGCTTGTTTTGCCAGGTAACGACGCGAGCTGTGCATCCAAATAAGATCAGCTGAGAGGGTTGTGAAAATGGGGGGGGGGGGGGGGGGGGGGGGCAGAGCAGCTTATTGGCTTGAGTCTCCTCTGGGCGGCTTCTGATGTCACTAAGCAGTTGCCAGTTCGGATCACGTGCAGGTAAATTGGGCAGCAGGTTATTTAACTGACCGGCCTCCAGGCGTCCATTTAAACACCGCTGAAGTTAAAGTCTGGCTACGTCACGATGGCTGACAAGGTGTATTTACAGTTGTTTCACTCAAACGCACTTCATTGCTCATTTGGAAGACTGAGAATAGAGAAAATCGCATTTCAAACCACCGTACACGCAGCTGGCTACGTGCCTTCTCAGCAGATACGCTCACGTCATGTGGCCTACATTAGGTACAAGAAAATGCACGCCCCCCCCCCATTTCCTTCGTCGAGTTATTAAATGCGCCACTCTTCCATTCCTTCACGACGACAACAGGCTGTTAGACGTGTCACAGCTAATGTTAGCTCGCACCACAGCCAGTATGGACGGCAATACACCACACCGACTTAATCCTCCTCTTCTCCCGCAAAACATGACTCAAACCAAACCAGCCGCTACACGAAGCTACTACGCTGGTTCACACGGGTTTACACTCGCTTACCAGGAGTATAAAGGTGAAAATAGACCATCCGAGCGCCGACTCGGAGAGCAGCGACTGGGCCACCATCTTCACTTCCTGCAATAACAAACCCACGTGTTCCTGCTGACGTCATCGCGGTGGAGGGCGAGCAGCAGGCCCCCCCATGTTTAGTTCATATGTTCAGTTCATGTATTCAGTTGATATGTCCTGTTCTTACATATTATGTTCATGTGTTCAGTTAATATGTTCAGTTCATATGTTCTGTTCATGTGTTCAGTTTGTATGTTCAGTTCACATGTTCTGTTCATGTGTTCTGTTCACGTGTTCTGTTCACATGTTCTGTTAACATGTTCTGTTCACGTGTTCTGTTCACATGTTCTGTTCATATGTTATGTTTATAAGTTCTGTTCACATGTTCTGTTCATGTGTTCTGTTCACATGTTCTGTTCACGTGTTCTGTTCACGTGTTCTGTTCATATGTTCTGTTCACATGTTCTGTTCACGTGTTCTGTTCACATGTTCTGTTCATATGGTCAGTTTATATGTTCTGTTCATATTTCTGTTCATGTGTTCAGTTTATATGTTCTGTTCTTACATATTATGTTCATGTGTTCTGTTCATATGTTCAGTTCACATGTTCTGTTCACATGTTCAGTTCATATGTTCAGTTCACGTGTTCTGTTCACATGTTCTGTTCATGTGTTCGTTTCATATGTTCAGTTCACGTGTTCTGTTCATATATTCAGTTCATAAGTTCTGTTCATGTAGCCAGTGTTTGCTCTTTTTCAAAGGGCCTCAGGAAAATGTAAAAGAAATATTTATGTCTATGCCTTCTCTTATATATCATATTATCACTAACATAGAGTAACTTCCATTGAGAGTTTCATGATATAACAGAAATCAGTAGTCAGTCTGCAGCGACTTGAGGAAAACCGATGGGATGTTTCTTCTTCTTTCTCTTCTACTCAGTGACAAGAGGGGCCATCAATCCCTAAAAAACACTATGTATTTATTTGACGTATAAATGCATCAGCTTAGATCCCTCTGAAAAAATGGTTCTCAAGTGACATGAGCAGAGGATCTAAACTCATGCAGCCACAGGACTGTATAAACTTTTCCAATCTCGATGGGCATTGTGAGATTCCATTCATACACCAGGCGCACTCACCTTTCCCTTCAGTTCTTATCAAAATTAATTTTGCATACAGACCCCATGGTATGGTAACATAACAAATCTGCTGACTTTTCATTCTACCTCGATTTTCACAGTCTTAATTGCATTGTGTGAAAGAAGTCTGTTCCTTCATGGAGTCTATTGTCTGAACACGGGTCTCAGCGTGCAGTCTTGCTATTCCATGTCCCGAGTTATTGAGACGAAAATTCGATTTCCAATTTAAACTATTACTTGAGTGGTTACCCTTGCAAGGCCTGGACATGGTAACATTGTGAATCAAAGTTTCTTTTCAGTTTTGAAAATGAACATACTACATCTGGGGGTAAGTCCATTACTAACTGGAGTAAGGACCTTTTGTACCAGTTAATTGCTTGCTCACTATTGATTTGGACACTTTGAATTCAACTCGCTGGAACCAAATAGCAACCTTCATTTATAACCATGATTTGAAGGAAGGACATTACAGGTGAAGAGCATGAACAAATATAAATCGAATAGATAAAAAGAAAAAAACAGCTTCCCCATTGAAAAGGCTGCTAACATTACAGCAATTACTTTCTCTACAACAATTACCCGAAATTATTATGTTTTATTGTGTAATCAGAAAATGTTTTGCCATGATTTTAGGCATACAACGTTCTTTAAATCAGTCCTTCAGCATATGAAACCAGAAAGGTTTGGTTTAATTACATGATACTGAAGTGGAGATCTCCGGCTCAGAGGATTACAAAACAAAACTGCTCTGAAAGAAAACATGTAACACCAGAATACTTTTTAAAAATTGAATGATGATAAAATTTGTTGTGCCTGTAGTGTCTCAAACACTTTAAGTTTACTGCAGTAATTTGTTCACAATCCATTATTCACTTGCAGGGCAGAGGTTGGTCTATTCAATACATTTAATCTTTCAAAACTGTGAATATCTGCAGGAGGCAGCTTAATAATGTGTTGATACGTTTGATAATGAATACTTTTATGGAAAAAAAATGAACTCAAAAACGTCGACTTTGTACTTAAATTACTTCAAACTCACTTTCAATGATTTTCAATTTAACTTTTTATATCAAAATACTCATGACCCCCCCTGTACTTGTAGGTTCAACACTGAATGTCAAAGGGAAACTTACATCTATCCCAGCTGAGTTGCAACCAACTGATTTCCTTTCATTCAATTTCAATAGGCTTGTCAGTATTTCAACAATACCTTCCAGAACTATAACAGGAGGCGGAACTGACATGGTGTAGTGCACATCTGTTGAATTCCCTTTGTTTCTGTCTGGATACTGGATCCTCTTGTGCCCAGGTGAGCACTCAGAGGTGATGAATGAGACTTCTTAATGCCTTTTGTGTTTTGTACGGGCATATGAAATGTACACACCAGTGGTAATGTCTGCAAACAGATTAGTAACACACAGTATGCGGTCGTAGTCGATAGTTCTTTGCCATATGTCGATTGAACAAACGATCCTTTAAAATGAACAGGTGTTTTGGCCTCTTAACCCCTTCAACAATAGTGATGTGACGAGTGTAATGAGATCACTCTTTTTGCATTCAAGGGGAAACAATTGAGGTTGTGTTTGTACTTATCCAGTGCAAACACCGGGCTGCATGCGTGTAGAAACACATGCACAGAAGCATGTGGACAAACACCACAATGATGTGGTGTCATTATGTTCATTATGAGATTGCACGTGTAGTGGATTAGGGGGACCAGAACAGAGTTACTCGACTTTAAATTGTTTCTGCGTTGTTTACCGAAGAATTTGAAGAACATACAGTTTTCTCATTGTGTGTGAGAGAGAGGGGATCAAATACAATCATCTTGTTTATCATTGCATGTTTGTGGCATATGCACCAAATGATGGTGTCACATTCAACAGATTTCTCAGAGATGCTAAACCATACGATGTTGCTCATTATAGTTTCACATGGAAACGTGATGGTTTGCATACTGTTTCTGTGTTGTGACATAGAGACCTTTTGAATAAATTAATCATATGGAGATAATACAGGGCACATTGAAACCCAGGGAGTTGAAGAGCTGCAGCTACGGTCAATGAGAAGTCATTTTATTTTTGATACTATGTCCATTTCATTAATACTGTCATTAGGAACACTTTCAATCAGATCAATATACTGTCCCTTCAAAGTCGACCATCTCACAGAAGCGCTTCACTCTGTCGAATCTGTAAATGTAAAAATATCTCAATATCAGACCCGCAACATCAAGAGCAACCATTGCCAAAGCCGTTCTGGCCGTGTTCTGAATGAAGTGGGCAAGCGAACCAATCACCTCCTGCTGCAGAGTATGTCTGGTGTTAGTAGAGATGTTGAACCTTCATACCAGAAATATCTTAACCAGGTTCTTTTTTTTGTAATACCACCAACACTGATTCTCCTGATTCTCCTTTCAATTCAAAAAAATGCAGCAGTTTTGTTTCCACAGATGTGCTGCTATCCTGTATCTCACACTATTATTTACCCTGATAAGCCAATAGTCTGAATAGAACACTGCCATTTCAATAGCATTTTCTGATTGCCGTAACCCAAATAAGGTGTATCCCAAATGTATATTTCCTAATCATATATATATAAATAAATTCCCAATGGAGTTCAAAGCATCAACATATCAGTTAATGACACATTCCCTGGGTGTAAACAAGAAAGAAGAAGAAGTAAAGAATAAAAATGAGTAGTAGCTTTTGCAAAATTAGAAATAAAACACTCAAGATAGTTCACGGTAGCATCGTCATTAAACCATTTTAGGTTCAGTGTTTTAAAATGCACAGAATAACCTCAGCCATAATGGAGGAGTAGATAAATGTATATATATACATGTTATATTATATTAGCAACTATAATAATATAATCAAAATAATGTGCTTCTGAATAACTAGTCTGAATATTGGTGTCCATGCAAACATAGACAACGTGTGCAAAGACACCTTCTTGCACAGTTAAACCATGTTCTACTTGAGAAGAATCTACCTTACTGCAGAATATGCTGACACATGCAGGGCACACCGGAGCGAGTAATCAGAGAGGCTTTGAGCTTCTCCGTCTGCTGCTTTTCGGCCGTCGCCGTTCTTCCCAAGTTGCCAATTGAAAAAAGTGGGATTTAAAAGCGTTCAGTGAACCATGCACAGTCCTGACCTGGGAGTATAATTGGAAATTCTCTTAATGTGCTGTTATTAAAATGGCATTTCCTTTTTTGGGAAGGACCCATTACAGCCTCCTCCTCCGCCTGCTCGTCCTCACTCTCCCTGTGTCATTCTTCATAAGCTCTATAGTTGAAAGATTGACTTAACTAATGACACCTAACTTTTTTTCTCCAACCATCTTGTCGTCCTTCTCTTTATCGTGCCACTTAATTCTTCACTCTCCTCACTTCACTCTTAATTTCTCCCCCTCACTCTCTTCTGCTTCCTGTCCAATCTATAATAAATTGTACACTAATAGATAGAACACATTTGTTCACAGACTGTTTTGTGCTTGGTTACCTACTTTCGTTGTAAAGAATAATACATTTTGCAGGCTCTGTAATAATTGTTCTATCTCTCCTGCTTTTTCTGTTTCACTCTCCTTACTCCAAGAGAACTGAAAGTTCCCTGGGAAATTGACAGATTTGTTTCCAGAGCAACTCATCTTACCTATCTACAGTTTAAGTAACAGAGGTGGCCCACATTATCCATCAATTTCTGCTAAACAAATACCATGTTAAATAAGAAATGGTGCCCTATAGATCACTTGGTATCCTATCCTAGAAGACTGAATACCCACAAATCTATCTATGGTAGTAGGATTCCAGAGTCCTATATCTAACCCTGAGTAATTTCCTGTCTTCCAATTAAAGATATTTGTGGTGAAGTTGTGGATTCAAATGATACTTTCCCCTAAAATCAGATGTGTGCAAATATTCCATTTTACTGTGGAGCCTTCATTACTGAATTAAAGGATCCAGAAGTATTTCAACAACCGTCATAACAGAGCTGTACAAATTCGCAAAATGAAAAGTAAAGGAGCTTCCATTAATGCTTCCTAACTTATTTCCTTAAGCATAGGAAACACAAAGGACAAGAGAAAATGCCGTCCCACAATTCATTGTGGCAGCCATGTTTAAGGGTCACAACATTGTAGATGGATCTGGACAGACCCCACGTAGACATAAAAGAGACAGAACATCTGTTTAATTCTGCTGATACGATCCAGAACGGATGTAAATCCTCAAATTTGTCTTTGTCACCGGTTAGATCAAATTAGATCATGAAAAGCAAAACAAACCATAGATGCTTAAATGCACTGACCAAAAATCACCAGTGTAAAAACATCTATGAAAGATACATTTCTGCCATTATGTCTTGGAATTCTATTCTTGTTGTGTCACGAGGGTGCCAAACATGTAAATGTGATGTCTTTGGGTCAGGATCAGCATGACCATCTGTTGCCTGCCACACCCCTGTGTCCCCTGTTATCTGACTTTTCACTGAACTGTCTATAAAAGCCGAAATGCCTTGAAAGAGATATCTCATATCTGTATTTTAATTTGCAAGGAAATGTGTAAACATGGTCATGGTTGGATCATCCACAGACCACACTGTGAATACATTGGATTTGAACCTCCTACGCTCCTTGAGGCTTTTGAAAGCAGCATTAATCGAAGATAACATATTTCACTCTTTTCATTCACGTCTGGTTTCTGAAACCCACAGTTTGTCCTCACCCAGAGAGCAGAGACTAAGCTAAAGCATGGCTGCCCACAACACTGTCCAAAAGAAGATAATGTAGGAGGATACAGAGTCCAAAAGTCTGAGGCCATTTCTCCATTAGAATATATGGAAATATGGTGTCAAAATTTCCGACTGCACCTACATGTTTGACTTTTATCAAAAGTTATTGAGCTCATTCTTACAATAAGAATTTTATAATTTTCTAGGAAGAACAATAATAAACTCCATTCAGGAATCCACACTTTCAAATAACTCCTAATGACGCCATTGACAATACCTGTGCACATTACTGGGGAAAAAACGAGAGCTTTGTTATTAACCTTTGATTCATGCTGTGCAAGGGACATTTTGCTGCGAGAGATGCTCTCGCTTGGATCAAAATGTTCACAGAATACTTCTCACACAACAATAATCTCAAGGATATTTTAAAGCCGCCTGTCAGCGGTGGGGACCTTGGCGCTTATGAAATGTCACTCCGGTGAGCTTGGAAACTTTTACCTTGAAGCAGCAATTGGTGGGTTGCATTTGTCACCTGTTTTACACTGACACACACTCTGTCTTTTTAGTGACAGCAGAAGCACACAGGTTTAGGTGATGCAGTAACTGTATCTCAGGATGCAGTCCACAAAAAGCTTTGTCTATATTTGTCAAAATGGTTACTTTCGCAAAATCAAAAAGGGTTTTGTTTCAATTCACTAATGGAATTTGCACCATTTAATCAAAAGTGTGTCTGCATCAAACTAGACCTGGAAGTGACACATGCATTTTACGTCGCGAACACCATATGAGCATTCGCTAAAAAAAGGCAGGAATAAATCTTCTATAGCACTGACATTAAATGCTCTGCTTTGAACTCTTTATGGACATGTAAGATGTGACTGTTAAATCTTACATGATGTAGTTGCATCACGGTCCATCAAGAGGCCATGCCATTTTCTTTATATCACCTTGGCCCCAGTTTTGCCCTAATCATAAGGAGTCGCGCAACCCACATCTAAAAATCCCCACAATTGTTTCGTGGCCCTGAAAGTTATCCATCACTGAGAATTCTTCTGCCACCCTTGCACAACAGAGGTAAGGAGATTGTCTTATATATTTTGAATAGAAGAAATAGCTCCACTGTTGTGGGTTTAGTAGATGATATCTTGAAGAGATGTTCCCTCTCAGCATGTCTGATTTAACTTGAATTGCTTTATTTAATGTTAATAAATCTGATGAGAGGGGGTTATTTGTTTAATCAGAGAACTTGTTCCTTTAACTGCTCAAAATCCATGCTATCAACCCGTTAGTGGTAATAAACGTTTTTTCTTGCGAGTAAAAGGAGAGCCAACCCAGGGAGCTACACAATTCTCCAGAGAACAGTGGATGTTATACAGTTTCTCAGACTGAGAGGGGATAAACACATCTGCTCAGGTTGAATTTACATTACAATGGTACATCGCAGCAGAGAGACAGGAAATTCAAAATTGGAGTTTCCATATTTGAATTAAAACCCTCATCACCACCACCACCCCTACAGGCGGACTATATTCTACACATCTAGTGTAAACATCTGTATTTATATAAAGCTGTGGAATTATTATTGCCAATGGAAAAATCTATTCATTTAAAGAAATGTCATTTTCCTATATGCTTTTCTGCACTCAGCAAAAAAAAAAGAATAATGCAGCTACTAAAAATGTAATTCCCCAATGAGGGAGATCTAAATTAAATGTCTCACATTTTACATAAATACATATATATTTATATATATATACATACACATATATAAAGTCCTAAAGAAACATTTAACCACTCGTATGTAAAATGCTTATATTCTGCATTCAACAGAAACAGCCTAAAGCCACCTGCTTCATTCCAATCACCAGTCGTTCTTTAAACTGTTTCCTCTTTGTTTCTTTGTTTCTGCCATCACAGTTTGGTAAAGAAGACATCTTTGTGTGTGTGTGTGTGTGTGTGTGTGTGTGTGTGTGTGTGTGTGTGTGAGTGTCCTGTGTGAAATGGGAGGGTGCATGGACATCATCTGTCCAAACAGTAGTGTGTGGAGTCTGAACACCTGTTTCTTACTGACCGGGTGTCTTCAACTGTTGGTGTGCTGTTTCAACAAAAGTGCAGCGACTCCTGCTCTGCTTTAACCTTCATGTGGTTCCCACTGGCGGCTCGGTAATAAAACATTGTGGATGTGCTGTGGAAACACTGACAGACCCATTTTCAACCTGGGCTTTGGGTACAGAGGAGAATTGATAGGCTGTGAGAGAGGACACTGATAAGGCTGTTGAAGCTGCATCAGAAACTCAGCCTGACACTTACCACAGTGGAGTGAATGCTGAAGTAGTTGCCTTCCCGTACGGCAGGATAGTATTGCGACATGGCATTTGCGTGTTCTGACTAAAATAGTATGAGCATGGAGCATGTTGCTGTAACACTGGGCCTGGCTTTGCGGCTGAGAGCTGTCACTCTATCATGCTGGATCCCCCATTCAGCAAACACAATGTGCTTAGGGGCATCAGGTGATGAATAGACAGGTGTTGGTATTGTTCTCATACTCTCCCTTTGACCTGACAGATCTCATTGCCAATAACGCACATTAATCCACCTTAAAGGGACAACAAATCCACATGCGTTACGGCTCCCATTCAGACAAGTTGATAAGATGATAAAGCATCAAACAGTGTAATTCCTGCACCTGGCTCTGCTGAATGGGAGAGGTTTTGTTTGGACTCCCCGATGGGCATTTATTTCCCCCCTGATGTGAAAGCTTTCAGTGCGCGCTCCTCTTGTTTGCTCAAGTCTCAGCCGGTGCATCTCAGAAATAATGACAGAGTGGGAGGGCCACCCGGTGCAACTAATAAGGACCGAGATCCAGCAGGCGATCCCACTGTGACTTTTATTTCCAAGTCCTGGAATCCGGAATCGGACTGATCGGAATCACACATGGATTATGCGTCTTTCTCCGCGTTTGGTGCGTTTTTGCCATAGAGAGGAAACTTTCCCCCGCAACTGTAAGTACTCATCCCGCACGAATGCCTCAGCAGGATTAGTGATCGCTTCACAATGCAAAGGCAAGCGCGTAAACATGCTGAAAATCAATTTGAAACGGACCCACTGTGCGTATTCTGTCGCTTGGCACGAGGGACTTTGGACGTTTACGCATGGCTTGATATCTCTATAACTTGTGCGTAAAGTGGGAAGGGGATTGGGGATTTGTGAACGCACCGCGACCGTTAACAGGCGCCGTTATGTCACTTGTTAACAGCAAAGTCCGAAATGTGGCGGATACTGCAGGAATATGATCCGATCTACATGTGCCGTAATTAATAATAATAAAAAAAAAAATCATCCAGCCAATCAGCGGTGGCGCAGAGCAACACGCTGCTTTGAATATCGCAAAGAGTTACAGTGAAGTTATTACCAGCAACTGAAAGTGGCTGAGTGAATGATGGAGAGACGGGAGTGTGTGTGAGTGCGTGTGTGTCTCTCTGTGTGTGTGTCTGTGTGTGTGTGTGTGTGTGTGTGTGCTTGGTCCAGATATTAGTCTTTTTGTGGGAACCTAAATCATTCACATTAAAGTAAAGTAAATCATGGCATTTTAAGGTGAAGACATATTTAAGGTTAGATTAAGATTTGTTTCAAGGAAACTAATGCAAATCCATGAAATGTCCTCAGAAGTCCTATAAACCTGGTCCCAATAAGGCAGAATGTAATTTCTGAAGTCCTAAATCTTAGGGGTAAGATGTAGATGGTGGTAAGGTTAGGTTAAGGTAAGAGTTAGTATGTATCGGTGGTGGTGAAAGTTTGTGTTAAGATGTGAATTGTGGTTAGATTAAGGCTACAATTAGACATTAATTGGTTAAGATAAGGTTTTGGATTGCCTGTACACGATGAATGGGAGGTGTGTGTGTGTGTGTGTGTGTGTGTGTGTGTGTGTGTATGCGTGTGTGTGTGTGTGTGTGTGTGACCAAAGCCTCAAAATCCACACCCACACACACAGGGATAAAATCGATTCCGATTTACAGCAGATGGTGCAGCAGCATTGCTCGCTTCAAGTGGATGAGGTACAATAACGTGTGGGTTTCAAAGCACCACATTTAACTCCTGGACAGGCTCCTCAACAACAAGGGTCAGTCATGTAAAGATGTGGAGTGCCTGTGACTGCAGGGCTAGAGGTGAGGGAGCCGCCGTGTGCTGCGTGCATTTGCAGAAACTGTGGGAATGCCGTGCGCCTTCACACAGACAGGGAACGTGATACCTCTGTAGTTGCTACTCGTCTGCGGCCCATGCATGGCTGCAGTTGTAGGTGGCGTGGTCACTTCATCCCCATGCGCCATGACGGCTTACTGTAGGCCCGCACGCCCAACTTTGTGATCAGGCAGAGGGAGAAGGCACAAGTGCTCGGGAAGAGTGGATGGGAATTAATCATTTGGGGCGAAATTAATTTGGAAAAGAAGGCGGCTGTTAGAGGCCGAGGCTAAAAATACTGTTGGTCACACTTATGTGACACTGGGCATATAAATTAACTGAATGTGTTGTGGCGGCTATTGTGGTCGTTGGAGGTCAAGTTCAGTGCTCAGCTCTGTCTTCCGTGGCGTTTTGTTCCTCAGTGGAAATGGATGAGTGTGAAACAGGAAGGGAGGCTTAAGGGGATTGCACACTGAGAAAAGCAGGTTACATTATGACTTTAATGAATTGCCTCCGCCGCATTTAATATACGCTTAACAGTCAAGGAATTAAGTGTGTTGTTAGAAGAGAATAATCACCCACACAAATTGATTTTAACATATTCGCGTGTTTGCATATAAAGTGCCACTTTAGATGTGATGTATGAAGCAGAGTGTAGGGTTATATGGAGCTTATTCTTCCTTTTCTTCATCTTCTTCTTCTTCTTCTTCTTCTTCTTCTTCTTCTTCTTCTTCTTCTTCTTCTTCTTCTTCTTCTTCTTGAAGGTCCTTGAAATAAAGCCGCGTGTAATTGGAAGCAAAGTAATCCAGAAATTACTCCCAATGTCTAGACAGTGAGTAGTCTCAGTGTACTTTATTGACTCTACTTCAGAACAGATTGCCTCGCCTTCTTTGCAATGGCACGACATTAATGCCGGAGATGTTGGTTAGGCAGCGCAGTCATGTGGGTATAAGAGTCCCACTTGTAACTGGAGGTTTCCAGGGTTGATCCCTCCGCGTGACATCCTTGACCCAGACGCGCCGCTGACAGCTCCCACATCAAACCCAACAGCGTGTTAAAGGAGCAACCCAGTGACAAAGATCAAGGCTTTGTCACGAGAGACCTAAGAACAGGCCGAGCGACAAACAACCCAGTACACTCGTGTATTGTAAATAAACCTCTTCTGGAGACACCCTGAGACACATGCTGTAAACTTAATCAGGAGTAATGATGAATGACGACCACTTAAACCTGCCGAGTTAATGAATTTAGATAAACACCAGACACAGCAACACCAGCCCATTGTGTTGTCTTTATCTTCGATGGAGTGTATCGGCACAATTCCACCGCCAATTTGTGGCATCGAGACCTAATGAATTATAAACTGTCTGCAGAGAACGAGAGGCAGCCCGGCTCGCCGGCTATCAATTGAAATCTTAACATAAACAGAGGTTAGAGTATAATGATTTAGCTGCCGTATAGACATCTCCATTCATCACTGTACGGCAGGTGTTCATGAAGCTAATGAATGAAGGACTCACAAGTGCATTCTCCATGTGGAGGGACTTGACATAAATACATTAGGAGGCTTTCAGGGACCCCTGAGTGGGTTGGAGAGCGGGGCTGTAAAAGATTCAATTCAGGGTTGATTTACAGTAAAAGTTTGTTTCAGGAAAACACAAGTTGCACTTAAGTTTAAGTTGCTAAAATGAAAATATAGGATTAGAAGACAGAGTGTGAAATAAAGGAATGGAACTGTTTTAATTATATTCATCTTAGTTTGTTTAGCAATCAAATAAACCTTCAGAATAAAGTTTCTAATTGAAATGAGTAGAATACTTGCAAGTATGTTTGCAACTTTACTTCAAGAACTTACATCAAATTATACTGATTAAGTTTGCTTCAATTATACTAAACAGCGGATATAAATACAATTCATCACTTTAATTCAACGGAAAAACATAACTTTTGTAGGTTTAACAGTTTTGTGTACCTCTGCTGACAGTTGCTTGCAGAATGTGACTTGAATAAGATTTGTTTTTCTGGAATCTGCCTCTTTCAGTTTTTATCAAATCTTAAGATTGTATTTAACTGAATTGTGAAATTAGAATATACATGTATTCTATTTGCATCCAGGTTTTCAAGTGGTCTACGTTCTAGCGTCGGAGCCATGTTGTGCTCGCTGAGATGGACTGTTGTCCTCTGGAGTTTAAACTCCATTCACTGCACGTTTGGAATGGCAGTGAGTGAACAGACAGGTATGTGTGGTTGTTGTCCTTTTGTGTAAAGCCGACACAAATGTAATGTTCTCTCGTTGTTGCTTCAAAGAATACACACACACAGGAAGAAGTGTTAAAATGCAATAATAAAAAGAAGATTGATTTATATAATAATGTGAATATAACAGTGTTAATAGTGTTTACAGTGTTTCGTAATACTATTCTTTGGGTAATGTCTGAAAAAGACAGATTCTGGTAAAAAATTTAAATTCGGGAAAATATCGACTATCAATATTTGAGAATGCCAGCCTCGATTCATTAATGTTTTAAAGGATGTAATGTTATCTCTAAATCACATCTCGGTCTCTGTTGGGTGTTTTACATTTTTTCAACTTTAAACAGAAGTTTGAAATATTAATGGGAAAAAAAAGAAAAACTAAATTGATCTCCTTCTCTGATGTGAAAGTAGCAAGTGTTTTTTTTTATGATTGGAAAAGCAATAGGGAAATGAATCCACGATTCAATAAATAATTTCCTTCCCGATGCTAGTATTCAAAACTGTCTCCAAACATAAATGAACATCAATACTGAGCACTAACAGCCTCTCTGTGGCTTTTCCTCCAGACGGCTCTTGTCCCCCTCTGAGCGTGGAGGAGCGCAGGTTTACCGATGCTTTAGATCGTCCCTTGCAAATCACAGGTATGTCCCTGACCGAGCACAGCTGATCTGTCCATATGTCCACATCCGCCTGTTTAACTGAGGTCACGCACTGTTCACAGGATTCGATCTCACGGAAAAGTTTCTTCTTCGAAAGGGCACGATCACGGAAGACCTGCCGTCCTTTCGTTTAGGAAGCAGTCCACTTATTAAGCCGACAAAGTGAGTATCATGTATGTTTACACGCTTACGTGGGTTTTGTTTTCTGCATCGCTTGGGCTTCGGATGCCGTCTCCTGGTTCATGACATTGTTTCAGGATAAGTCAGACAGACAGTCTCCATGTCAGCTACCACTCGGTAATTAATCTTCCTATACGCTGTTTCATTTATACCTCTCCCTCGCTCTTGCTGTGAAAAACCGCAGCACAATCCAGGCATGCTGTTAGACGCAGTCATTCATGTGTGGCCGAGGTATTAAACAGCAGTCTTCATTTGGATCAAGACTCTTTTTCTCCCTAATGAACAGGTTCTCAATATGGAGTCCCTGTTATTTCTAACTCCACCTGTGACGTTTGTAAAAAAAGCTGAAATATCACTTCTATAATGGGTCTCTGTTTTGCAGACAGGAACGAGAGGTCTAGCTCGTTTTACTTCTTGAGATCCAGTGATTTTGTACGAAGAAGAAAAAAAAAAAAAGCAAACCCCGGTGTCGTTGAAAACTGAATTTCATGAAAGGTTTGACTCGAGGCAATCCAGATTTACTCTTCCCCGCTCAGAGCGATCGTTCCATTTGCCTCGGCTAATAAGGGCAAGCTGTGAGGTGCACTGTTACGCAGGGAATCATTTGAGCAGAATTAATATATAATACACTTATTCTAGAAAATCTCACAAGGGCAAAAGGGAATGGAAAAAGTTTTAGCACCTACATAAAGAGAGGAATATCAAAGTCACGACACAAATGGCACGCTGAGGTCCTATTCACAGAAGACCTTTATTCTCCTGGTCAACATTCATGTGGACATCTTGATATACATTTGAAATTTTTAATATTTGGTCCCATCCGCTGTATTAAGTGTAACTAGAGGAGCATAAATAACCAGTGGCTGCCAATCTAGGCTTTAGAGTGACGTTTTGGACCAGAACAAATACATGTATTTTGAGATGTCCATTGTTTTTTTTTGCCCTCGGGTTGCATCTGTGAAAGATAACACCTTGTCATTCTCCGGGGAGGCGAGGCTATTTTGAGTTGTTTTACATGACAAGAAACTGTAAACATTTACTGCCACTCTCTCGTTGGCGTGGGGAAGGGATCTTTGAGCCAGGTGATTTGTGATCCCCCCCCTCCCCTGTTCAGTCAGCCGGCCGAAAATACATTTACCTCAGTCCTTCCCTCCGTCTGGGCCCGTAGTGCAAGAAGATGCTGCTTCTCAATGACACTGCTGACAGTGTCATCGGTTATAGTGGTGAGACTGCGATCCCTCTCATATCCAATTATCTAAGTACTTTGACAGGTGATACGGCGTGTCAGCTGAGGAGGGAGAGCTACGGCCATTGCGTGGAGCCGGAGGCCCCTCTGCCCCTCTGCCCCCAGCCAGTAAAGCTCTGATATGGCTAATGTTCATGTCAGCTCTTTGGCACAATACGTATTACGGTGCGTGGATCAGAGCTGAAACACCCGGTGGAACATTTGTATTGGCTGACAAATCTCCCTATAATCTGCAGCTTGTATTCATAGTATGCCCCCCGTGCTGTATCAAAGCACAGTGATGGCAGCTCCGGCGACATGTCTTTAGAAACACGAATGTTTGGCCTTGCCCTGTTTACATTCTGCTGTATCGCATTCATATCTGACTGCGACAACATCGTGGAGTGTGGTGTTATTCAATTCCGATTCGGTTGGATGGATGCGTTTGACCTTGCCGTCACTCTAGAGCGGCATTCGTTGATTCACGTCTCTGTATCCACGCACACCTCCGCACAGAGGTAGAGGCCACATAAAGACATCAATGATTCACTATCATTTGCCCACTGTATAACATCTTATACATGAAAGTGTACATAATAACATCTGTGGTCTCCATGTCGTTCACTTCCATACGACGGTAGTAAGACGTGTTGATGTTCTTTCGTGCATGTGCATCATTTTCAGGACCATGAGCCATTCACCAGATAAATAGATCTGAGCACTGAATCCTTATTGAGGACTAAGGCTCGCAATATGAATCGGCCTGTGTCAGTGGCCTCGCACTTGTCCAGGCCTTCACTTACTTAAAATCGGGATTAGTTTAAAAGTTGTTGTTGCAGTGATTTTGAATTCATGGTTGAATGCAAATGTTGTTAAAACAACTCCATGTTCATCCGAGGTATCATCGTCATCTCAATACATTGTACAGCATGGTGGCAGATCACACATTTTAAAATCAGTGTGTTTTCGGTGGCGTGGCGTTTCCCGCAGCGTAGAGCAACACATATTTACACGGGAGTGATGATAACACACCTCAGCTACACTCATTTGCATAAAGTCTCTGTCCTGCATCAGTGGCAGGCACCTATCACGCTGTCATGCAGCACTTCCATGTCAAAACAGGAAAGAGGCGCCCCGCTGAGAGGAAGTTATAGTCCTCGCTCGCTCGAACGATGCACTCAGCTCAGAAACTGACGTGGTGGAGGCCACTTTGATCCGGTGGAGGATTGAGTGTCGGCGATGGGGATGCGAGCCAACCAGGCTCACATTTGAGCTTTGATTGTTTCAGCGACGGCAATCTGATTCCTCCGACTCATTTAAACGAATCCTCTTGGATGGGATTCCCTGCAGGCGGCCAGGACACTAAAGCCGCTTCCGGGAGATTCTCGAGCAGACCGGTAGTGTTGCTGTGACACTCTGTCAAACCATTGTCTCTGATTATACAAGCAGCAGCTTGAGCCAAGCTAATATGCTTGGTCAAGGACGCGTTCCAAGAGCGGTGACGGTTTCCAGACAGCACATGGTCGCTCCCGATGAAAGTGGAATTACTTCTGATTATAACTCTTCTGGCAGCCGTGGTGCTGCTCTGTGACCTATTGTGCTTCTCCTGATTATTGTTATGGATGTGCTCTATTTCCCGAAACACAGCACATATGCGCCGTTAACTGGTGGCTCGAAGAAATGTTACTCAAGAAGATATCTCTCTTCCTCACTGCCGGGGCTGTTTCGTCGCTTTTGCTTTTGCTATTTCACATTGTAGAATCCAACCCTATGGAACACAAGGCTGACTCTAATCCAGGAGACGGTGATGCTTCCCCCGGAACATGTTTGCCAATGCAAATGAGTTATATACAAATGGAACTTGGAAAGGACAGTGTTGGCAACATCCCAGTATATTGTGGAAACTGGTGAATGGGATATGAGCATAAAAAGAAGAACGAATGCTCTTTCTTTTCATTCACTCATCATCATTTACGTAAACATACACGGTTGTGTTTCTCCAAAGAATCGGGCAAAAACAACCATCAAACCAACCAATCAGTGAGCTTTGAGGTTTAGCCGTTTAGCCACAGACGGCAGTCAGCACGAGGTTAAGAACTTTGACCCTGTGGTCTCCCGGAGATCAGGTGTGCTGACAGACCGTGTTTTGAAATCAGAGCAGACTTCTTAAAGGAGGGTGTGAACCTCAGAAGCCCGAGCAGAAAGAAACAGTCTTGCAGTGTGATCTGCAGAGTTTGTATTCAATTTGCTTAAATATATTACTTCCCACTTGTTGCAGTGGCTGCATAAGATTTTGGATTTTCTCATTTACATTTTGTTCTTTATATGTTCTTATCTGTCTCTTATAATAATGCGTAATACATTAGGTACGAGAAGTCCCTGTGTACTGTGTTGATTCTGAAATACTCTGTTTAATATATTTTGTAAGGCCTCCTTTTTATAAATTGCTGTGTCACTTTTCATATTGAATCGCTGCTGAAACAGTCCTTTAGCCCTCGGGCTGCGGATAACCTTCCCCCGTCCCCGGCCTCTCGCAGAAGCAGTTGATTTTTTTCGGGGCAGCTCTAACTCGGCGTATTTATCATTTTAGTAATGTACCATTTACAGCAAAATCTCAAAGAATTCGAGGGACACAGTGGAAGCGGGTGTGAAGCTCTGAGAGAATAGGAGATGATATATTGGAGTGAAAACTAATTTCCAACCTGTCTGGAGAAACTCTTTCCCCCTCCCACCTCCCCCCAAGCAGTGCGCGGGCTCCTCAATGACCTTATCGTTGCATTATTATTTTTGCTGATATTGATTTATTATGTTTATGCTCCTCCACTTTTGACTGTTACTCTGAGCCTGGAGTAAGGGTTGGGGTGAGAATATATTCATTTTATTCGAGTGTATCAAACAGGAAGGGAGGCGTTGGCTGAGAGAGGAGTTAGAGAATAAACTGTAATTCATTTGAGAGCGGTTGTAATAATATTTGAAATATATATTGTCTTTCCTCTATACACCCTATTCCTTCTGCATATGTTGCTCTTGTTGAAATTACATTTTCATCTGTGGACACAGTATTTTTTCACATAAAGCCATGACGACATTGCACTAGACGTCCATAACCCTTTAACTGTGGCACATGGTATCTCAGCGAGGGACAAAGATTGGCTCCTGTGACTTTAGATCAATTTCTGCACGTTTTCATTATCTGAATGACACGGGGGAGCCAGTATAAAATTCATCAAGCTAAATGGAATCAAGTTTGTCAGGAATATTTATGTGAACGTCTCCTCAGCGGGAGGATATTGAAATGTTTTATCGATCATTGAAGTTGATTGGCTGGTTCACTGTTGAGGCCCTGAAAGAGTTTACGGTCACTATCGAGAAATGAGGCTTGACACTGTTGTCCTTCATTTAAAAAACATTTGAACGATACTAATTCAAAATGTTCATTTGTGAAAATATGACTGTGTTTTATCATGTTTGTTTAGAGTCATATTCCAAAACGGACTTTCAAGTGAGTACTCCCTCGTCACCACCTTCCGGGTCAGAAGAACGACAAAAAAAGACCGATGGTATCTTTGGCAGATTTTCGACCAATCAGGAGGCAGTCAGGTGGGCGTCACGCTACCTTTTAACCTCATACAACAGTCCCGGAATCCACTACTCCAAAATGATGGGATGGCTGTTTCTTTGCTCCGCAGGTGTCCGTTGTGGTCGACGGCGGCAAGAAGGTGGTGGAGTTCTCCTTCCAGGGTCTGCTGAAGAACACCCTGCGCTACACATTCAAGAGCCGAGACCTGCACGCCCTCTTCGATCGGCAGTGGCACAAGCTGAGTGTTTCTGTGCAGAGCAACATTGTCTCCATTTACATGGACTGCAAGCTCATAGAACGGAGACTTACCGATGAGAAGGACGACGTGGACCCCAGTGGGCGAACGCTCATCACCACACGGGTGGAGGATGGACGGCCTGTAGATGTACGTCAGGAGCTGACTCTGTCCAAACATGTTTTGTTTGTCTTATTTAAGGTTTTACCTCATTTTTTGGTCCGGTAGTTGTTTACTTTCTCAAAGCATTTGAGAGATATTCAAAACACGCTTCAAGGGCTTGTTTTCTTAATCAGTGTAAATCCTGTATTGTGACCCACAGTATGTGTTACACTCATTCTCAGAGGGCCCTGCGAGTGCTAAAAAAACATTAGGTCAGCCATGCCATTCGGTCACCCAATACTTTTGAGCAGAACCCGGCTTAAGTAGCATTAACAGCTGACTCCACACGATTTGTAAAGATGTAAGTCAGTACAACAGAAAGAAATGACACTATGGAAGTGTGAAGCTGCAGCAATCCAGACAGAAGAGGAAGCCTTGTCAGACCTGTGGGCCCCGCTGCATAGTTTAGGTTCAGACGTGATGTTTACGAAGTGTTTCACAGGCGAAGAAAATCCAGAGATCCGAGATTTACAGGTCAAGTAAATGTGATGGTGGCGCTTTGGTCTCTTAATGAGAGCTGTTTTTCCACAGATTGAACTCAGGCTATTTCTAATCTACTGTGACCCCTACATGGCGGAGATGGAAAATTGCTGTGAGCTGCTGGAACCAAAGGTAAAACGTTTTAATATCTCGGCTCAGCACTAACACCTGCAGTTTACAGTCGACAGAATGACAAGTAATGCGTACTTGGGATTTATGTCCATTTTCCTGGCCGTTATTATTCACAATCTATATTATTACTAATGAGACGATATATTACATGTGTGCTTTCGAAATGCAGGACCCTGTGATGTAATGTGGTGATTCATTGCGTCTCTGATTTAAGCACATTCAGCATGTGTCAGTAACAGAGTGAACAGTGAACTTTGACCGATACAGTTTGATCAGAAAATGAAAGTGTAACAGGGTTTGGGTCGTTTTGCCCACGGGGGGCTCGTGTCCCCTGATAGAAACCAAATAACACAGATCTTCCATCACCTTCTAATCAATAAGGGCTAATGGAACAGCGATTTCAAATAAAAAGTTGACCTTTGACCCCTTCAGCATGATATGTCATTATAAGCAAGCTGTCATTTCAGTGTAAAGTTACTGCGAGGGAATTGGCACAACCTTGGAAAGGGATCAGTGGCTGTGAGACTGAAAGTACCACCGGCTGCTCGGTGCTTTCTCAGTTTTGCTGCGTTGTTGTTTTTGTTATTTGATATATTTTTTATTAATGCTGCTTAAAACCCAGGTTCCCTCAGGTAAACTGTGCTGCATTCATGGACAGTGGATGGCATCTTAACAGTGCAATTTTTCTATTGATCCAGTGTGAAGCAAAGAAGACGCTTAATGGGACTGCCACTCCCCCGGTGACAGAGAAGCTTCCCCAGATGCTTTCTCAGCCCGTCCTGCAGTCAATGGACAGATGTCTCTGTCCGGCAGAAAAGGTACAATCAATCAACAAGGGCCTCTAATTGAGTAAGAGTCTATTGTAACTGAAAATGCACTGATTTACATGTGCTATTACCGGCACTTAACAGCCGTTTAGAGGTGTTTGCCAAAGCTACTTTAGATGTAATCTTTTAGAAAAATGGAACAATTATTGAAAGATGTCCAAGTGTGGTTGATCTGCACTCTGCTTTGGGCAAATGTAAAAAGGATTCTTTGAACTGCAAAACATTTTCTGAGATTAAGATTCAAATTGTGATTTATTAGCTTTTCACTGACCTTTTAACAGGTTTTGGTTTGTATATTATAATAAATATTTTGTCACTATAGAGATAAACATCATTTATATCAGTAGAAATACATTTCAGATGTAAAAGTAGACACAAATAAAAAAGTTCTAAAGTTCTTTAACCACATTTGTTTTGCTTCACTGATGAATATGTTAGGTGTTTATTTCAGTTTTCTTCATTTTAATTAATTCAATTTGGTAATGAAACAAATGCATCTGAAATGTTTTCATCCTACTGATGTTTACTGTGTTTACAGGGAGATGCTGGTCTTCCAGGGGTAGTTGGACTAGCAGGAGAAAAGGGGGATACAGGAGACAAGGTATAAACCACATTTTTTTATGAATTTGATACATGCACGTTTGTATACATGCTTTTTGTTAAGTGAATGTTAATCATACAGTATTCACATTGGGCCGCCATGTTGTAAATAACTGCTGCACTGGGTTTTCTCTGTGGACAGTAGGGGACGCTTCTAGAGGACAGTTACAAGGTCTGAATGCCACGAAAGACAGCGAATTCCAGTGGGACAAATTTACACTTTGTCATAAACTCATTGTCAGAGGACGAGATATACGTCTCTCTCTCTCTCTCTCTCTCTCTCATTCTCTCTCTCTCAAGTTTCACGTGCTGCGTCCAAGGTCCTCGAGACGCTACCATACAATTATCCTCATAATGTGAATCTCCCGAGCTGCCTGAGCTGGGAGAGCACACGTTTGCTCAATCACTAGACAAATAGGTGTGGTTAAAAAAATTGAAGGATAATTTTCTACATGACAGCTCAAGAGACAGGCAGAATAAACAGTAAAGGCCCCCCGTCACGGAAATTGATTGGTGTTGGTTTGAAGACAACAAAAACATAAACATACCACCCAGCACCCTGAATAGAACTGTGTGGAGTACAAACCCCTCTTGGCCGCCTGTACAAGGTTAAAAACAGAACCAGGGGAGAGCACGTTTGACTATGAATGGAATTCATAGAGATGAACAGGTGGTGGTTTCTGTACGAGTGATAAAACCAAACGGCTCCTGGGGTCAGTGATAAAGACGGCTCTGATGAGATCTCATTCCTGGAAGGTGCAAAACAACATTGATGCTCCTACTGTAAAAGAGTTATCATGTTTAACGCCATAGGAGCTGAACCAACATTCTGGACACTGCTCTGCTCTGTGCATTTGGTGTCATTTATCTCCCAGATATTTTAAAACTCTGAACTTTTAAGCTTCATATTTCTTTATTTTTTATTTCAATCATTCATGTGGTTATCTGACAGCCCTAATGTTACTCGTAGATTGATATAATTATGAATATTATATTCAAAACAGTGAGTAAAGCAACAGATCGTACCAATTAGTTTTGTTAATGTGTGATAATTGGCCTCTAATGATTCTTAATTGACCTGGCAGGAATCAACCTTTGAGCTGTAATGTGTGTGTGTGTGTGTGTGTGTGTGTGTGTGTGTGTGTGTGTGTGTGTGTGTGTTTGTGTGTTGGTTGTAATTGTGATTGATTACTTGACATGACTATATTCAGAGAATGAGAATACGTCATCCCATTTCACAAAAGTGCGTCATGTGTAGTTAACACTGTGACTTGTTGGGGTGACAGCATTGGAGCTCTGTTGCGTTGCGTTCATGCACCAGCAGAGACACCAGCCGATCAAATCATATTCAAACAAATTCTCTGGCACTTGTTAATCAAATCATGCTAAATACAGGTCCTGTCTGACATCAACTGTCAAAACGTGTCTGGAAAGAGGAGGCAGAGGCAGCTAGTGATTCTGGTGTGTGTTCATCTCGAGCTTCTCATTGACAGTGAGCACAAATGTTCACACATGCATTCGTGTGCGTTCAACATTACACTTTTCCAAATAGTCGAACATCTCCCTAGAGAGTTGACCTGAATTTTTCTGCCAGGACCACCTCTGTCAAAAAATCATGTTCAAATTGTACTTATCACTATATCACTGAGCTGTTATGATGCTATTTAATAATTCACCTACTCTGTTCAGGTGCAGAGGCCATTCCATTTGTCCCTGCTCCATTATTTCTACAGGACCCGTCTTGTGCTCTGAATCAGTGGCTCATGCTGTTAACACCTGAAATCTAATTCCAGCAAATCAATACTTGGCACCATTTGTTTACTTACTGAACAACAGAATTCATAACAAATCCTATTACAGGCCAGAACACTAAATCAATGAAGTACACACTCAGGTCTGAGACCTCAATGGTGGCAAACTGGCCCAATCAGACAACCACACCTAGCTGTATATGGACATCCTAGTGCATAGATAAACTGCATACATGCTACATACATACTTACATAATATACCATCATAATAGTAAACAAAATTTAGATTTAAAGACAATTTGTTCTTTTGTAAAGAAATGTGATTATGGAGTTTTCTATCTGACTCTTCCTATGCCTTGTGGTCCTCCATCATTGGGTCATCTTCATCTTCACCATAATCATCTTCATTTAAACCTCCTTTTCCTCCTAATCCTCTTGTTATTCTCCTCTTCTCCTCTTATTCTATCCGCTGGTAGTTGAACAGATTGTAGAGAGTGGAGAGCATTGTCACCAGGTTCATGACTTTCATATGGGACCTACCTGTACCTCCATGCTTTTACTGAAAAGTAGAGACTTTCACTGCAGCCTCTGTGGGAAAAGGCTCTTCATGTTTCCATCTTGGCCCTAAGAAGTCTCCGGCAGGGAGATGTTCGTTTAAATGATAAATTAAATCAATACTTTAACTGGCACAGCAGTTTATGTGCCACTTTGAACGGATAATTTAATTCACCCGATTTAGAATTTGAATGGGTCAACCGAAACCGCACTTGCTGTGTTTGACTCAACAGTTTCGGTGAGACATCATTTTACCAATGAATAAATGGCAGGGGGTAAAGATGGACTGTGAATTAAAAATACAAGGTAGAGCTGCAAACGATAGGACGTCAAGCAGGACATGCTGGATGCCATCCTCTGAATCTGGCTACAACTACGGTGAAGTGAACAACTGGGAACAAAAATCCTCCTCCTGAGCGAGAGCAGCAGATACACTGAGACATCAAAATGTCACTAATCATCGAGTCGAAATGTTTTCATGTCTTGCTGCTTTTGCAGATGTTCGCTGAGAGGAAAACAGCAGAAAAGTTGTTTATTCTGAGCCGTCTGTGCAGTATATCAGAAAATGTGCCTTGACAGAATGATGTGCGCCCATTTCTTTTATTTGCAGTGACCTTGTTGCACATGAATCTGCCCGGTGGATTCTGGCGGCAGTGCACCTCTGTTGAGGAATATTTAATTGATATTGATCCCTAGATTTCCAGGGGACATCTCAAATAAAAAAAAAGGGCTTCAATGTTTCAGTCACAGCAGATACTGTCGATAAATTAAGCTCATGAGGCTCCTGACCTGCATCTCCTTTTGTGTACGATTAAACAAATAGTCAGAGTTGGTTTATTAACAATTTGGATTGACTTTGTGGAGATTAATCAAAGACATCTGGGCAATTTAGAGCATTAAAACGCCCTTAATGAGAACTGCAGGCCGACCACTGTGACCTACACACAGCGCTCCTCGGGAAAGTGTATGGGGATTACTTTGGCGGCATTACTCACACTGAAAGTAATATATCCTCCATTACAACACAGGTTTGATGGAGAATTCGAACGCACTGCGAAGGGATTAAACTGCTCTGATTAATCCAGAATCCCTCAGGAAATTAAACAGATAAGTAGTGGGTTATAAGAATGCAGCTTACTTGAAAGGAAATCCATTTTATATGGCCTCGCACATAAACCCTGGTATTACTAGATTTACAGCTCCTGCATGTACATTCAAAAGGAGAGAGGAAAACAGGCGAAATGGTGAAATTAAAAACTTCTTCCACTTTTACAATACAATTTAATTTATTTATTTTTTGCACCATTCACAGCTCTCCTGCCCTCATGGCTTGTTTTTCAATTAGGAACCTCTAATTCAATTTATACCCCTTGTACCTCCAAAGTGAATTATACCAGGACTTTTATTTAGCGCTTTTTTTTATTGGACTGACACTAAATTTTGATTAGCTTTCAAAACCTGCTGTTGTTCCAATTGTATCCGCAGAGTGTTAAAATGTTATTAGCTTTTCATTAAGGTGGACTTGTGCTTGTGATTGAATAGAAAAAATTAAAGACTGAATGGAGAAGACTGTGAAATATACCTCCAATTCCCATATAGATTTTAATGGCTGAGTCCATGGAAACGAATGCATCCATGCCACATGCTTAATATCGTATTTTTATGGATCAGATGCCATCCAGTTATAAAATGTTGACTGGACGTGCTATGGAGAATAATGGATTAACAGCCCATGGCACAGAGATGGCGTTTCAGCTATTAGGCATTTTTTGTTCTTCCATCAGACCTATTGAGTTCTAACAAACAAACAAAGTGCTTGTAATGGAGATGTAAGCATGACTGGGCATCTTTTAATTAGATCCTTGGTTTGCAGCAACTTCTGTGTTTGCTTAATGTGCTGCATAACTACCTACCTCCATCTTAACACCTTTTATTTTCCTTGTCGGTTCCATTGCACCCGCAGCTAACAAGCTTTTCTTTCCTTTCTTGACTGGCCCTCTCCCTTTTTGAATACAATTGTCAAATCAATGCAATGACCCATAACAAGGTTCAGATTCATGCTTTCCAGTTGTTTGGGAAACAGTATCCTGACCCGCAGCTGCTGAGCCCCCGTGTCAGCAGGAACCTATGGAACAGCTGTCTGTGGGACTGCGGTTGCTGAAGAAATGACAAGTCTTCATGAAGCCTGTCCTCTAATGTGTGAACGACAGACCTTTTGCTTATCGTACTGTGTGCTGTTTTGTGTCACAGGGGGACCTGGGGGAAGCCGGGCCAACAGGAAACCCAGGAAATAAGGTAGGAGACTCACATAGCATCTCAGTGAGAGCAGTGGGGATCGGGGCATGGTGATCAGACCCCCTTGGTTTGCTCCATGCTCGTCACAGTTTTCAAAAAAAGTGGAAGAAACCAATTATGTTCAAACTATGCCTCATCCCCTCATATAACATGAATAGGTCTGTAGAACTCTAGAAGGGGAACACATAGTAAACCTAGGCTATGTTTACACATTATTAGACGTTTGATATATACGTAGACACCGGCTAATTTCTTTTCTTTTAAGTGTTTTATTTTTTAATTAATTTATTGATTATTTCAACAAATAAGATACAAAGTGTGTCAGAAACAACATACCTAGCCCGAAGTCTCGATATACGTATTAACTTGTTGTATGTTATTCAGCAAACGCAGACACACACACAATATCAGCTTTTCTTTAACTCAACCTTAACTCATTTTAACCATGTCCAACAACACTGTGTGGACTTTCAGAGCCCAGTCTAGCTGTTGTATCTAAAAATGTCTTTGGAGTTGTTCTGCTCTGTGATTGACATTGACGCACTCTGAATCTTAACTTTTAATGCTTAATTTTTTCCTTTTTATAAAGTTATTGCTGTGAGTCTTAAAATCATTTTTGGTTTGTTGCCTGTTTTTCAGATCCAGTGAATAGCAGGTGGCTCTATCTTTTTTTTTTTTTTTTTTATCATCGAGTGATTTATGGAGTCTGTCAGTGCCCTTTTCTGAGATGATTTTCGAACGTCACTGGATGAAATCATTGGCTTGCCTTGTGTTGACCCCCTCAAACCACCACAGACAGCAAAGCAATGTCAAAATCAAATTAAACCAACAAATGGGTGCCCTGCTCTGTTGGGGGGGGGGGGGGGGGTTGTGCTGCTGCAGGGACCCGAGTTTGCTCTCAAGCTTCTGGCTTGGGCGGAGGGGCCCCAGTGGTTACAGTTGGCAGACTTCCTGGGTGGGAAGCCAGAAATGGATCATGTCCTCGTCGCTGTAATAGCATCTTCTACGAGATGGTCTGGCCGTCTGAGTCTGGGGGGGGGGGGGGGGGGGGCGAGGTTGGGATCCTAGTGTGAAGGCTCTCACTTATGCCCCCTTTGCTGTGTGGTGAAAAACAAATGACTTGCATTACTCAATGCGTATTTGAGGCAGCATGCAACCGTGTCCTCAGACACTCAGTGGAGGTGAGGCGTGAAAAGTGGAACATTGCCACAGAGTCCAGAGACTTAAATTGTGAGAAAAATGCATATTTCTTAAATGGAATCATTCAGACTTGCCAAGTGCTGTTTTGTGTAATTTCTTTTTTGCCATTAGTTCCCTGAAGAGCTGGGGTAATTGCCACATGCTCTGAATTAAATAATGGTTCACTAGAATAACATCTCTGCGGCTTTCATACTGTGTTGTATGATATTGTCATCGGTAAGATTGTTGAAAATTACAAGAAGCCTCTTGGACGTGTTGATTGTTTTTAGTGAGGGGAGGGGGGCAGGTCCAGTCACAAGGTACCACCACTTGGTGTAATGCCAGTATGTGGGTGTAGCTTCCATGGCTTAAAGTCAGAATGTCCTGTAGTGTCTTAATGAAAGACAGAGTGGAGGATTATGAGTCTGTTATTGGAAATAAAAGAGGAAAACACATTTATCATGGATATTTAATGGCCTATTTGAGATCAATTGTACTGTAGCCTGCTGTTGAAGTATCAGTGTTATATATAGGAACATTCCTGGATGGCTTAATCCTCAACCCACCGGAGATGTTGACATATTTGCTCATGACCCTTGATACATAGAATACGGAACGACACTTAATGGCACCGCTCTCACCACTGCTGCTCTCCCAGATGAGGTTCAGGAGGCGGCTAAAGCTCTTTCGTTACACAACAGCGCACAGGAAAAGTCTGCATCAGGAGCCGGAGCAGCATTATTGATATGATGCTAATTCACAGCAACATGCTTTATGGTATTTTATACCGGCGCTCACTGCCTTGTCAATAAAGCATTTTTATTTGTCAGTTTGTTTCATAAAACCAGTTTAACGCGCGAGTCACCGTATATTTTGTTGCATATTGAATATGAATGGTTTTTATCATTTTTAAATCTATTTATTTTAAATCTATAGACATATTGAAACATGTTCAGTACAAATTGAACAAGGCACCTCCAGCGGAAATCGTGCTTTCGGACAAACCCAATAACAACCACTGTTGCAGGTTCCTCTGGTAGCCTGATGCAGCTGTCGATATTTCAGGAGTTACGATATGATCGACCTTGGACGCTTTACTACGGCAGTTTGCTTGAGTTTTACGGGCCAGCTGAGGTCATGAAACTGTATAGGTTACACTCTTGATAACCAAGCCAGCGAGTTCCGAGACCTCTCGCACATTTCTGGCACAGCGTGTGGAAAGTGAGGGGCTGGGTAGCTTGAGAAGAATCAGTGATCGGGAAGATATTTGTAGAAATAAGCCTGTTAGAGGTTATATTTGTGGAAATAAGTCCCAAATAGCTTATTCCCTTACTACATATAATCTTACGCATGCTGATGACTGAAGCTGGAGCTGAAACGATGAAGCAAGTTCGCAATGCAAACAATGTGGCTGTGAATTTATATCTGATTTCCGAATTATGGTTTTTGTATCTGGATCAATGCAGTACAAATGTGTTGCTCTTTGCTCTGAGCCCAATTTGAAGGAACTGTGAGTTGTAGACTTCAGAATTGAATATAATTGTACCAATGAGGTCAGGACAACAGGTTTAAGATACCGTCACCCTCCTTAGCACAGTTTAACTTGCATAGTGACTGGAGCTGCATTTAGAAGATTTTTCTTTTTTTTTGTCAACACAGAGCACATGATGCTGTGTGATGGGCACAAGGTTGCCCTGGTTGCATCTTAGTGGTTTGTGTTAGTGTTGACAATTGTTGTAACCACAATTTTTTGAAGAAGATGATATTTATGAAATTAAACAGGTCTTAAATTTGCATTGAGGATGCTTCTTTCCCCTCAAAATATTGTAATTCCTTTATATTTAAGTATATTATATTTAATGTAAACATGTGTGAATGATTGTATTTTTTATCTTCTATGATTAGTAATCTAATCATCTATACCTGCTTTCAGACATGCACTGAAATAAGGACATTTTCCTGACATTTCCCTGACATTTGAGTATGTGAAAAGCAAATGTCCGCCTCAAATGCTCTGGACATCTTCTGTTTCTTTAAACCTCTTCGTGAAATGTCTGGGAAAATTGTTCTAGTGAACTCATGTAAGAATAGGGCAAGACTAACTACTGAAAATGTACAGCAAGTGAGTGGATCTGTTGAAGAGGATTCAACATGGAGTGGACACAACATTTTAAGAATAAAAATAAAGATGAAAAAGAGGTGGAATACAGGATCTTCCTTATACTCTTGCTTTGGAATTTATACATTGCCTGAGTGATTCTAAAACTGCTTAACAGGAAAGTAGAGTTAAAGTTCCAAATTGTTAAAACGCCATGGGGTGTTAATGAGGGAGAAGAATCAAGTGGGAACTTCTCAAGGGTCCTCACTTTGCTTTTTAATTTCAATCTTGAAATCTTGTCATTGCAGGGAGAACCTGGATCAGTAGGGCAAAAAGGAATCGATGGGAGGAAGGTAAGTACTACTCTCTCCAGCAGACATATATTCCATACATAGCACATCAGCCAGATCTAGTTTCGTCAGGGAATCAATTCTTATAGGCTTTTCATTTTCTGTGTGATGCCCTGGGGGTAGGAGTGAAGCATTTTTTCCCCCTGTGCGGCTGTTTCCAGGTGCCTGTCATATCTGAAGTAGATCTAAGTGTGTTCTAGGCCGCAGTGTCCTTCTGCAGTGAAATTAATTGATATGTACGCTACCGTAGACCCGGCATACTAATGAACTAAACTCATTTTTTAAATTACTGTAAGTCCCTTCTCTGTCATTTCAGGTTAAACTTTATTGCATGCTCTTAAATCCGCTGCAGTGATGAAACTAATAAATGCAAACTACAGTCAACCACAACAAAGGCACAAGCAAATGATATGACAACTTTTTCTTGAAACAAACCCCCCCCGACTAAAATCAATTATATATCTTAGGCAAACGTTGAAATTGATGATCATTTATAAAGTCGGTAAAAATGCTAAGTGCCTTCGGCCGCACGTCTCTCAGCTCTTCAACTCGTGAATAATTCTCTCTATCGCTCAGCTTACACTTTGACAAGCCCTGTCAGAGACGGCCAGGGACCACCGAGTCTGTTTTCACTCCAACACAATGAGAAGTGTTCTACAGGTCAGTCGGCGACATTCACGTTTATAGGGCTGGCCCCGCTGTTGCAGTGCAGCCAACAATTCTTAATCAACCTTAATGCATATCTAAAAATATGGGCAAGCAGTTTTAGGGGATTGTGCCTTGACAGTCCTTGAAAAGACCTTGAATTTAATGTTGAAGATGAGTGTGGGAACTCTGGTTAGAACTTAATTAAGATTCCTCTGGGATGTTGTTCCAGGCACCAGCAATTGTGCACATTCCTTAAAAAGTATTGGCTGAGTAAAAAAGGCGTTTTATGTTGTACAGCATTTGTTTGCCCACAATGGCACAATCTCAGTCGTTGGCTGTGCAGATGGTCAGTTTAAAGAGGCTCAATAAAGGGACTCCTTTTCATCGCCATCTCCCCCTTGTGTAGACAAACAGCTGCCACAGGAAGCCACCTCCCTGCAGGCTGCGGACCTGCACTCTGCCCCAAACAGTAGAAAAACCAGGAGCAAATATAAGCAGATCAAGACAAAAGGTTATTGACCAATACTAGTCAGTGAGGAGCTTGGTTTTATTAAAAATGATCTCGAACGAGTAGCTGATAGGTGTAATATCATGAGGACATTATTATATGATCTGTTGATTCAGAGCTACTGGGAGACTTTGGATAGTTGTCACAATAGAGTGAAATTAATAATTCACTAGAAATATAGTCAGTCTTTTATTGAGCACTGTCTAATTTATAAATGGAACCAGAGGGGGAGATAATGAAACCTTTAAATCATAATGGTTTGAGTACAGTTGCCTGCAAAGCTCGAAAATAATTAATTTGACCCCTCAAACAGTTGGGATTTAATTGTGTGTCTTCGATCAGACTTCTGCTATCCACTGATGTATGAAAATGTAATTATTTTTGTTATGCCTCTGCACTGACGACAGCTTTGGCATTATGTTTTCTGATTGTGCACCGTTCCGTCCGTCACATTCCGCCACATCTCAGAAACACCTGGAGGGAATCTCTCCAAACCTGGCAAGAATGTTCACACTCTTGCACTCAAGAATGAATTGATTCAAATTATTCCTAGAAATATATATATGTATTCCAAGGGTGAGGAGTAATGCTTTTGTCATGATAATGGTATTTGATGATTACTGAGAATCACATGTAGTTTGTCTCTGTTACAGCACATTTCAATGGAGAGCTAACGAAAGCAGATAAACATGGAAGGATATGCTCATTTCATAGATTTTGTACTGGCTCTTTAGTTGTTTTCCATTTCCTATCTAACCTGGATTATCATATAAGAAATCCTAGATGATTTTAAGCATGCAGTCATCAAAGTTTAGTTTGTTATGAAGGAAAAAACTTCATATTTACATTTGTATATGAAGGACACGATCAAGTTTAGTGGCATAGAACTCTTGAAGAGGTTAAGACCACCTAACTGGAAATTAACTCTGTCCACGTGTAGGAAGTAGAATGGAAGTAGAATACCAGGAGGAAGGAGTGAACAGAGGTTGTTATCTCTTCACTCACCGGTTCACCCTGAGCTCCACTGTAATGGACATCAGTGGCACATATAGTGGAATCAGCTGGAAGCTTGTTCAGTATGAAGAGCCTGACACTGTGTCGCTCAACGCTTTACTGAGAGAAGAAACTGCTTAAAACACATTTTTAAAGTGCATTTGCCAGCAAATATTTAGTGTCGTTTGTGCATAACATTGTGCTCATGGTCTTAAGGACTTTCTAGATTTGTCGGTTGTGATGTATAATGTCACCAATGATCCATCCATGCATACTGCTTAGTCTGAATGAGATGCAGGGGGGCTTGAGTCAATCCCAGCTGACATCGGGTGAGAGGTGGTATACATTCTGGAAAACCCGGTCAGGTCTATGCATCAATTTGCCGTCAATAATCAGATGTATATTTTTTTATCAAGATGCTTTGACCAATCATATCCATCTTGTCCCTCAAACCTGCTGAGAGATCAAAACATCACAATCATCTCCAGCTCTGTGTGACCTGCACAACGATGTGGTCTTAAACCATGTTTTCTCAGAGCAATGGCAGGAGAGGCGTCTTATTTTAATTTCTTCTAGCTTCCCACATGGTGCACGCTCTCGTACATGACTCTGATAGATCTCCTCCAGAGACCTATCATGCTGTGCCCCAATGAAACAAGGACAAGTTAAGAAATCAGAGCCAGGTAGAAGCACCACCTCTACCTGGCTTGTTGGACCATCATCACACTCAGGCCATTATGTAATAATCAGTTATTGGCGGGTCTGGACCTTGCTTAGCCTTAATTAGCACAAACACAGCTTGTCTAGCTAAATTAACAATGAAAAAGATACTGTAGCTTGTCAGCTGACAAACCAGTTACTGATCTACTACTCTATTTATAAATAGAGCTGTAGAACTAAGGTTTAACATGTCCTGATCTGTGTTAGTAATGAAAGCAGAGCGAGGACACTGATACGTTTTCATGTGACACTGAGTAAGACGACAAGCTTCCTGAAATGTTAGACCCCTCTTAAAACAATTAGAATGATATTATATGTTTGTCCTTGAATGGGAAATTCCTTTTCATATAAAAACAAAATATTCGAGCTGTTTCAAGTCAAGGCATTAAATAGACAAAATTAAATTTTTGACAAAAAAATAATTATATTAGTATGAGTATTTCCAACATAAATTTCATCCACCTATCACAGTTTTTTACACATTATATTCTCTTTGTACCCACACTTATATACTGAGGAAACCAAATCAATTAAGTCCCAATGAAGGTTCCCCTATACCCATTGAACAATGATGGGGTCCTCTCTGTATGTTTATGTTCAAACATATGTTTAAAAGCTCAGTAAGTGAATTAAATATTGCCCCGTATCTTTTAATGGTCCCATCAAAACATATCATTTAACATTCATTGCAGTAAAGTGTGGTAGTTATGTTCCTTTAGTGTATTTAAAGGGTGAAATAGAGTAATTGAAGAGCCAGGTCAAGACCCAGTGTGAGGATTAGCACAAAATATTTAATTGTAAACAAATGAAAGACTTACATGTTGTGCACATAAACTCGCCTGATGATTTGACTCAAACCTATTTACTGCGACTCCCAGACTCTATTACCCGATCCGTCCCTTCACCGCAATTAGCTCATCTTCCATTTTTAAAGCTGGTATGTTATTTAAGGCTGGAGTGGACACCGGAGAAGACAGAATTCTATGTATGAGCATGTGATCTAGTGTCATTCTGCAGATATGCTTCCTATGGGACCAGAGGGGGTGCACGGCGTGTTATCTTGTGGGGGTAATCCAAGTTACATTTGTGGCTACATGTTCGGCTGAAGAGTGAAGCGTCTTAGAAAAAGGAGTCGAGCGGCACCGGTGGAATCCGATAGCCTTGGATCTCTGACAGTGAACTCTGATATCCTCACACCAGAGCCCATTGTTGAGGTTACATTGTGTATTTATTCAAAGAGGGTGACAGACATTCCAACAAGCTACTCCCTGATTACACTTACACGCCACACTGTAAGAGGCGGCGCATCGCTGGGCAGATGGAAAGTCACAAAAGGCATTTCCTGCCGTAACCTCCCTGGCATTTGTGGGCCGACACTCAAGATATCCATGTTACTTAGAGCTCCAGTTCCACGTAGCTCTAAAGGCCTGTCATTCAGTATAACAACACTTACCCACTAGAATGTTCTGAATACTTAGCACATCTACTATTTTAATTCAGCACCCCCTCCCGATAGGCCAAACCTAGATAGCAGTGATTAAATTGTGTACAGTAACTAAAACTTGCAATCATTCTACCTCCTTGTCAGACAGGAGCCCGACCTGCAGCCGCTGTGCTTGGTAAAAGGTATAAGGAAACATAATTAGCCTGCTTTTGTACATCCCCTCTTCCCTGGCTCTGTTTATTTGCTTGCTTTAGTCGTCTTGGGCTGGGGAGCTGCCAGATTGTCTTGTGGCCCCGCCGCTACAGGAATGACAAGACACAGTGGTGTGTGTAATTAGCAGGCGAGTGTACACAGCTCCCCACAGTGTTCTGACCTCGTGCTGCAGGAGCGACAGCCACACAACCGGCACCGGCCTATTCCCAGCCCCTTCTCCCTCATTCATCCTCACGCCGCGGATGCAACAAAGCCCACAGCTTGCGACAAAGGCAAACAACACACCCAGCTCCTGCAGTCTGTATCTCCCTCTATGACACTGTGCTCCTGAATTGGGCCTGTGGGCTTATGGCGGTCTCCATTAGACAGAGGGGCAGCATTCTTATTAACCAGGGGATTGGAGAAAAAGAAAAATCCCTTTTCCCTCAAGGGGTCGTTCGATGTTTCCCACCTTAGGACCGTCATGACAAATATTACCACACATCATACTTGAATAATTAACTGAGAATATTTAAAGCAAAGTAGTAGATCAACATCCCAGGTTTTGCTACAGCCACTGTTAACTCAGCTTTTTTGATTTAAACAATCCTTTATTTTTTACATGAAGATTGTCTCATTCATGTTTATAATACAAATTACATCATAACATTTGCCAAAACACAAGTATATGTGAAAGCATGTGTATATGGTCTTCAATAAGTAATGTGTCATTATTATGAATGGCATCATACAATCATACCATCATACCAGTGACCTCACCAGTCATGATGTTTGACCACATGTAAATGTTCGGACAAAAGGTTCTCTCTATTCATCTCGACACTCAGACTCAGACCACAGTACGTGTCTCCAGGACCATGTTTTAAAGAAAACTATATCAGATATATCAAACATATTCAAACTCTGATATAATTTGTGTATAAATGGACTACGGTGACAGATGTAGGTATGTTAAGTTATTCGAGCCAAAACTGGTTATTGTGTGCTTGTTAAAGATGTTAAACAAAATACTCACCACCTTACACCTGTCTCTCCCAGTTGTATTATACAAGTTGAATTATAGCATCTCCCCTATAACATTAAATATTTATGACTTATAACACAAGCCTAGATAATTACATTATTTAGTAGTTCTAAGTATGACAACTCTTGTCATTGTTATTTTAGAATGTACTTCCTGCATATGGACTGTGGGGCCTCATTTGCACCAATTTATTATAAAACTCAAACCATTTGTTGAACTTAGTTCGGTCAGCTTTTTGCAACTCATTACAATTCATTTAAATGACTCTATAGACTGAGTCAAGCCCAACTTCAAGTGAAAAGTTAACACAAATATTTGAAAAACACAGAATGCATGATGTCACAGAAGCCATCACATGCTCCTATGTATCGGTCTATTTCTGCTGTGCCACGTGTCAGGCCGGCGTGTCCTTTGTGTGCTCCACACTCCTCCAGTGAGAATCCACTGTACGTTTTTTGAATGATTCTAATGATACAATACCTTGAGAATGGGTTTGAATTGCAACCCAATTTTTCCCAATGTCCAACGTTTCACCACACAAGTGTGGGGGAGTTTTTTACATCCCCAAAAAATGTATCTGAAGGTTGTAAAGTTCACTGACGCTGTTTGTAACTCATTGCAAAAGAAACATGATGAGAAAATGATATGCAGAAGTCTAGAATCCATTCATCTGCTACAGGGAAAAACAATAAATAATGCGAATGTAAATAACTTTAATGCTGCTGATAGAATATATTATATTTTCATGGATCTTTCTTACTGTCTGTCCGATAGATGTATAGTAGGATAATGTCATTTTTTGTAACATCCCTATGACGGTGACAGAGACTTTGCAGGAACAGAATTTGTGTGTTGATGATTGGAAATGCGAGCAGTCCCTTCCTCAATATAACGAGAGAAAACCCCACATAATGACTGAAGAGTCGCAACAACAAAGGAAGTCATCGTGATGAGACAAGATCTCCTCATTACAAAAGTGGTGGCCAAACTCTTGCAAGATTAATCGAACACGCTGGCGGAGTTGACAGAACCCCGAAGCTGTTGACGTCCTTGTTATCAGAGGAGCCTTGGACCCGCAGCTCGGGTTTGTAACTCACGGGGGAAAATTTGCTCGTGGATCCCCTTGTGTCACATTGCCTCGGTGAAGTGGTTAAGCTGTCGATTTAAATAAAGAGCCGGGCTCTGGAATGCAGCCACGAGACAGCCGCCCCCTATTGTTGACAATGTGCGTAGGCTGAGGGTCCATTTGAGATTACAAACTGATAAATTCATGGCACGAGCATGACGTTGTGAGTGCAACTCATCGGCGAGCGTTATCATCTGGCGTTTCCCTATAGGTGCGACGCTTCCACACCAGTGTTGATGTGGCTTGGGTTTTTGAAATGGTGCTTAACACGCGGCTTGCAGGGAACGGGCAATGGATTTGTCATGTCTCTGGTGGAGCCAGACGTAATGGGATAAGAGTAGGTAATCATCTTCCGCAGATATATAATTCGCTATTAATAGCCTTTCCATCTCTAAATTTAACCGTGACAAATTATTGTATCTCTGAGTCATTTTACAAGCGCCTCTCACACCAGCCCTTTGTCCATCCCCCCCCCCCAACCTGTTTCAAAGAGTGGCTGCTACTGGCCCAAATGTGTCATACCTAGCAGGGCTCGCTGCAAATTTAACCTGTCAATATGTGTCAAGCCTCATTCATCAGCTGGAACTCGCTATCTCAGCTGTCCTTCGTCGTTCGCGTTTCGCCGCAGAGAGGCTTGACTTTGCCCCGAGCGTGCATAGTTCAGCTCTCCCCCCCCCACCCCCAGGTCCAGTGCTGCAAGGTGTAAAAGCAATGACAGCCGCTGTCCTTGCTCAACCTAAGTGCATCGAGGGGGGGAACGGTGGAGGGGTGTGGGGGTGAACACTGTGCAGCCAGCTGATTGTGAAACCTCTCGGCAGGGTCTTTGTACATCGTGTAGTGACCGATGGACATTTTCTGCTATTTTCTCATTGACCGGTTGCGACAGGCATGAGAATCTCACACCTGCATGATGTACTTGTGTACTGATAGTCTACTGACATACAGTAACACCTGCTGGGTTGTTATTATCTCTTAACAACTTTTAACCAGTCCTTCGCAGTGAAAATAACAAATATTTAAACTATTGTATATTTTCTTGTTCCCAGGGTCTGAAAGGTGACCTGGGGCCAATTGGTCCAGTTGGTCCCAAGGGAAGCAAAGTGAGTGAGTCTGGGCTCCACAGAATTACGACACTGTCATTTTTCTTTTCTTCATTAAAATAGATCATTTGCTTGACTTGCATGAGCTGTAATCCCAGTCTCAGTAACGTATGTGCCCATCTGTTCAAAGTGCTGCTGTGACTGCTACTCCAAACATGGCCTGATAGAGAATAGTGTTATTGCTATCATGATTTATTAATCCTTCACCGCTGGTCATATACACTTCTGTCCTGACTGATACAAAGTATATGTGTGTGAGTGTGTGTGTGTGTGTCTGTGTGTGTGTGTGTGTGTGTGTGTCACACAGGGTTAAAACAGGAAACCAAATTTAATGCTGTAGCCATAGACTGTATATAATGAAGGACCACCTGACAACTGACCAAAAATGAAGCCAAAGTGTCTAGATCGCTGTCTGGTGGCTGCAGTGATGGTCTGAAGTCCTGCCTCCTCCATGTAGTGGAAGGGACATGGACCAAACTTAAAAGTCAAAGTACACGTTAAAAATGTTTTTTCTCAAAAAGGGTTTCTTTAATTAATTTCTTATCACTCTATTCCTGTTAATTTTTCGAGTAGCTTTACCTCTAATTAATTTTCGCTATAACAACGCAGCCTTTATATCTGGAATGTTTTGACTTCATTTCTGGATATCGGGAGGAAGTTGAGACACGTTGTCTATGGAGCTGGTTGATGTATTTCTGTATTATGATTGCAACAGTTTGATAAATGTGTCACATACAGTAGGTTTCATCGTTGTTGTTTTAATTATTTATTTATATTACATTAATAGATGTTGTTGTTTTCCCTGGAAGAGTTACAAAGTCACGCAAGAAACTGAATATGACATGAAAGTGAGAGAGTTCACCTCAGATTTAAACCATTGGAAGCGAGAGCGACATGTTTGATGCAAAACCTCTTTCATGTCTGCAGCTTTTTGTTTATTATAAACTGTTCGCTGACATGATAAGATTAAGTGTTGTTGTAATACAAAAAATATCGCTCTTCTCAAACTTTTCTTTTAATGCCACAGTGGGATTACTTTCTACGTATGAGATGAAATGTCTTCTCGTGTAATTAGTTGCCATATCTCCTACTCTTTTATTTCTCCTCCCTTATTGGGATTTTATGTGTGTTGTTGTTGTGGTTGTTGTCTTTTGGTAGAACTCACCGGGTAATTGTAGGTGCAATGCTCCGTCTGCCAGCCTTGAAGTTATAATGAGGTCTGTGTGTTTCTGTGAAGACAACAGAGAATCACAGCGTATTTTATCCGGTTTTCCGGATGGGAGGTAGGGGGAGTGGGGGGGGGGGGGGTGGGTGGAGAGAAGGTTTGTTTGTATTGAAACTGACAAAGGGAGGCAGAGTTGGAAGCACAACGTAATGAGTCCCCTGAATATCCCATAGCAGGCATATTTTAGCTGTGACATTCATTTAGACAAGAAAATGGATGTGAAGTACAAGTAGATTTTCATTTCTTCTTTCATCTGCATCTGATAAAAAAAACAAACAACAACTGTATTGCCAGGTGTTAAGTCAATCCATCTCAACCCGGTGCTGCTTAAAGTGCTGCGGTGAAAAGGTGAGAGGATGTTGGACAGTGATGTGGGAGTTTTATCTGAAAAGACCCCAACAAAATTAAATAAGCGAGGAAGTGAAAAGCGTGTGCGATCACTGCTTACACTGGCGTCAGAAGACTTCCATTTTTCTCCTTATATGACTTTCTGCGGCTGCCTTCATGTCACAGGCACCAAACAATGTCATCATACCTGTCCATTGTTAACACTGCAGAGCTTTTACATGATCCAGCACGGCTGTGTTTATTTTAAGGCCTGTCACAGTTAATAGCAGCAGCCCACCTGCCAGTCGTCTGACGCTGTGTAAGTCATCAGACAGGCTTCATTTCACGGCATACTGTAAATACCACTTAATGGAACAGAGAACACATGTGGAAATATTACAGCTATGCATAATCACGCTTATTTTAAATGACCTTTTTTTTTTTTTTTTTAATCACACATAAAGCCTTTAGTCTGGATGTTTAAATTGTTCAGATGTTTAATTAATTGTTCCATCGCACGCAATATGTTCAGAGAACGTTACAAAAGTTTTTGGAGTTTTCACTATTTATTATCCTTCACAGGGGGATGTGGGTACGCCTGGAGCTCCGGGGCTGCCTGTAAGTTCACTCTATTTCATTTACATCTCATTATGCTTTCTGTGCATGTGAGGACATTCAGCAAGCTGAGCTAGGATATGTGAAGTGTGACCTGAAAAAGGGCTGGACAGAGATCTTTGTAAATATCATAGCCTCTTGGCCGACCGGGTACGCGCACCCGTGTTAAAGCGCCTGGCCCACAGAGATGGAAAGGGAGGCACTCAGGTGAGGAGCCTCTGTGTCACATTTCCATCGCCTGGGAACGGGTCAAACAAGGAGCAGATAGACAGGGCTCGGTGGCCTTCCTCGCGTAGGCCCAAAAGGATAGGGATGAGCAGCCAGGCAGAGAAGAATGGAGCTGCGAGACGTCTGGGCGGAGGGGGGGATGGAGGTTGACAGTTAGTCGCTGGCTGTATCCTACACGGGTGAGACCTGTACTTATTGGGTTGGTGGCTGTCCCTGCAGACTTCTAGCATTTACAGACACCCGGGAGAAGAGCTGCATCACGCTTTGTGTATTTCTACCTCATAATTTGACAGGCTGCACCGGTGCTTCTCCTGTGGTCCGGAGGACAGAGGCCATAAATGTACTCATCTGAGTGCACACGCAAATTGAAGGTACATATGTCAGCAGTCAGCACGGCTCACAGAGGCTCGCATCGTCACCTATCAACACGTTCAGCGAATGTGCGACGCCACCCGCACTCGCATTCGGGAGTTGACGGCCACTGGAGGTTTAGGGTATACTGCGGGGTGGTTAGCTAATTATGTACGCATCGCGAGGGGATCGGTCTGCCAGTTGGAATCAGCGCCGGAGTGATACGAGAACTGTGTCCCACTGCGTCTGCCTTGTCCTTTTTATGTCCCCAAAGTGCTCATGATACCCTCCGAACACTGCCACCGTCCCTCGGCTACTCTCAAATGCAAGTTTTAAGGACAAGCAAAAATCGCTCTGACTGGAAAACATGTTGAAAAGTTTCCCATCATGCCTGTAGGTTTTCTCGGTGTAGCGTGGATCTGCTGCAAGGGCTTAATATCCAAGGTCAGAGCTCTGTGCTCACAGCCAACCAGACAGTGCTATTGTTAAAGAACAACAACAAACGTATTGAATTTATCAGGAAAAGAACAGCAGGGAGACTGAGATAAGTTTTATCTGAGCAGTCGCTCATATGCTGCTTTCAGACATGTGCAATGCAGCAGGAGATTTTCAGAGGCAATCACAACAACAGAAACCTGTCCAGAGCATCCAGGTAATGGGTGGGACACGAGGTAACAATTCAGAGAGTGTATGTTTCGACCAATCCTTGCCAAAAAGGTCTCAATCTTCTCATCTTTCCAAGTTGCCGATTTCGACAGCGTCCTCTACGTGTATGACACCTTTCTTACATTGGTTGCCTTAAACATTTGACATGGGGGGGCTGTCGGGAAAAAGGTATAGACAATTTGAGTTCTCACATACAGCCCCTTTTGAAAGTTTCAGGAAATGTGTGTGAGCTCAGTGGATGTCTGAAAGCAGCTTTAGCCGCAGCTGCAATTACCTCAGGACGGTCAGCCTCCCCGTTAATAGTGTTTTTCCACTTTTATTATTTTGTGCGAGGCCGCCGACTGACATGATGGGCAGTATGTTGTGAATGTCCATTTCTGCAGCTGTTTCCGAGAAAAGTCAACAGCGTTTGACTTGTGGATGCCAATTGAAAGAAGACACCAATTATCTGGCTCGTCTTTGAAAGCCGAGACGTCGTATGTGGCCTTGTATCCATTTTGTGGCGCGGTTGACAGACGACTCTGTCTGCCCTTTTCTGACAGTGGCCAGCAGGGCGTCTGGGGAGTTGTAATAGTCATGCCCGAACTTTTCTCAGGGTCACTGCGGCCAAGGATAATTACTGTTCCTCATGACCAATTGTTTTGCTTGCCGTGTAGCTGTCTAGTATTGTTAGACCTCATATGAATCATGTGCAGTGTGTCCTCATATTGACTGACATGTTATTTTTGCTTGTTTGTTTGATTCCCAGGTTGACAAAGAATGTCTCAAAGGAGATCAGGTAATTTAACTAAGTTTGTATTGTCCTTGCTGAAAACATCTAAAGATAGTTTTTTGCTAACATAAATCTTTGTTTATCACACTCAGGGCCCTCAAGGTGACAAAGGAGAAAAGGTAAGAAATGAATCCCCACATTTAAGGAGAGTATCTGACTTTTGTTTATTTTTTCTCGGCGTGATAAAGTGCACATAACATGTTCTCAAGCAATCAAGCTCAACTATTAGGTTCATCAAGCAATTATTGAAGCGCCGTGAGCATATCCTTGCACAGGAACTTCAAAACAAAATCACGGCTGAGCATATACCTTGATTAACTTGTTAACAGTTCCTTATTAAGATACTGCGTCGAATAATGGAATGACGCTCTGATCAAGCGAGGCTTAAAATTGCCTATTAGAGAGAAGTCACCTAGAAACTGCTGTGAATACCCCCCTCGATCTATTCATGGCATTTTAAATCAGCCTATGTTTCCTATCACTGCAAATAAGGCCTGGTCTGCAGATAACATTTGGGTGGAAACATCTGTCTGCAACGGATTGCGCACAATCTCCCCCTACAGTGCCATATGCATATGAATGTAGCACCGCATTCATTATGACACATGTCCTTTCTGCAGGGACTGGCCGGGGTGCCGGGTCAGCCAGGGGAGCCAGGCAAGGAGGGCAAAAGGGTGAGTAAACAGAAACCGTCCACTGGTTGTGTGGCCTGGCCGGTGCGGGGAAAGGCCAAACAGCAGCTGAGTGGCTGCTGTTGTTTTTTTGGGGGGGAGCAAAGAGAAAACGGTGGCAAAGCAACAGGCCAGTTAAGAAGTGAAGGTGTCAGTGTGGCCCTGTTGTAATGTGTGACAATTAATGAATGGGCTCTGTGGTCAATGGGTCACGTGCGCTCACAGTGGGACTGGCAGCACACGTGAGTCTCAGTGGGATGTGGTGAACAGTGTTTGGTTTTCTATAAGGGAGACGTTGCCCATTGAAATGCCATTCATTTATTTCTCACCTCTGACTGCTATAACTAAAAGTGGTGTCATTACCCACTCAAAGCACTTTACAGAAGGGGTAACATTCACCCATTTATCCACACACTTGTACATCCTCCCTACAGGCATCTATTAACCATTCATACACTGTAGGCACTGCCGGAGCCAGGGATCAAACCACCGACCTTCCAGTAGACAATCCTCTCACCACTCAATTTTGTAACACAATGCATGAATCAAAGGTATTTATTCACTGCACTTTACTTAATTAAGCACAGCTTCCTTTCAAAGGGTTCGTAGCAGGAAACAGTCTCTCGCAGTCCTTCTGGGAAAGTGTGAAAATACATTTTTAATAGCTGAGGTTGAACATGTTATATTCACATACCTTGACCTGACATCAGTAATGTAGATGTTAGACCTTAAAGCACTGTGGTGGGCTGAGGATTGAAGGAATGTTATTGTTCCTTGACATCACAGCTGAAATGCACTTTCCAGTGACAGGTGGAGAGAGGGTCTGTGTCCGACTCAATTGACTTGGGGTGAAAGAGGCGTTTGGTTTTTCTTTATGTTTGAGCCCAACCCGAGCCCCATTTGTGCCGAACTAGGCACCGTTCAGGTATCCTGTGCTGTGATCAAAAATACTAAATACTAGATCATATTTAAGTCCTCTTCAGACGACTCCCAATTCCTGTTTGTTTGCTAGAGAATGCTCATGAAATGGAAAAAAATAACAAAAACATGTGGCTCCACTGCAGCAAAATATAAAATATATAACATCTCGAGCTGTGGAGAAACCATAAGTAGGTCAGGCAAATGCTCTTTTCAGATTAAGCGAAGAGCCGAAGAGATGATGCACAATACACCAGACATCTGGACACAAGTATCTCAAGAATTCCAACCTTCTGTGCGCGCATTCGTTCAAACTCAAAACTTGTTCCAATAGCATTAACAATGCATGACCCATCATCGCCTGTGTTACTTCTCAATGGATCATTTCCCCACACAAAGTAACAGAATCTGTTTCGGGGAAAGTATTCACAGTCAACAAAAGCGAGCTCAGGGGTTGCTGCAGATGTTTTTTTCCCGATGCTTTTGTCTCGGTGCCTCATTAGCCGGGTGTTATTTTTTATCTAACCTGACTCGAGGAGGGGCCGAGCGTCGAAGGGGCCGAGGTGTCAGAGGCATCAATTATGGCGTGCACTTTCCTGCCGAAAAAAAAAACAACGTTTTTTATGATGAATCTTTCAATCATAATTGGTTCTGAGGAAATGGAAAGTCACGCCGGGTTTGATGTTGTGGCTTCTCGGTTTCCTGTACATAATACTTATTTCCGCCGATTATTTCCTTGAAGACTTTGTAGGTAAATCAACTATAGGGTTTTTAGACTGGCCACTTCAGACTCTCTGCTGCTGATCCTGAAGACACAGCTCTGGTCTATTAATACCCTGTCTTTGATGACTGGCTGACTTCGAGGTGACTGTTAATGTGCTAAGGTTTCTGCTTATTCTTAGCGCCGGGAGTCACATGTGGCCTCGGAGGTTGTTGACCAACCTGTGTTTCCACGGCTCGACGTTCCTATTTTTAGGAAGGTGGACACGTATCATTATCAGGGGCTAGCTAGCTCGTGGCAAGCTGATACAGCAAGAGACTCTCACCCAATTAGCAACTCTTGTCCACGCCTGCAACTCACCGGTTCCACATGGGAGCCGGGGCTGCGTGCGCGGGTGACGCAGAGTCTCCCGACGGGACACTGACCACTCCACGTATCTCACAGAATAGCCAGGAGTGGAAAGCTTTCACAAGGCCTCAGATTCAAGCCGGACCATCTCTCACACTGTCCACTCCAATTTATTGTTGAGGGGAATTCGACCACTCTAAGCCATTTAGATTTGCTTCAAGGAGACGTGGAGGACGTTGTGGTGAGGAGAAGAGGAATGATGCCATTTGCGCTAATCCTCCTCCACAGCTTAAAGCAACATATGCAAGGGAGGATATCAAGGGCAGTCGCACAACCCCTTCCGTGACCCCATGTCCAACATTCACTGAAGCTTGATTTTATCTTATTACCTTGATGGATGCCTGGTTCAGTTAGTGGGGGACAGTCCAACTGAGGCTAAGGATTTATGGGAATGTATTGCCCCCACATTACACATTGCCATTAATAGTGATGTGAATGGCTTGGTTTTATCCATTGTGGATGGCATTGACACAGAATGGCAGGCAAAGAGTAGAACTTTGGGATTCAGCGGGAACATTACTGTCGGATCCAAAAGGAAGATGGGGAGCGCCAGTATAAAAGAATATGGCCCCCTCGGCCCCCTCGGTGCAGCGCAAAAAAATTCATCAGGTGCTGTAATGATGTGCTTGAGCCCTGTGTTGTCACTGTAGGCTGGCTGAGGAGGTGAAAGAAGTGGACAACCTTGGAATTTCCTTGTAGTCATTTGCAAGACAAGCGCTGTTGTGCTCTGCCTGATGCCCATCAACAAATATGAGGTGCCCCATGATAAAGGCTTTACCAGCAAATAACAGGGATGTGAGATATGGTGGAAGAAAGCATTTCAAAAATATCAAATGACACAGTATTGTATGCTCAAAATAGGACAGAGATCCTACGCCTGGTCATTTCACTCCGCTTCCTTAAAACCCAACATACACTGGAACACCACGGCAGGCTCAGTTGATTCAAGTCCTGCCAAGTCCACCCAGCATACTCTGCTTCGGAAGCTGGCACATGATGGAGAGTGGGTTTGATGCAGACACGGGTTCATCCCTGTGCAAGGCAGTAGGTTCCGATGGATTAATAAATAATCAATTTAATAAATCCCACTTTACAAGGAGGGTCACGCAGTTTTAATCCATGCCTTATTCAGAATTAAGCCTTATTAGCTGCATAAATGTACCTGTATAGAAAAATAAAACCTCGCTAAATATGAGTCACTGATAAATGTCACGTTGAATCTCTTGCCATGCCATGGAAGCCCCTTGATGTCACACATAATGGACCGGCATGTGCTCTAATGAAATGTTTCGGGATTGTTACATAAGCGTTCTCTCTGCACATAGATTACCTGAATTGATAAGCGAATGCACTTTTTTCTTTGATGCATTGAATGCAGAGTGCAAAGAACGTGAATGCAGAACATTTGAAATCGCCTTTAATCAGCCGAGGGCCTCTGTGTCAAGGATTCCTCGTGTCCTGCTCGGGAAAGGGGCACGTGTGTGACAGATGTGCTGCGCAGTGTTTGTTCTTAGTAGACATCGCCGTGCCAGTGCAGAGATGATGAAACCCCGGCAAGCCCCAGAGGAAGCAGAACACTGCGACTGCTCTGTGACAACGTGTGCTCCTCAAATGAATTATGCAGTGAAGATCCTCTTACTGATTTATTAATTTATTTACATCTAGTTAGTCTCTTAAGTTACGTTGATGAGAATGAACAAGTTGGCACAGTTAGCAAATCAAATGGATTGGGAATAAACATGCAGGTGTTTTTTCTTTAGTATTTCTTACTGAGCACGAGACGGGGAGATTTCATGTGAGACAGGTGAGAGCTGACGTTCTCCACTGTCTTTCGATCGTCTCTGTTATCTGTCCCGCGCTGCTGGGGCCTTGGGTGGATGACAGTGCGCCGCGTGAGAGGCCTGCGTCATATGTCAAAGAGATAAGAGAGAAAAGAAAGTCAAATTAGTCCCCCTGAAAAACAAGGCCCTGAGATGGCTGCTGTAGCCGGGCGACATGAGATGACCTCGTGTAGGGAGAAGTCATTAAAAGAGAGACTTCTAATCTCAGGGGAATCATTTTCTCATTAGACGCTATGATGTGCCATATCGATACTACAAATAAAAGAATCCACACAGACTAATGACGGTTATTGAAGAAACGCTACAAACTGGAGCTGGAAGATCCGCCGGGGACTTTGATTTTGCTAACAGGTCATTCATCCCGCGCTGAATCAGTTCCCTTCTCCCAGCCTTTGTGCGGCCGACTCACCATGGCCGCTAATTGCGCTGTCTGACAGACCATTCATTATTTGTTTCATCTTTTCATCCATTGTTCACTTTTGAGTTTGTTATTAGGATGTAAAGACATGTCATGTTTTTCACTGGGATATGACGATGGTTGTTATCTAACAGATGGAGGCGCATTCGGCTCCCTTTACACTTGCTTTCATGTCTTTGCAGCATGGAGCCTCGTATTATATTAGTTTGCTTCGGTGTTGGTGGTCGGGTAGAAGCCAGTTTGTCAGCAGGGACACTCTCCTCCAGCTCTATAGGAGAGATATCTATTTGTAAAAAGCGTCTCTGTCTTAGAACCTCTTCTGTTCTTTGATCAAGTTCGTCAGCTGTCATCACTTCACGTCATGTGATAGCACGGCGCCAGATCAATGCATGTCAGTAATTGTAGCACAGATACACTTTTAGTTCTTCAAGTGTGTCAAAAGTGAAAAACTGTTTGAAACCAACTTCAGCAACAGCTGCCCGGACACTTTAAAGCAGAATGGAAATAATCTGTCAAAACAGCGGAGAGGATCATCTGTCTTTTTTCCCCCCCGCTTGGCAACTGGACAGGCCCACGTTTCCGAAGGATAAGGGAGGCAGTCTCTGTCTTTTGGGAGCAATAGTGGTGTTTACATTTTCCATTCATGGTCCGTGCTGAAAGACTGAGACAGCTGTCTGTGCGTCCTGACCAGAGGCACAGGCATTTTCCCTTTTCCATATCGTCCTCCTTTACCCTTGCTCTGACACATGTCTCAGTGGTTGTCTGTCCTCCGGGTGCTAAACTTCCAGTCAACTGTTCTCTCTCAGACAAGGGGAAAACTATGTAATCTCACCCCAGTCATTTTCTCTTCCACCAACCTCTTGGTGCAGGACACATTTCTGTGTGCCTGGCTTCATCCTGTTTAAATGTCTAAACGCGTGTGACCATTTAGCCATTTTGACTGGGCACCACTATCCGACTGGAGCTCGGTGGCATTAGACAGGTGCACCGAGGACAGAACATTAGTGTCAGATTAGATACATTAGCATTCATCTACTCTAAAACTAAATCTACGTAATCTCCATTGCACAGTTAATGGCTTTAGTCATTTAACCTAATTTAGCTTGAAAGCGTATGCTGTTCTCTGGAAACCAAGTGCATGCTGGAACTGGAACTCATATGCCTCCTCCACGGGGCCAAGCAAATGTTGTTTTGAGATAAATGAGCTACCACAGTATATATACAATATTCATCTTATATCAGATGGACTTGGCTCAGGTTCATTTGGATCCGTCTGTGTGTCTGCAGAGACACAAACCAGCCAGTGACAGTGATAGGGGACGAGTGATGGTTCGGTTTGCAGGGACCGGAGCTTTTGGCAGCGGTGTCCTGCTCCATAGGTGGAGGCAGACACGCACGGTAATACAACTGTAACAGGCGGTTGACCTCTAGCAGAGCACCTGCAGGGCGAGATTATTAAGTAACGAGTCCCCGGTGAGAATAGCAGCCCTTCCTGCCAGAAATTCTCCATGGGAGGCTGCCACTGATTTGGGTGATACAGTAAATGCGTGAAAATACTGGAGCTTTTTTGATTGGAGCGATGCTTTTTATCGCCCAGCTAAGTACAAAGGCCTTTCTCTCAGTATATATTTCGGCTTGTAGATAAAAAAAACATGAATGATTGCTGATTTCTATTTCACGTCCACATCATCCTAGAACACATAATTAAGGTTATCCGGTCAAAACGTTGACATCTTAAAGAAATACATTTCTAAAATGACTTGTGTACTTTCCCAAATGTTCCCGACAATATAACAAAACTGAGAAATCCAAAATTTCTGTCAAAGAAAGGGTAGAATTATATGTGGCCTTTAAATTCAGTCATATTTGCTTTATCTGTGGCTTTGTGTGTAACTGCTATATTTTCCAGGGCAATTGACATATGATGATGGAAAGACACAGTCTGTAATTGTTCCTTCATCTGAATGTAATGGATCACAACGATTATTCGCCCTTTGCTGCATTTAGTGAATAAAGCAAGTCATGTCATGTAGATTTAATTTGCAAGTTTGGCGAATACAACAAGTCCCATGTCCCCATGCTGCTTCAGAACATCCCCAAACTATGTATTTTGTTATTTTTTCAATTAAGAGACCTCTAGTGGCAAGAGTTACATATTTTAGAATTAATATCCTCATTAATGAAGGAGAGGTCAAATTATCATAAATGTATTATAATGAAAAACTGTACCCTGGCATCTCTTGAGTCATTTTATTGTGTATATATGTCTTTGTCACATTAAGTATAACACAATCTAACATATTCAACACAAAGACCACTTATTAAACATCTGAAATGATATATCTAACCGTTGAGACACAGTTGGTGGTCATTGTTGGTCTGTGTGTTATTCAAAGAGTATTTAAATACAGTAGCGTAATGTACATATTTCAGTTCTGGCCCTGCTCGCTCACTGAAGCTCAATGGCAAAGTAGCACGCAGGGAAGAATTTATAGGTCAGCGGGGCTCACAGCTGAGATTTTATGAGAAGATTTACACCCTGTGCGATTTCACAAATGGGGGGGGGGGGGGGGGGGGATTCGTTAACCCTTTGTTTCGCAGGACGCGATAAGTTATTCACAGCTCTCTGCCCAAGTTCATGTTGAGGAAATCCAGAGAGCCGCGCTCTTGACACCTGTATTACACCGGGAGGTAACACGTTTGCCCAGTGCACAAGGCAATTCATCTTGTCAATGTCAGGTGCATTGGGAGGGAGGATGAAACACAGATCTGACCTGATTGGCGATGAGAAGGTCTCACATTTGGGCCCCGGCTGGGGAGGAGGAGGGTAACAGGGGGAAGTGTTTGGCACACGCACGGACAGTTGCACAGAGCTTTGATTTATTTGTCGGACCACCGTCTTCCCCAGAGCGCCCCGGTATGGTGACATCAACGGGTGTCCAGAATAAACACACATCAATTGGCCAATTAATTACAGGGACGAAAGGCAGGGGGCGAGACTTTGAGATGGCCGCCACTTTGATTGCCGTGATTTTTTAGAGTCTTTGCGTGTTTGCTGTATGTTTGTGTGCGTACGCGCATATGTATACAAGTGGAAAGCTTATGTTCAACAAAGGGTAATGTAGGTCAACACATCCTGTGAGCATTTGATATGCTTGCTGCAGTCGGCCAGAGCCTGGCCCTCATTCACACAATTACGACTTAACTTTCTCGGGAGACAGAGCTGGGCGGGCGCGGCGGGGACACTGCAGGAGCGTCCCCGCCGCTCCAGTGTCCAAATACATCAGGGCCCGGCACCCCGGCGGCCTGTGTCTAATACCTCGCCAGCATTTTCCAGTGTTGTTTCAATGTCTGCCGGGGTCATGCCAACACTAATGGAGTGTCATGTGTCGGATGGGGTCAGCTGAACTGAATTCACTCAACTCTCTGAGGTATGTCACCGGACAGGAGGTGACTGGCCCCTGTGACTGCCCGAGGAGTCATAGTCCACGCCACGGCTTTAGTCATTCAAACAATGAGAGTTCTTTGGCTCCACGGAGTCTGGTAGTGTACAGAGACGCTCTCCGGGCATTCGAGGTTACTCTAAGGAGGAGGCCAGGTTTTGAGAGACGCTGCCTTTAAAAGGGCATTTCGGATCCAGGATGCTCGGATTGAAACTGTGACTCCATGTCTGCTGTTTCCTCGACCAAGGTGAAGAGAGGAGGACATGGAGAGCTCAGGCTGCGGGAGGAGAGAGGCTGGTCGGGGGGGGGGGAGATGTAGCCCCGAACACTGCAGAACACAGAGGCGTGGTAGTGGGAGGAAGCACCACTTGCATGTCTTACAGCGCACAGTTACAGGCTGCCATCCATATTCTGATTCTCCACACTCATCCCGCCTGCAACCAGTTCAGATACATTCATCTGTGTCCACTTTAATGGCATGCCAGGGAGCAGCGCTTTCACACTCGCCTGATATTATACAGATGGTAGTGTGTGTGGGACCTCAGTGTAATCTGTAATGCGTGGTGAATGATATGAAGCCTAAGACTCGCCCGGAGCGCTGCAGTACCCGGAGTGAGCGCCCTGTGGTTCTTTGCTCAGTGTATTCTCTTTGACCCTCAAATATTTGGTTTGTAAAATGAACCAGGGTTTATTCAGAGTGAATGTTCAGCCTCCCCTGTTCACTTGTGGGATAATGCATTAATGAAACACTCAGTATCTGTAAACATAGGATGGGAGCACTCTGCCGCGGGTGAACAATACGGCCAAAAAGTCCAGATGAGACTGTGAAATTCCTAAGAGCCAAGACTAATAACAGCATCCATTAGGAGATGAGAACATTCAAGGGGCAATGTTAGGGAGGAGCCAACGCGATAGACTCCCAGCTTGCGTGGACACACTGCACAGACATTCAGCTGATCGGTGGGAATCAAGCTCACAGTTTAATACAGATTTATCATCCTCGCCGCATAAAAATGCAAATGCCGATAATATTGTCAGCCCTCTTCCCTCTCCTTAGGAGTTGTTAAAGTCAATGAGCTCTTAACACTCGTCACTGAAGACGTGGTGGAGACGTGGCTGTTGTAAAGAGACGTTCCCGAGCTCCCCTCGGGACCGCCTCGGCTTAGTTTCCACAGACATCCACTGTCTGTATTTCCTGTGTTTGCCTTTGGCTCCAGTGTTTGCATACTGTGCAGGAGTGAGGAGCTGGGTGTTTGCTGAAATATTCCTATAATGCTTATTCTACCCGATGATCTGCGGCGCTCTGCGACTGGGTACCCTTGTTATGCCACCTGTGTCCCTTTTTCTATTGTGTGACAGTTGAAAACAGGCATAATGCGGTATGAAAAATTATTGTCAATCTCCCTCGCTCTTCTGCAGCTTCTCCTCTCGTCTGTTTTCCTCCTCTCATCGTTCTGAGCCCTCTACAGAAACATTTGCTTTACGGTATTCTATGCCTAATTGCCAGACTGCTTAATTAGCGATGTTACCCAACACACATCATGTATTCATGCATTGAGGACATCCATCCTCGCTCAAAGAATGCTCAGACTCTCCTCCCTGGCTCTGTCTCCCTGCCATGTACACAATTTGTCATGAAGCCAGTTTGCCATCTAGTGGCACATGTGCAAATTGCCATTCACGTAGATGGCGTCCAGGATTGAGCCTCTGTGAGGAAAGCCTTCATGGAAAGCTCTAGCCAAGAGACTATAGGTGCAATCTTGGCCAGCTGAGCTGTGTCTTAAGTCGGCTGCAGTGTCAGCCATCTCTTTATACGTCCCTGAATATTTAGATGGCTGCGAGTTAAAGGGGGCATTGTGTGCCAGTCAGAATGGTGAAAAATGCTAAGCTGCATTTGAGCCCCTGCCAGGCAGCTGTCGGCTTTGCAGTTCTCTTCCTGCCCCGGCCGCTCCTCTTAACCCTCAGTAAACAACTGGAACAAATCCTATTTTATTGAGGCTTTCACCAAGTGCAAGGGATCTCTGCAAGCTCCAGTGCCCAGGCATTTTCTGAGCTGGTGCATCTGTCCTAAGATGGCATCCAGCAAGGGGCAGTCAGAAGCAGGGAGTCTGTGTCTAATTGGATCCTTAATCAGAAGCAGGTGATGCTGTGGTCTCTGCCTCTGTGTTTTCGTGACATTTCAAACAAGCAGGGAGATTGATGTTCACCATGAACCAGAGAATCCTCTGGATATTTGTCCCTTTCACCGGCTGATTCTTAAAATGTGTAAGCTCGCTCCCAGAAGCACTTTGGCTAAGGTTGTGTATGTGAGATACAATCGATACAAACTGAGGAAGTTTGATGCTTTGCTTCTCATAAAATACCGAATCAGTGCAAACAAGCATCCTGTAGAATTGGCATCAATATATTCATGTATTTGGAAAAAAGACATCTTCCCCCTTCAAGAGGATTTGTCATTGCAGTGTTTCTAATGTCATTTATTCCCAACATATTAGTTAATAATTAGACACGTCGCTGAGCTAAACACAGTGTAACACTCCACAGGGTGCTGCCAACGTTTTAGTTTTTTGAGAGATCCTCTGTTAATACTCGATTCTGTTTTTTTCCTCCCCTTGCTGAATCTTATGGTTCACGGTGCAATTTTTTTAAAATGAGAATTCAGAAAAATAAGGTACTTGCAAGGGGAAAGGATGACATTTCAGTTTTAATTACAGAATAAATTAGCTTTCCGTTGGCAGATGGATTAATTGTCTGCATTATGTCTGAATCTGGATGCAGTTAAGTGTTCCTGAGGGACTTGGGAGGACGAAATGCATCTGGTTGTGTGTGTCAGTCCCCGTTTCCCCCATCTTTCACAGGCCAGGAGCAGATAAGCATTTTCACTGGGGAGCTGATGTGGCGACAACTCTTGTTTCTGTTTGTGCACGAAGCGTGCGCACCGCTCGTCCCTGTGCCGTTTGGAGAGTCGGTGTCCTTCTCTCCGTTCCACGCTTCGTTAAACGACATGAGGATATTATGGGGGCTTTATCATCTTCACTGATTTGTCTACACATGTGTTTGCCGTGTACATACAGCTGCTGCTCGCCAGCCCCATTCGTCAGTTCCGGTTAAGCCCGGCGCAGCAGCGAGACAATAGGCTCAGGTGGCCTGAGTACATGTCCCCGGAGGCAGACGGGACTCAGCTCATGCAGAAAGAGTGGGAGTGGCATGTGAGTTTCCCAGTCAAGAAAAGGTCGTCTCTCCCGTGAGCTACATAACATTGTCGCAGACCAACTTGGCTCGCTTAATGTCAGATAGTTTCCCCTTCAGGATACGAACCTTCAGTGTCACACGAGAGTCAGGCAGAAGAAACGGAAGGCGGTGCAAAGGCTGCTGGTTAAAAGATACAGTCAGACATATACAGATTGTGTGTGTAGCTTTACATGCATGAATTTAAGTGTAAAGTTTGTAACTAAATTGGAGAAGCAGGTCAAGGCTACAATCCCAACAGCAAGAATCACACACCGACAAATCACAAAGGGGAAAAGCAAATTGAAAAAACATCACGATGTGTGATAACATCCTGATGTCAGGAGAGAATTGCTGACAAAATGCATTTTGTGTTTCGCCGCTTTAGGATTTGTTTGAACTGATTTAGTATTTGATGTGTTTTGTGACGACGTGTTTTCTCTTTCTGTTTTGTTAATTGTTGTGTCTTCGTATTAGACGTTGGGATCTCGCCTTAGCCCTCGGCTGTGTGTATTTGCCTTTGGGTGTCTTATGTAATATTGTGCTTGCCTATTTAACGTCGCTTTCTTGTTTAATAGTGTCTTTTGTGATTCCTCATTGTGTTTTACTGTCACGACGTGCACTTCAGAAACACCGTCAAAACCTCATAATGGTCACGAGGGAGCTCCGGCAACAGCACAAGTCAAAATGATGATTGTCAAAGTAAACTCAGGATGGATTTATAATTTGTGTGTGTCCAGTGGCCTTTATCTTTTCAGAGGCAAACTGGCAAAAATCCAAGATGAGATATTACAATTGAAACATAAAATAAAACGTGTTCAAATGGGTTGAGATTGATTTACTCCCTGGTTTGCGCTCCCTGCATATAAAAGGGGAAAAATGTTGCCCATCATTTTGTCCTCCCTGTGTTGTGTGTCAGGCTGGAGCTGCCTGCCAGCGATGTTCATTTCAAAGCTCCTCCATATTATCTACTGACCCCTCTCGACAGGGGCATCCGTCAGGTGGATTACGTGGCTTTCTTGATGGTATATCTGCTTTACCGTCAAAAATACAAAACCCTCCCCTCCGTTCTGCGCCGTCCGTGTTATCCCAGTTGGGGCATATAGTCAGACATAGAACGTCTCGGAGAACATGTTGACATTAGGGATAAGGATTATGGACTCATCATATACGAGGGGCTGCTGCTGTGTGTCACTGTCGCTGTTGACTCTGCTCTGAGATTGATGCTTGTGCTGCAGGAGTGAGCCGGAGCCTCATGCCTTGGCTTTCCTGTTCCTCTTCACAACTCGTGTGAGGAGTTGAAGCCAATCGAGCTGGGCCGGGATCCGAGTGGATTAGGTCAGGGGTTCAGAATACACTGTCGGTCTGCCGAGGCCTCCTCCTCTACCCAGCTCAAAAGTCTCCCCTCTCCAGCTTTACCAGCACGATTATTGAATTAGCAGTTGATGTGGAGTTTCACACTTGTGTTACATGGTTTGCAGGTTTTAAAAGGGAGGAACAGATAGAGAGGATAAATGTGAGTGTTGAGTCGCACCAGCGCATCTTTCATATACTCAAGAGGTTAATTCATCTTTCACTCCCACTTCCTTTCCTTTCCTCCCCTCCTCAATCCATTCATCAGCCTCCTTCCCTTCCTCCCACCCCTCCTTCCCTTCCTTTACCTTCCTCTCTCGCTCCCTCCCTCTAATCTGCTGCAATGACCTGAAGGAGGGCTTCACACTGCAGCGCTCAAATAATAATCAAGGATGTTGTCAAATTCATAGGACACCGAGCGTTGCATAGCAACAAGAGATTGCCAGGGTGATCCAACAAGCGCTGGAAGTTGGTTGAGGGAGAAATGGGGCGAGTGACAGGAGACAGGGGAAGGAAGGAGAGATGACAAGAAAAACAGGAGAAGGAAGGAGAGAGGGACGTGAGTAATAGAGTTATGATATTGTACACAAAAGGGACAGATGAACGAGAGGCGGAGGGGCAGAAAGGGAAATGAGGAAGTTAAGGTTGGCTTAGCTGAAAGAAAAGATTTACTGGCACTGCTGTCTGCTCATACTTTACCGTGGCTTTTTGGCATACACAGGTGGTGTTAAGTGTGAGAGGGGCTTGAATATTTCAGAGCAAAATAGCCATTTAACTAATGGCCCAAGTCCAACTACAGGCTGCTCCCGCTCACACTCTCAGTAAATTCATCGAGCAAAACAACTTCTCACTTCCTGAAGATGAATTTGAGTTTCCTGTTCCCCCTTGTTGATTAGAGCTTGTGTCTCTGACACACAGCTTTCTTCTGTCATCAATCTTAATGTTCTGAATATGAACAAATACAATCTTTTACCCAGATAAAACTACCATAAAGACAAAGAGATATATTTACGTTAATACTTGCCACTAATAAAAATATAAGTGGAAAAATTCTTGTTTTGCTTTGCCCATTAGCATTTATTGTTTTCTGCTATGACAACCAACCAATAAACTGCATTTAAAGCAAAGAAAGAAAAAAGCTCTAACGTGAAAGAACATTATTATGAAATGACCTAAGCAGAAAATGTCCCTTCAGTTCTTTTATATAAATGTAGGAGGTCCAGACTTGACATTTAGAAGTGATGAAATCACTGAAATGGCATTTACACCGAATTCAACTTAAAAGCCAGAGTTCATACTTCAAACTTCACAAAATAGTGCTAGATGTTAAACCTCAGCAGCTGAGCTTCTGTTGCTGTAGCACTCGGCTGCTCGTGGGCTCCGCGGCGTTTGCTGGCATCTCGATTATCTCGGAAGTCCAGAGCCGCCGCGTCCCTTCGAGGCGACTTATCTCTGACAGGTGTTTCAGTTTGGAGAGTCAACTTACTGCAAACGGTGATGACAGGCTGCGCTGTGGACTAATTATTTCTTGTCGCTGGGTGCAGATTTGTTGATGGCGCGCTAACCAGAGGGGCCACTGGACAGAAAAGTATAAGTCTAAACCCCAGGGTCACAAACTGTGGTCTTTTTTAATGCATGCTGTTTGCATTAAAACGATTGAGCTCCTGAAGATGTGAATTCAATATTAGAACAACCTCTTGGTGTAATGCGAATCAATGCACCACAAGCTATAGTTAATAAACACCTTAGAAGCCCTTATATAAAGGTAGAATCGATCATCATAGAATTCATAGCAGGGTCATTATGTTACAATGCACTAGTTTTCTGTAGGTGTACCTTTATAAACTGGAAAGTCAGTACAAATGTGATGTGACTTTCCAAATGTGGAATTAAAATCAGAAGCAAAATCACAAGTTAAAAACCTTTTTATGAACCATTCAAACTTGTTTGTATTTGTGCATTAAGGGTGCAGGCCTGTAGGTTTAATAATAGGGACTTCAGACCCACAACATTGTTTCGTTAAAAATTTAGATTTGGAGTATGACTATTTATCTGGATGATAAAAAATACACGGGTCTAAAATTAGTCTGCGCTTTGGAGATACAAAGAGATATAATGGCAAATGTGGAGAAATGATTTTAAAAAATGCATAATTCATGGCCTGCTTGGAATAATGGCGGATGAAATATTCATAAGCTAAATTACTTATCTATGTAATCTGCTTTTGTTGTGGAGTTCAGGGGGAGAAAGGACGGCAGCAGGGGCTAAGGCTACAACAAACACTCTGATCTTTTCGCAAACACGCCGATGATTCGCTTTCAGTCTATTCATCATCAGTGAAAAGAAAAACGATCAAACCCCGCGAATCGTCTTTGTTTGCTCGAAATGGACCTTTTACACAAACACAATGTGTTTTGAATCTACATATGGCACCCTGGTGCATGAGTGCTTACTGAATACTTTGGCTGCCACTCTGAATGCTCGTTTCGATCAACCTCTGTTAGATTTCAGAGGCCATTGCGATGGAGTGTAATGTCGCTCATTGGAAGGGGAAATGTTTTTAGGTTGAAAAGCGCTGCTACTGCACGTCGGCGCAATTTGTACGTCTCCCAGCTCTCCTCCACATGGCCCTCGTTCATGCTCGCACTGAAGCACTTGTAGCCGCAGAGCGCCATTAACACAGATGATCAGAAGATGCTGGCCAAGGCTGTGCTGCTACATCAAACAGCCTGAACACAGGAAGGCGCAACGATTCCCAAGGGAAGGCACAAACGGGTTCCATTGTGCAATTATTAGGGTTAATATGTACTATACCTGGCTTCTCCGTTTTTTTATAATCCTGTTATCTGTGGACTACAAACAGAGACACGAGCGTGGCGCCGAAACTTGAGCGCACGTGCAAACGGATGATTAAAAGCGGCAGTTCTCAGCTCCGTCGCTTGCTTTGTCTTTGTTGCGGGCAGACGTACTGTACATGTGGAATTCGACCCAGTTAATCAAAGTCTGCATAAACGGAGTGTCGGTGGGAAGAGGGCACGTGCTCGTGTTGATTTGTTCAGCAGCCAGGGATCCTTCCATCTCCACAAATCTACGCAGCCACTAACTCAGCTGAGTGTCAACGTGTTTTTCCTACCAACACACAAAGTAGGAGAGGAATACACTGGTTCCGTTCAGCAAGTGTGTCAGATGATGAAACTCCCATTGGAAGGTGGTAATCATATGAAGCCTTAATGCTATCTGCGCGGTCTCACACTGCTGTCGATTACGCCGCTTTACAGTGAATTGATATTAGCCGGGGTATTATCATCTCCTAATTGAGTTGATTCAAACATCCGTGCTGCATGTGTGAGAGCCCGCTAATTCCAGACACTTCTCATAACGCAGAGCCACTGGTGCCCTGCCAGTTTAGAGGATGGCTGCAGGGCTTTATCCCCTTCTCTCACGCCAACTTAAACCCTCTTGGTGTAAATTATACCATCTTTGGTTTGGCTCAGATAGCATTACAATGCCAGCTTCTCAGGACTTCCAAGCACGAAGGCAATTTTTTTCTAATTCACAAAAAACTGTCCAAAGGGAAAAACTCAGAGCAAAATGGTTGCTTTCGCTCTGACCTCGTTTTTCAGCGGCCGGGCCGTCTCGGCCTGTTTGCTCCTGCACGTTCTCTTCGGGTTGATTGATGCACCGAGGGACTCGCACAGCTGGAGAGGAGGCAGTAAACCAGAGGAAGGAACAAAGAGTAGTGGGCCACACGGGGTGCAGCAATTAAGCTGTTTTCTTGTCGTTAATTAAAAGCAAATTAGAGAGTTGCTGTCTAGTCTTAATTGCTGGCAGTGTGTGTGCCCGGCGACACCTGTTGTTGCATCTTCACTCACTGAGCTCACACCCGTTTCTGTTTGTACTTTCTATAGGGACGGAGAGGAAAGAGTGGGGAGCCTGGATCCAAAGGCCGGACTGTAAGTGATACACATGAGTGCACACATGAACTTAACTGTACACATATTTTGCTTTACTCTGTAAAATTTAGTAAAGGTTTGAAGTCCTTAATTTATTTTGTATGTATCTCGTTAAAAGCATTTAAAACAAGCACTTGGTTATGGGTTTAAAGGAGACGGAGACATGTTATGCTCCGGTAGATCTTTTTAAGTTGGGTAGCTACATGAAAAGGTGTTGTACGTGCTCTAATAATCAGAAAACACGTCACTGTCCTCCCACTGTCAATCGCTGCAGCTCCTCTTTTCAGCCGCTGTCTGAAAAACACTCAGTTTTAGCTTGTGTCTCTCTAAAGACCCCCCCTCTGCTCTGATGACCAGCCGATCCCAGTCTGTTGGGATCCAGCAAATGTCGGAAATATCAGTCTCCACTTTGTCAGGGGCCCTACTTGTCACTAGGCTTGTATGCACCATGCAAATGTGGAGCATTGCGATGTCATGTGCAGACATAATATAAAAAGCAATAATTATCCTATCATAAAAGTTTGTGCATTCATTTCATGCTGAGGTTGTTTTGATCCGTCTCCAATCTTCTCCTGTTCTCCCATACAGCTGCAAGCAAGTTACATTATTAGCACAGACTCATAAGGTTTATACTCCAGTAGCGCAGCGTGTATTGACGAGTAGGACGCATCTGCCTATAAGGCCTATTGACTCCTTGAGTTATGCTTGTTTCCTCGGGCGTTCAAACCGATCCCAGACACCGTTTGTGTAGTGATCCACACGCTGAAGTGCAGCAACACCACCATCCATTAAAGGAGACAGCTTGTCTCTTAACTGCTGTGATGTCAGCACAAACAAGGAGCGCTCCCGAATCATGTACAGATGCTCCGGGCATCCTATTATTTTCATGCACTTTTGCCCCGTTGACACTCTTGATCATGACACAGGTTTTTATCTTATTTTATTTCAGCCCAGAAATCCAGGAAGGTTTCGTTTTTTCGATTCTGTCACTCGTGCGGCTGCTCCAATTATCTTTAGTATTATTGAATTACCCACTGATAAAACTCTCCCACGCGTCTCGACACGCGCTCCCTTGCCTCTTTAATAACTCATAAAGTTGTGGTACACAGACAGGAGGGAAGAGGGTGTGACATTTCTAAATGGCAGTGTCCTGATGATAACCTTAGCATGTGGCAGCTTTTGCTCCATCTCCTGGTATTGGCATTTATGAATGACCCGTTTTGCTGAGGTAGATCTTAGGGGCAGAATTATCCATTCAAACCACACACCAGGGCTTCACTCTCTCGTGTCCGTCAGCAGCAGGGCAGAGCACGCAGTTGAAGGGGGGGGCAGAGGTTATTTTTCAAAGTCAAATTTGCATTGCACGACAGCGACGGGAGTCTGTGGAAGGCACACGATTATCTACAGCCTGCTGCGGGTCAGCCACGTCTTTTATGGGAGTTCACATTGGAGCAACAGGCCTTCAATATAAAATAGGGAAAAAATGTGGAGTTACCCTGTCAGTTTAAATGAGGCTGATGACGATAATACAAAAACACTCATTCATATTATTATATTCGAATGTCTTTGTCACATGAACTCCTTTTCATTCTCTGTGTGAAACAAATGTTCTTTGTAATTGCAGAGTCCCTCAGGAGCCTCTGAAGGAGCAAGTATCAAGGTATCCATCAAAACATTATTCATCTTAAAACAAATCACTGACATGTGGCATTTGAGGTAGACTTCCGCTGTCGCTTTGTTTGATAAACCAGCCGGTACATTCACTTCCAGACAGGGTGAAGAGTTAAGATGTATTGTAGCAGTGCTCTGAGTGGAGGAGTTTAAAAATCTGCACGGTGTTGCCTGAGTAAAGACGTGACTCGCGTGAACTTGAGGATTCCGGCATGGATAGCTCTTGACTGGCATTTCTGTGATTGTATTCAAGACCAGAACTCCCAGGAAATGGCACCTCTCATTCAATTGTAACAGTATCTACTGAGCAGGTTAAGGAGCTGCTCCCAGCCCGTGCCTCCCGCGACGCCGCTCAGCGTGACCCTGTGCTCATTCGCCAAACACACAGACGGACATTTCGTGCCCGCTTTGACCAAAAAGCATCTGCAATCATTTCCATGAAGCCCAGGGGTGCTGTAGCTCGCCAGAGGGCACATGAGGTACGCTGTGATAAAATAGAAAAACCATTGAGACACGGACCTCTACCGGGCCTCCCACTGTGTCCGTTGCTACCTGCTTCCTTTGCACTAACACACCCCAGCCCCACCTCAGCACAGCACCCACCTACCACAAAGTCTCCAGCCGCTCACTAGAGATCGTGCTGAGAGTGAAGGCTATTGTGTAGTGGACAACCTCTCAACCCCAGCTGTTCATTTGATGTATAGGTGCGTTGTTTGCTGGGGTGTGTCAGCTTAGTCCGTAGTGTTACTTCTGCTCTCTGTGCCCAGAGGAAGGAGAAGTGTCAGTCGGCCAACCTTGAAAAAGAAAGTCGTCTGTATGAGGATACACTCATTATACCTCAAAACAAATGGACGGTGGTTTTGTTTAGATGAAAAACAACCATGTCTTATTAAGTAAAGTTGGATATGAGGCTACCTTGATTAGAGTTCCTTGGGTTATCTCTGACTGGTTTCTAAGATTTATCTTTAATATCACACTTTTATTATAAAATTGAGTTATGAAATGAATTACTTTCACTTGGCAGAAAGGGAAATAGCTGAGAGCAGTAACAGAAGTTATTGTTTTTCATATTTTAAGTGAACATGGCTCAGTCTAGCATAAAAACTGAATTTAGAATAATGAAAAGATGAGTAAAACCTCCAACAAAGCTACATAGATATATGAAGTCTCATATTTTCCACTTTGCCAGTGTTTTGTTTGAAATATTCATATCACTAATAAGACATATTTGTGGTTCAAGGGTGTGTAAAACCATCTCAATATAGTTTTACATCACCACTTTCATGGTTCTGTCGGGATCGTGGCAAGAACGGGGCATTTTATGTTTTACTCTGACCCTCTTGTAACAGTTTCTTGGTAAAACTTTAGTAGGTTAGGGTTAGGGTTAGGGTTAGGGTTAGGGTTAGGGTAATATTTATATCATAACATTTGTTTGATAAAGCAATTTTCTTAGAAATAAAGTGCTTCACACAGAAAAATAGCTCCATAAAGCCACGGGGTCGATAATAACAAAGGCAATGAAAAAGAAATACAGCAATTAACACATAAATCACACCAAATAAGAAAAAGAAAACCTCATAAAAACAGACTCAAAACATAAGTATCTAAAGACCCTAAAATAAACTCTCCAAAGAACAAGGACAAGACGTCTTAGTTTGAGACAAAGGTCAATTTGAACAGATGGGCCTTGAGTTGCTTTTTAAAAGGTTATATAGAGGCTGGAGCAACTTGCTCCAAAGGCATGATTACCTTCTTGTTTTCAGTCTAGTGCACAGGACAGACTGTGGGCCATGGTCAGAAGACCTAGCGCTGATATAGGGATGGAGAAGGTCACAGATGTTCGCAGATGTCTGACCACGAAAGGCTTTGCGAGAACAAGTACTTTAAGTGGGTCCTTAACCTAATGGGAAGCAAATTTAAACGTAAAAAAAAAGGTTTGATGTGTTTCCTCCTGCTAGATCTGGTGAAACAGTCTAGCAGCAGCTTTCTGAATGGCATATTAACAAATATGCCTAGACAAGTGAAAAGAGAACTACAGTAGTCCAACTGGGAGGACACAAAAGCTCAAATAATCCTCTCTATCGCAAGTTGTGATACAACAGAAGTTTGCGTTTTGTGTTATTTCTGTTGTACAAAAACCGAGACGACAGTGATTTCATTGAGTCTAATCAAAGATAACACCCAGATTTCTTAAATTAGACTGTACAGCTGAGGAAAGGGACCCATTGCCATGGGCAGCCCTGAGAGCTATACTATCTGGAGCACTGATCACAACCTCCCTCTTATCTGCGTTAAGCTGGAAAACAGTTTTTAGACACCCAATCCTCAATAGCAAGAGTAGTGCAAAACATAATTTGTCAGTGTTATCAGGCTTAAAGGAGACTTATAACTGAAAGTTTTCAGCAAAACAGGGTTACACCTCTGAGTTTGTTCATAAGTTGACCTAAGCAAATGTGTTCGGACCCAAGATGGAACCCTGGGGTACACCATAGGACAGAGCAGCAATATGATAAGATAAAAAAAATAAACTGTCCTGAGACACCCAGGCACAATCCTCTGAAACCACACTGAAATCTATCTACAATGTTGTGTGCTCAAGAAGCTGGTAAACTGTTTGTTATTTAAAAAAATATTTTAAGAAACCTCCAAACTTTTCTAATGTGGGCCTGTAGTTAATTGGAACAGACAGACTGAGGTTTACTTGTTCCAGTAGAGTTTAGACGACTGCATATGTAAAATAAGACTTGCCAACAGCTGTTTATTATTAAGAGTGTGGACAAAAAGGCTCTCACAGATAGAGGTAAATATCATTATTTAGGAGGACCTCATACTGCCCTCCAGCTCAGTGATGGCTTGCAGGGAAATGTGAAAGAATCCAAAGTTGATGGCTGGGATACATGTGAGTAGAAGAGAGAGAAAGGCTTGCCAAGGCATTTCGAATGTGATCCACAAATGAATTAAAAGAGTATCACTGAAGTCCCCATTGGAATGAACAGGCACATCAGAAGATGCAGGATAGTTTTAACAGAACATGCATCAACTGTTGGAAAAATGTAAGTAACCCTTGTAGGTAAAATAATGCTCATTAAAAGTTTTATAATAAAGCATTAGGAACAGAGGGGTTTCCACTAATTTTTCCCTCAACAACAATTACATTAATTTTAACAGAGGGATGAATAACAGATGGGGTAGATTACACATTAATAGGAGCCACTTTATCCAAAAGAGAGGAGCAATGTGAGTGGATTAAACTGCCCACCAGAAGACACAACCAGTGTTGAGTTAGAAATAGTCAAACTTGAACATGCAAGAGAATCAATATGAATCTGTTTTCAATGAAACAATTGTGGTAATGAATGAGCAGCTCGCCAGAAGAAATTGAGTCACTATTGGAGCCATGAGAGAAAGCAAGTGTTTGTCCATTAATGTATGTGGAAACCAGATATGTGTTGAATATAATTAAAAGACTCAGTGAAATTAAGGAAATCAGTTGGAAAGCTGCAGGAGACGTCTTCAGCATGATAATAAACCCACCCACCGTAATAACTCTGTCCGACCTGATAATAATAACCTGTCCAATGAAAGTTTTTAGAGAACTGTTAAAACCAGGGGGGATGGTTGATTAGAGCGCAATAAAGCGGATTCAAATGACCAACTTTAGGAATCTGTAATTCAAAGTGGGGAAAACTCCCAGAGAGCTCAGAGTCCCGCTCTTAGAACAGTACCTAACAAACAGTGAGTCCTCCATCATGCCCTGACGACCTTGGAGTGCAAATAAAAGAGCCATCAGTCAGGCATAGTTCAATTAGAGGGCTGCAATCCAAAGACCTCTGCCAAGTTTGGGTTAGAAACATAAAAAGTTTGCTAAAGCACCATCCTAAGGGGGATAGAGAATTGATCACAATTGCCAAGTCCAAGGGGTCCAAGCACCATCGGTCTGAGCTGCCGCACACAGCTGAACGTGCACAGGAAGCCACATGCTTACTTATTGTCTGTATGGGGAAAAATGGTAAAAAAGGGTTGATGATGGCTGGTGCGTGGGGAGGGGATCTATCCTTGGGGACAGCTCCCTATGATTAGCCGGAGGTGGATGTTTTGGGAGGGGAGCATGGAGTGTAAACAGTCAATCACCTGAGACGGACAAGTCGGCTCTGGACGTGACATGTGGCTTTGATGGGCAGCAGTTGTGTGTGTGTGCGGAAGTGCAGGGATGAAGAGCGCTGATTTCCAAATTGCCAGGAAGCACCTGTGCACCAGCTCAGAGGCCATCTGCACCACAGAGGTGACCTCTTTCAGAAGAGGTTGAGAGCGCACACTGTCGGTGTCACAGGCAGGAGCGAGCCAGGTATCCAGGCTGAGCAGCTGCATGAAGCTTCCCATGGCGCTACCGGGCGTGGGTGTTTGGACTGGACTCAAACTTTGACTGCTCGAGGATGTTAAGGAGATGGGTGAAATCTTTGTAAACTTAGACTTTGAAATAAGAGCTCAGACTGCTGTCATGCAAACCAACTTGAATGTGGAACCTGGCAATGCTGGGGTGGGATTTTATTAGCCATGTCTTGGACGTGGTGTGTGCGCTCTGCTGACGCTCATGTGTCTGATGATAGAATCATCATTAATGGGAGGTAAGGGGATAGACAGCACCTGCTAATGGGGCCTGTGGGAGAAGACAGCGGCTCAGTTTGTTACAGGACCGGTTGCTGTCTCTGTATTGCGGTGGTGGAATGGAGTCTGGGTCTGTGACCTCTGTTGCTTAACAGCAGCTGGTCCTGGCAGGACAGCCGGCTCGTCCTCTAAGGCCTCTAGACAGGCAGAGACACCTTGAGACAGAGATGGGGCTGCTACTCTATTCATGTTGCATGGACGTGCAGTGAAATTGGCAGGAGACCAAAATCAGGGTTTTGACCTGGAAGGTAATGTAGGTGAGTTGGAGGAGTTGCTGCAAGTGGAGGGCAATCTTGGTCGAGGCGGTCAAAACGCTGCTTCCGTTGGATGCCCTGCAGTGCAGGTACACAAAAGGAGGGTTCGCCAGGTGTAATGGGACAGTGAAACAGCTATTAAGGGATTTTGTTTAAGCCCTGAGCTGGAGCCAGGGGTCCTCTGGGATGAAGCTCACGGCAGCATTAGGTGGGGTAAACAGCGGGGCTGGAGAGGCAGCATCAGCCAGATAGGAGCAGGAACCAGCCCACTCTTCACAACTAACATTTTCGGGAACTGTTAAAAACTGATTATTCTTTGGTATCTTATATAAGAATTCTGGGGAAGACCGTGAAATTACATATTGACTTAAGTTCTTACTTTTTGAGTTTGCTTGCAGCGACAGAATGACTTGGTTTGAAAAGATACAAAAAAACGTATTATTATATTTTTGTCACGTCACAAAGTAAGGGAAGCCCCTGGTGCTTAATTTTGTGGAACTTTTTCTGAAATAGGCAAGTATTACACCCCCTTATATATATAAATATATTCAATCAAAGAAATGGGAATCTCACTTTCTGCAGTATAGGACCTTTAAGACCGGAGTCAGGCGGATGTTAGCTGAGAGATAAGAAAATTGCCAACAAACATTGTTTCAGTCGTCTAATGCCCGCATTAAATATGCAAGCCAGCCTTGCCCTTGCCATGAATCAGTCATGCTCTTACATTACGGATACATCTTCACTTTATCATTAGGAATTCATGCTTACTGTGGATGACTAGAAAAATGCCCTGTCTCAGAGAATAATCTCACATTATAATCTGCTGTGATGAAACCAGTACAGCATTGCATTGAAAGGAACACGATAAGAAGGGGAAGCTTAAGCATCACAGCCCCGGGATGAATGTAAAGTTTCCATAAGCAGTAATAACCGAGCAGCTTAGAGGCTTCTCTTCACTTCTCGTTGACCATCCTTGTGCATTTTTTAGCTCTGACAAAGCAGACACACGTTCAGACTAAACTGCAGCTTGTGTAACATCTGTGTGAGCCGAGCCCCCTCTCACTCTTGCAGCAAAGTGTGAATATTTTAAAGCAAAAAAAAAAAAAAGAAAAGAAGGAGGTCTACGCAGTGCATGATGTGCTGGGAAGATAGCGTTCCCATGAATCACATCTCCATAACTGTATCTCCCACTGACGGACTCAAACGCGCTCTGACAGAACGCTGCAGATGGTGATGGATGGACGGAGAGGTATGGAGATGGGCTTAATTGCAGTTTGATGACTTGAGGTGTCTCAAAGTCAACATATCACCCGCTGACATCCACAGGTGGACCAGTTCCCCGGCTGGTGCACGCTGCGCTTTCTCATTGTGCAAATCCAGCGATAATCTAGATAAATATTGGCTGTGGTGCAGTTAATCTTATTTAGAAGGTTTATTAACTTGTTACACACCCCTCTGCCAAAAACATTGACATTGAACGATCTCCCATGGATGCGGAAATAGATAACCTCTCAAATATACCTTTCCATAAGCCTGTATCATGAATACAGTGCAGGACATGACCTCCGGGGCTAAAACAACCCTTCCATCAGATGTTCTTTAGATTGAATGTCATAACTCAGTGGCAAACTCAAGCAGTTTCTGTATACAGAATACTTTACAGTTGTTCTGTACTATAATTGGCCTTTTTTTGTTAGGTTAAAAGACACAATACAACAATTCTGGAGTTGTTTTTCTATTAGGTTTATGAGTTCCCATGTGGTTGATAAAGCTGTGCAGAATTCAATTATATCTCAAAGTCAATTTCGCCGCTAGACCCTCCCCCCTGACTAAATTATTAAAAGGACAATCCATCCGTTCATAGATGCCAGCGGTCCGCAGACCTAATACAGCTCATAATTTAGACTAGGAAATGGCAACTATATCTCATTACGTGATTGGTATCACGGCGGCTGTCGTTGGCGAGAAGAAGGAATGAGGGAGGGGGCTGAACCTGTGTTGCAAATATTGACTGTTTGAATCCAGGTGCCACTGAGGAGTGTAGAAAATATCGGCCTCTTCAGACCGATGTGTCAAAATATCTTCACACAGAATATCCGAAGTGTTTTCAACAAACCTTTACATCTTTGATGAATAACCTTTTCAGCCTATCTTCCTTTTTTGGTCCTCTGCTACGCGTGACACACAACAGGTGAGGTTTATTCAACGTGTCAGCAGACGTGACGCAATAGAGTTCATGCTCACGGCCGGTTATGCCGCTGTATTCTATCTGTAGCACGAGACCTGGTGTAACAGTAAGAATGTAAAGAGCATGAAAGGTCATGAGAAGGTTTGGAAATGCACACAGGACGATGCATCTTCTGCTGAGGCCTCAAGGAAGTGAAGTGAGCGGACAGGATGTGTGTGTAAAAACACAAAGTTCCATCACACATTTATTAAATTATTCATTCTTTGGTTTTCTTGACCGATGTGCAAGTACATTTATCTAACAGTTGTGTTTACTCTGAGTATTCTCAACAAAACTGACAGGGAGCTATCCTGTTCAAAAGTCTTCTGACGCCAGCTAAGCAGCAGTCATAAAGTGCCATCTACTGGCCGATAGGGGAATTCTATCTAATGTGGAGACGTGGAAAAGTGCTGCAATGCAACAGGGGGCTTGGTTTTTCATTATCCTGCCAGACTACAGTCCCTCAAAGCCCCCGACAAGAATCCAATCATCACGTTTCTTTTTTTTCCCTTTCTTTCATAATATCAAACAATTTAGGTTTTGAGATGACACACTACTGTTGTGTATTTCTGATGACTTACTTACGACTGCCCTCGCCTATACGTTTCCCTCCCTGAGCTTTCTGTCTTCCGGCCCCGTCTCCTCTGTCACTCACTGTCAATGATTCCGTTTTCGCACGCAGGGGGAGAAGGGCGAGTCGGGAGTCCCGGCGGACAAAGGGGAGAGAGGAGACCCCGTACGTATTTTCCCACCTTGACATTTACAATGCCGTCTTGTTTCGAGAGTCATTAACCAAGGCCTCCTCCCACAGGGTCAGCCAGGTGCAGAGGGTGCCGACGGAATGAAGGGACAAAAAGTAAGTCCCATCAATGTCAAGTGTCAGGGATGATGATTCCCTCTGTTTGTGCGCCCTGATAATCACCATGTGTATGTGTGTGTGTGTGTGTGTGTGGGGTGGGGGGGGTGGGGGGGTGCTGGATGGCTTGGTCGTTAAGGAGGTTCAAAGGATGTAAGTGGTTTAATATACCAGTTTTCAGAAGCTGAACCTTCAGAGTTATTATCCTCTCTCAGACTATTTATCCTCCAAAGGTCTTTGATATCATCGAGCAGCAAAAAAAATATATCTGCAGGTGGTTATTTCTTGTTTTTGCCATTGTCTGTATACTTCGCTCCTCCAACCTCGAGTTGAACGATTCTCTCGCTATTTTTTCTCGCTCTTTCTGAGAGACCATTTTTGTGGTTGTGCTTTGTAGAGTAAGCCCCACTGTGACAGACACGCAACGAACAAGGAGGTTTTTCCCTTCTGCCCTTATCTCTTTCACATAATTACCGGTAAAAGGGATCTCAGTGAGATCTATAGGAAATTGGCATGTGTCTGGGAAGATAGGTCCATTGTTATCTGCTGCCAGCACCAGCGTGTGGTTACAATGGGCTTTCACAAATATACATGGCACCCAGGTGATGAATCCTAAGGCTCCAGGGAGGACAGCGTCAGTCTAATGCAAGAAGAAAAATGATGAGATCATCAAAGTCAGTAGGACTCATCCTCTGGGAACCATGAATGTGCGTACAAATCCATCAACGCCTGACGGACTGACCACCATGAAGACCTGTTTGTGATGTTGTCTTCTATAGGGTCATTCCGTGTAACCCTGACCTTAACCCCAGCTGTTATGATCAATCGTTTTGCTGTTATGTTTATAAAAGAAGAAAATAACTTTTAAACAGTGTGACTACTATTTCGATCACGTTCTGGTTCCATAGGTTTCTCATGTGAACTAATCAGAATGTCATAATATCTGTCACAGGGCGGCCCAAACATGTGATAATTTCACTCAATATGACCCTGTATCAAGTGTTTATAATTATTTTAGTCTTAAGTAACATGATCACCTGATTCTATATAGAAATAACCTCAGTCGTCCATCCTCCTGTTGATGGAAGAGCAACCATGACGTAATATAGAATAGAGCATATAGTTTTCATTTTATAGTGTTATTGGAGATGAGCTGTGCAGTTTGTCTAATTAAATCCTTAAGCTCCAAGGATATGAGTACATTGTGTCCCTCATTATGTGCAACTAAAGTCGATACAGATGGGGACAAAAACCTTTAAATCCTGTCTCTTTAGTGAAATTGCACTATTACAGGATTGTGTCGGCTTGTTAAAGTACAGCATGTATACCTGGAGATCCTTTCAGTTGTTGGAAACCTTCTAGGGTTCCCTGAAGCACCCAGTACTCCCGATACAATGGGTTATTCATGGTTGCAGTATAAATGTGTGTGCATATATACATATATATTTATATACACACACAATAAGTATAGCAACATTTGTGATGCACACCATTGCTCTCCAGCATGAACTCTTTATTGTTTGGTTTCCACTCATGGTTCCTCTCACCTCACTTGAGTTGGACAGTGTTTTCTCTGATCTGCTCCTTTATTGTTGCTCATGAATCTGTTGATGTAGCTGTTTGAGGTGAATATGTCCAAAGTGCATTTTTTTTGTAGTGCTGTCTTTGTTTCCCTGGCACTTGTGCATAATAAATTGATTGTATGTCTCTATTGTTTTTTGCAGGGTGATATTGGCCCCCCTGGTCCTCCCGGTCCTGTGAGTACAACACACTGGTCGCTTTCCAGAATATACCGCTCATTGTCACTCACTTTAAGATTCAGTAATAACCTCAGGAATTATTACAACATCATTGTGATGTTCTTTGCAACAAACCTGAGAAAATATCCAGTTTCTGTGAATCAGTAATCTACTCACGTCCGACTATGAAACACTTGAGTCCAGGAGGCAAAAAAAGCAGCAGCAGCAGCAGCAGTGTTTACCTTTGCTGTCAAATCCTCAATATGATGGCATCATCTTGTAACCAATTATCATTCCCTGACAATTCTATACATTTGTCCTATTTTTTTTTATTTAAATGAATTAATCTTTATTTGTTTTTTGTACAAATAGTGGATCAGAGTTGATAAAGAGCTGGAGCCGCCGCCTGTCTTTTCAAGGCAGTTGAGATTAGCTGCTTTGAAATACTCCAGGGAATAGCTCACTTATTTTGTCTAGGTAATGAACTGGCTAAAATTTGGCAGCAAACTCCCAGTAAGTGAATTTTTTTTCCCCAGTAATGTACGCCGCAGAGAAACTTAAACAGAGCAGCTCACACCGGCATTGAAAGCTGTGAACTGAAGTGATTTCCTACGATCAAATTAACACGTTTGCAGCGGCCACCCACTGACGCTGTAATCTCCAGCTAGAACCGAAACAAAGTCTTTGTTGTGTGAATAACGGAGACTGTGCAGCCAGACCTGTTCGTAATGTTTCACCCTCGTAAATTATAGGAGGAGGATTTTGGAAGACGCTGGTGCAGCTGCAGTGAAGGAGCAGATCAATCAGAGAAACCCTGGTGTCATGGCGGACGTCTAATGGACGCTGCACTTGACACGGTTCACTTGAGGTCGATGGATCGCGTTGCTCAGACGTTTCAAACAACTCACTTAAAGTTCTGGAACGTCTCCAACAACAAATGACACAAATGAGCAGCCTTTTTAGAAATCAATGAATAGAAAGTGTCAGATTTTAAAACATGGCCGCTGGGTGTGACAAAGTCAGGAGGTTTGACATTTCGATGAGTCCGTCCCGATGGGTTTTCGTGCTAATTGTTCCTATTGAGCCTCTGAAGGCATCAGACACGAGCTCGGAAACCAAGTTTGATGGTTTTCATTCTTCTTCTTAATTTCCGCTGCTTGTTAGCAGGTGATTCAAATGGAAATTAGACAACTTAATTATTCAGGGAACAAATATCTCTCGCTCTCCGCTGCTTTCACTTGTTTCCATCGACTAAGAATTCTTATATCTATGTGCCGTTTTAATTGTGGCTCAAAACAGTGACGCTGGCTTGCAATTCTATTTGGAATGATTGTCGCTTCCTTGTAAAATCCATTTGAGCTGGAGGAGGAGGACGAAGAAAAATGTCCACGCTAAACTGAAACACTCAGTTGTGTTCGTTGTTGTGTAGTGAGCTGTGGGCCACCCAGGGCATGGGAGATGTATGCCACAGCACACGGCGGAGAGGGAAACATTAGTCATTTGATAAATGAGGCTGTTTGAATATTTAGTACCAGTCTCTGTCTGCACTCTGTGCTTTCCCGTGGCAGATAATTTTGGCAGTTAAGCATTGATTTCCCTTACACAGCAGAAGCAGAAGGGTTCAGATCATTACCCTCCCTTCATAAACCTTCTTGTGCCTCTGTTTATTAGCGATGGGGAGGAGCGGCGGGCTTGCAGGCGTGCCCGGCCACCGTTTCCCCCCCCCCCAACACCCTTAACGTAGCAAAATAGTCATTTTAGCTCAGAGACCGTCCTGCTTTTATTGCAGCCAGTGTTGCCTCACAATGGAGTTTTACAATCTATAAAACCAAATCTCGTGTGCCAAATTATGTTCGGTCAATGGCTCCATGCCGGCTTTCGCTGCTCTTGGGGAAAATTCGGGTGGAAAGTTCTCTTCGGGTCACGTACTGATGGCACGGATATTGTCCCACATCCAAGGCGAGGCGGTGGACAGCAGCTGCTTTCGTGTGCGACTGCAGGTTGACGATTTCCTGATTATGCAGACGCTCCGCCGGGACTCTCAGGAGATCAGTGTCTGTCTTATGATTACTCAGACCATTGTAGCTGAAGGAAGGGAGAGTTTCTTGTGACAAGTAGATTTGCACTGCACCTAATTCCAGTAACACAAGGAAAGGGCTCAGAGGCGTATAGAGACGGGACCAACAAGTCCTCCAACCCCAATGAGCCAATAGATCGTTTGTCCCAACCCTCTGCACAACGCCATCATCAGCACAGTTATGATGCCAGGCATGCAGCGTGTAACAGCAGCTACAGAACATTACCCTCATGGTTACAATAATAAACACATGGTTGGGTTTATGGAACGGTCACAGTTGGTTGTTTTCGGCAGAAAAGCTCCTTCAATAGGTTTGTATGTATATATATATATATATATATATATATTTATTTATTTTTTTGCTGTATTTTCTATCTAAGACACTTTTATCAGAAGATGAGGACAATGATGTACTCAAATACTGCTTCAATGAAAAAAAAAATAACAACCTGCTATTAATATAGGTCTCTGGGATTTGCACTGAAATTTATCATGAGGAATCCAACTTAAACAGTCAGTCCTGCACGTCTCCCTGGGAAGTGATTGTTAAAACTTCCTCAAACTGTTTGGTAGAGACAATGTCTTTCTGTGGAAGAAGCCATTGCTAAATACAAATGTATTTCCATTTGCATTTGTGTTTTGAATATGGTCACATATATCAGTAGATTGGCTATTAAATAAATTATTATGCCTCTGCAGCAGTTACAGCCAGTTGTAGGTCATCCATCCATCCATCCATCCCATTCTTGTGTACCTGATATCTTAAGAAGCAATTGAGAAATTTTCCATATATTTTTTACAAGTTTTCACCTGGACTCATGGATAAACTGATTAAATGTTGGTGGTCAAAGCTCAAGATCACTGTGACCTCACAAAACACATTTTTGATCTTGTAAACACACCCCGGAGAGAATCCCATCAAATTTGGCTCAAGTGTTCACTGAGACTCACAATATATCTGATTATATTTGGGAGGTCAGAGGTCAGAGCTGCCTCACAAAACATGGGGTTAAGGACATTGAAAAAAATGTGGAGTGAAGATGTCACACAGCTGCAGTGCACTATCTGCAGTTTGATTTGAAGCCATCTCAAGAAATCAGATGTAGGATGATCTCCTGTGATGAACAGTGTGCTAATGTCAGGTCGAAATGATTTGAGGAATAAGTAGCTTTGTAGAAACACTTCAAATCCAAGTAGTTACAGTTTCAATTTGATAGATTTATGAAAATTGCATATATTAAGTGAAACATAGGTTCAGGTTGGTAACAAGCCAGGTATATATATATATAAATATATAAAGAAGTCATTTCTTCTATGTCTTTTGAAATAATTAACAGTTCAGAAGTGTTTTCGCTGTTTTAACCAAATGCCAGATTGATGACAACACTTTTGAGACAACACTCTTTTCTTCATTATTTTAAGGTGATGACAGCTCATGGATTAAGACACCTCTCTGGATCTGTAAGCAGCCGTTTCTATCATAACTTCTTCCGTGGTTCAAATTGTGCAGACGGTTGTTTTCGGTCACATTTTTAAGTAATCTCTTTTTCTCTTGTGATTTTAAAGGATGAAATGAAAGAGCGGAGCCAAAAGGGAGAAAAGGGGGATCAGGTGACTCTCTCTCTCATTATTTTTCCCAGTAAAGACAATTCAACCCCAGGAAACCAAGCATTCGTTTTGTCTAACACGGCACTCAACATTTGACACCTCAGCGCGGAGAATACCTCCCATTTTCTACCTAACAATAACAAAAGCAGCACTCACCATTGATTCATACAGAATAATTAAAGATCTCTTGCTGTTCAGATGTGGGGTTGGATGCAGTCTTTGTGCTCTGCAGGGGTGAAGCACTGAATAAATTGGTGCACAATTGTTGTTCGGACCTCAAAACAACAGATGGATCCACTTGAAGCAAGCAAATTACAATGACCACTGAGGCAGCTGTTAACCAAACATCAAACACCCACATGAACATGGATAGTTATGACTTGTAGAGATTTAAGAAGGACGATTTAAAAAGGTGCTGCTTTTGATTGCACTCACATTTTTCGGAGCAAAGGAGGAAACGTGACAAAGAAATATACTGTGTTCTCGAACTTCACACAATATGAAAGATAACTTCACGAAGGTCCTTGATGATTTCTCTTTTTTTCTAACTCTAGTCAGAGGAAGGAGGAATGGCTTACTTTGCTGTTTTCTTCATGCACATCTTTAAAAAATGGTGGTTGTCTGTCTCCTTTGCTTTCTGCAGGGGGAGCGAGGAACACAAGGACTGCAAGGCTTCAAGGTAACATGCTGAAGATGTAGCACTTGCACCAAAACTTGAGTACTGCCAATAAAATAAAGTTCCAAAATTCTTTATGTACTCCTATAAATAGCCTTCCAAGTGTCTGCACAGCAGCATTCATGGCATTTTGGAATGGAGTAAAAAGAGTGTTGATTGGAAAGCATGAGACCATGCCGTCTGTTACACACAGTAATACCTGGGATTGACAGTGGCCCTATAACATGGCAGAGATGATTATGTTATATATTTGTGAGAGGTGTCTTTGTGGTATAGTTGAAAAGTGATGATTCTCTGCCTCTCCCACATCTTTCTCACCCTATTGTGTGACTTTAAAAGGGAAACATAGGGCCGCCAGGACTAAAAGGAGATCAAGGACCAGCGGTGAGTCTCTGTATTCATCTCATGTCTGAGATGCTGTGCCACTTACAGTAGGTCAAACAGAGGTGTCTGCTGAATATAAACAACAATGAGACAATACCACACATGTTAGAGCGAACAAGCTGTTTCAGGCTTATATTAGCTAAAGTACTGAAGAGGGAAAATCTCCATTAAATTACTGGATCACCTTTTCTTCAGTTGTCTTTCTGTTTCCATGGTAATAATTCTGATACGATTAGGAATATGGAGATGAATGCAAACTTGCATCCTTCTGCAATATGTGGATAGATAGAGTCTGACGCAGGGCAGTTACAAGACACCTCATTTACATCTATAGATCTGTATATACATGCATAAAATACTGTCCTAGAATCATTAGAATGAGAATAGTATTTAAGATGGTATCACACTTCAATGTTAGTTGTCAAATACAAGGTCTCACCCTGTTTGTTTCAAATTAACTAACTAATTAAAGCAAACTTTTTAATGTAGCTCATATCCCAGCCACTTAAATGGAGGGGGATTATGGACTCTACTCTAGTCAGGAACCAGGGGGCAATTGAAATGTTTTGGCTTCACTTTATTGTAAGCATGTGTTCTGCCTTTGTCAGTTATCTCCTCGAAATAAGCTCAGTTTCCATGTATGAATCGTACAGTTCATCCATGTGTAAAGACAAAAGTGAGTCGAGACGGGAAATGCGTATAAACAGCTTCTACAAATCTACCTCCTTTCAGTCGTGAACATGAAACTTATCATGGCTTGAAGCTGCAGGGGCAACACTTAGAAAACATAGCTGTTTGAAATACGGTTTCAGCATCAACAAAGTAGCTGGCGTCAAAGCCCAGACATGTCTGTCTCCAAACAAATGGAGAAAAATAGCTCAAAGTGTTGGTTTTCCTTTGAAATTTGCCAGGGGAAACACGGCCTGCCTGGACCCACTGGACTCCCAGGACTCCCAGGCGAGCCAGTAAGTATATTGGCTCAAGACACTAGCACTTCATGTCAAGCCGTCCTTTCTCTCGTTGCCTTATCTGTCCCATTGCCATCCTCGGCTCTCAAACTCAGCCCTGCCAGAGTGAAAGAGAGAGACAAACAGATAAACCCCAGAGACGGAATGGAAGTCGGCAGAAAAAGTCCAGAATTTTTACACAGACGATCAGTAATCAAATTTAAGAATTAATTAGTGGAAAGAGGCAAATCTAAGCGCTCTATGCCAGGAACGGAGGCAGAGGCCCAATCTGTTCTCCACACCTGCTTCAGTAATGAGCATCTGTCTTTATTCAAAAGCAGGGAGGGAAAAGAGGCATTTCATAAATCCTGGCTAAGGGAAATTATGTTGGAACACGGCAGCCCGCTGAAGCAGTGAGGAGGAGGAGATAAATGTGCGTGGAGTTGAAGGCCCGGTGATAGATGTGTCTCTTTTTGCCACTATTTACAGGGAACGTCGGGGGAGCCAGGGGGGCCCGGGAGAGATGGCCTGAAAGGAGAAAAGGTAAGTAAACTTCAAATCAAGTTCTCACCTCAAAGAAAAATATGGCGCTGTGATGTTTTATCACAGGTTGAACATGCGAGACAACTTGTGAAGACACAGTGCAGATTGTTCGCCCCGCATGCCATCCTCAATCATTTTCTAGCTGTGTGTTTCGTGTTTGATGCCTCTGACTCCTCCGCTGTTCACACACTCATTTATTTTTGCAGTCAGACTGGTTCCAAATACCGTGCCGAATGTGGCAGAGTTGAAAAGTGCATATTTGACATACACGTTTGATTGTGTTTGTCACTTGTTGAGGTAAACAAAGCTGTACTTTAGTCACCCTGCCCACTGGAGTCACTCGGCTACACAAAGTGCCTTCACCTCCCACATCCATTCAGGTTTATAATCCTGTTTGGTCCTCTTCCCTATACTGACGTGAGCCCTGATCAAAAATGCAGTTCTGGTTGTACATTCATGTGGTAATTTATCCATTAATGTGAGCAGGAAATGTGGGAGAGAACTGTTCTGCTTAGTGATTAAGAGCAGGGGAAACATCTATCCTAGCTTTAAGAGCATTAACACTGAACGAGGGACTAGCTGCTAATATTGCTGACTATTACTGTTTTTCTTTAAGTTTCAAACAAAACGAAGACGGTATTAGAAGACTAACGCCCGGGGCACATTGGACATGGTTCATCATCGGAGAATTTACTGCCAGATCCTCTTTTTACATAGAATTTGCCTTGAAAATGTACATAAATAACAGAAGGGTTACTATGATTTCACTATACTATTCAACACAAGTTGTTCTTTGTACTCAATTAAATGCTAATACACAGAATGAAAACGAGCATCTTCCGCTCCTGCAAATATTCAGAAATAACTATTTTTAAGCAACTTTTTTATGCTTGTGACACATTCAACAGATAATAAAGATTTGTCCCGACAGAGCATTAAAACTGTGGTGAGAGATCAGGGGTGAGATCAGGGTTGCTTTGAGCAGTTTGTTCTGCTAACATGCTAGCAGTTTCTAATTAGCTGTATAAACACAAACTGCAGCTCAAGCTAGTGGGAATCTTATTAGCGTTGCAGACATTTGGCCAAAGCAGAGTTTGGCCTGCTAACTTGCTAACAGTTGCTAATTAGCTCCAGAGGCTGGTGGGAATATCATTGGCTATGAAGGCATTAAGCCATAAAAATATGTATTTGATAATAATCATCAAGATCAGTAGGACTTATCCTCAAAAATTCACGGCAATCAATCCAGTAGGTTCTGAGTCTAGTTCATGAGGGCGGACCCACCGGTCAACAACTCCATCCAAAAGAACAGCACTAAAAGTGCAAAGTTAATGTTTTAGTGCCCATTCCATCCATCCTCATGCCAGCATATCACAGGGCCAACACAACAAACCATCGGCTTACATTCACATCGATGGTCAATTCAGAGCCAATAAACGTAGCCCTAAGCTGTTTTTTTTATTGGACTTTGGGAGGAAGCCTGAGTACCTGCAGCAAACCCACGCAGACACAGTGAGGACAACCAAACTCCACCCAGAAAGACCCTGGATGAACCGGGACTTGAACCAGGAACCTTAAATGAAAGTGTACACATGACAATAGTCCAACGAAATACCTGAGTAGCAAGAAAGCAGACACGACTGTCTTTGCTTACCAACTTTCAGACTTGAAGGGTCCATGCAGATGAGGTGTCAAAGCCAGTCTGACTTTTTATCTATGGAGAAAATAATGAAAACTGTCTGTCTCTGTCTGCAGGGGGACTCTGTTGGAGTGATGGCGCCACAGGGACCTCCGGGTCCCAAGGGTGAGCCTGGAGAACCCGGAGGCGGCTATATGGTGGGTACTATATCAAATGTTGACAGTCACTCTTTCTCTGACTGTGTTGATTTCAGCCCTTGAGTCACAGAATGACAGAGTAAAAAACAACAGAAGAAAATTCAACACAAGTTCACAAAAAGCAAAGCTCATCTGCAAACAGCTGGAGCACTATCAGACAAGTTAAAGGAAACTGGCCTCCACTACTCCAGCTGTGTAGCTGCCATGACATTATGGAGATGCAATGCCATTAAGTAATCCACCATTGGATAACCCCAGTCTGGGTAATCACCTATCTTCCCATTTTGGAGCTTATAGCTGTTGAAGCACTCTCTTTTATGGACATGGCTTTGCATATAGACATGTTCATTACAGCTTCTTGGCTGCTTTCTGTGCAGCCAAGGCCCCGGTTCTGCTTGGCGCCGCTTGCACTCCTCAATCACCGGCAAGCGTTCACCGGCTTTAAACAATCATGTTTGTTTGTGTTTGTGTGTGGATGTGCTTGTGTGTGTGTGTGTTGATACGCTGAACTGAACATTAAGCCATACAGTAGACCTACTCATCAAGCAAGTGGCACTGTGTTCAGCTGGGGAGAGTAATGCGGGAAAGATTGTGCTCAGGCAGAAGTATTTAAACCTCTTTAATGTACTCGAGCACCGTGGAACCTGGTGCCGGATTGGCAAATAGGGCCATGGGACATGTTTACAGCAGGTCAATGACCTCTTATGATGTTGTGACATATTTCAAACTCCAAACGAAGAGAGATGTCTAGCGTTTAGCTGGAGGGTTCTTCTGCATTGATCCTCATAGTCTTTTAAAAATGTCAGTACTGTCTGGGGTCACCGGAGGAAAGCGGACTCTCGCCACATTTTTATGGTTTATGTTAAATAAGATGAAGAAGAGAGGGGAAAAAGCAATAAACAGGAGCTGAATGCAGATGGTCGGAGCGGCTTTAATGAGCCAGCCTCCTCGAGTAGTTAATGTCACTTTATTGATTTTACCTTTTAAATGAATAATGAGCAATTTACTCTTCTTTCATTCGACTTGTATTATTAGCATGGATCTCCCACTGATCTGAAGTAGTGATATTAAGTTTTCATTTTCAGTAAAGAGCAAGAGCATAATGCGTAATGGAACATTTTGTTTAAAAAAAAAAGGAAGAGAAATGCAGTTATAGATTTACATTGGTCTCAAAAAGTTCTGTGCTTTCCAAACTTTCCTCTGTTTTACATTTGAGTGCATTATCACAGTTCTCCCTAAAACTGTAGAACTGCTGCGTCAGCTCAAATCCAACTTCTGCACAGCTAATTTACATTGTGCAATGTTGGACTTGTAACACTAATAGATGCTGAGCGCAGAAATCAATGTCTCATCTGGACTGTATGGTAAATTATGCTTACAGTAGCCTCAGTTGCAATCAAGGTTTTTCTCTGTGGTATGGCATTATCAGGATCCCTCTGTACGTAGATGCTAGTAAAAATGCTGTAAACAGTATCGAACTCGAGCTCATGATGCAGCGCTGCGTTCAGACTGTTTGCACTGTGGACTGTAGCTCATACACATTCAATATTTCTGCTTAAATTCCACCACTACAACAGCTTGTTTGTTTTTTTTGTTCTGCACCTCGGCCTCAAAGTGAATTGCTGATGAATCTCCAGTGAATCCCTAATGTCTTCTTCCTGTTGTTTTCTAGGGCGACGGTTTGCCCCTAACCAGAGGCTCTCGCGGACCCAAGGTAGGAAACACTGTGGTGGTGGAGCATCACCAACACAACTATCTTTCATATGTGTCCACCTAAATCTGGAGTATACTGTATGTTACTCAAGGTGAAACCCCCACAACAGATGGCCCACTCAAAGGACGAGAAACTAAAAAATATGACTAAAAAGATTCAGTTCATGGAAAAGCAGAGGTATCCAAAGACTCTGTGACATGAAAGGCATGGTAAAAAACTTACCAGGCCCTGGCAGGAAATCACTGAAGGAGGGAAATCAGACAAAGACAGGAAGTTAAGTGCACTGAAATAAATGCAAGTCAAACAAAATGGCATAAGGACAAGAGGTCCAACAGAATATCAACAAAGAAATGAGCCCGCAGAGATATAAATCTAAATCAAAAGTCTTTCAAAAGCTCAAAAGAAAAGTCAGTATCATAACACTATATATGTTGACATCTTAAGATCATTGATATGTTTGCTACAGTACTTTCATAAGCTATTTTCATATTTAAGTACAATATAATTGAATGGTTCACAGTATTTGTTAAGTTGCTCATTCTTTACTTTCAGAAGAGTTCTTAAATTGTATTCAGCACTTGTAGCATCATTTATCTGTTGCCGTTAGCAACCTGTTGAGACCTTGCTGAGTAGTTTTCACACTCTTGTTTCCAACACAAACTGAAAGTCAACTTAGTTGATCTCCTCTGCAACTTTTCCACTTATAATCCGGGCAACAGGGCCACTAGAACTTTTTATACAAGGATCCCATTATATTGCCACACACTGTGGCGACTGCTGTAGGAAATACCTTTCAAAACAGCACAGATAATTCCTGATGATATCATGCTGAGTTTGGAAACAGGTTTCGAAAAATAATGCAGGATGCCCCAATTATCAGTGAAAAAACAGAATGTGCTATTCTATGGCAGCACATGCACGAGTTCAAATGAAACAGATAATGAACAAGTGCATACCGTTGGCCTTAAACGTGGCTTTGTTTCTTAGCCTTGAAGCTACAAACGGCAAAACATAAAGGGGAAAAATGAGTTCCAGCAGAGTGTGAATAGCTAATGATCACGCAGTGCAGCAGTTCTTCACGACGTTTGAATTAACTATCACAGCAAACCCACTGAAGGTGCCTTTAAAAACATTTTTTTTTATCAGGGTGAGAGAGGTGTCCCGGGGTTGCCGGGAGAACACGGTGAAAAGGGCGAAGTTGGAGAGAGTGTCATGGGTCTTCCTGTGAGTATGATTTCGTATTGATCGGCCTCTGTCTCCCACATTCATTATTTAGTTCAAACTACGTCACGTTCTCGTGTCCTTAGGCATAAAAGAGTGAAATCCTCTTTGAATATGGGGATCAGTGTTCATTAAATGCACTCTAACATGTGAATGCTGGTCATTACCATGAGGCGCCGGCGTAGTGCATTCTGCCTTCATCATATATGCTCCGCACTGCTAGGTTGAACCTCTCAGATTAGATTGTGAGTGAGTCTCTTCTTTCATTTTTGAAATACCGGATTGTGGGAGACAGAGAATCGATAGAACTAAAGGCGTCTAACACAATTCCTTTATTGGATCCTGGGTACTAGAGGGCAGATTGTGTTAACAAGATGTGCTGTGTGTGTTCATAGGGCCTCATGGGACCCTCAGGAAAGCCGGGAATCGAGGTTTGCCGGGAAACACTCTCAATCCACAAACAAATATGTTCATCTTTATTTTCACTGATTATCAGCGGCTCATTGATGCTGTGACTAGCAGTCTTGCAATTATTTTATGATACAAATAACACTCACAGTTTATCTGTTTATTCCAGGGCCCTCGTGGATCCACGGGTTTATCAGGGCCCCCTGGAGCTCCAGGAAGAGAGGTGAGTGTCCCTTCACATTTAGTCCCACTGTGAGCATTCAAGTGATGTATCACAGAACCTGGATACAAAACCCAATCTGCTGCGTTGAGTGTGAAAATAAAGTTACAGCCTCGAATGTGTGCTTGACATCATAGCCAGGGGGGGATTGCTAACTCTTTTCTTTTTCTCAATTATAGGGCTCCCCTGGTCGATCTGGCCCCCCGGGCCCTCCTGGACCTGCAGGTGAACCAGTAAGTAAGAAAATCTAATTCTAGAGTTCGGCATCAATGCTCTGCAATGAGAACTTCTGAGCTCCCTATAATTACCAGCCAGTTCCTTCACTAACCAACAGCACAACAACAAACTGGCAGCATCCTGTTGTCAGTGGTTGAGGAAGCTCTTCAAAATACAAATTAATAGACACAAATGTACTCAAGTAAAAGTAAATATACCACTTTTACATATACTTTCAAGTATTAATAGTAAAAAATACTTTCAGCATGTAACCTTTTCCCTAATGAAACAGTCACCAGTGACGCTACAGGGGGCGGGGTCTAATGTTACCTGCCTGCTCTGATTGAATCAGTGGAAGTAGTGTTGAAAGTATAGAAAATTGCTGTAGATATATAGTAGGGTAAAAGTGAAAAGTACCTAACAATATATCTACTTATATAGTACAGCTGAAAATATTACTTTCCGTAACAAAGTGAGTGTATTTTTTTACATCCCACTACTGCGTATTATTAGCACATGTTTCTTTTCTATCTTTTTATATCTCAGGAAACAACATGTACTTAAAGCTCTAAACACTCTAGTGTGAGCATCGTATAAATGCTGCTGTTGCTGCACCCACTACATTTTTGCCTATTCACAATCATGTTTTGTAAGAAACTATGAAAATCATTTATACCAAACTTTTTTTTGTTTTTAATACACAGGCTTTAGTTCTGAATGTGTTATCATCTTAAACAACAATATTTTGAGGATGCGTGGACCCTGTTGTCTAGCAACAAAGTCATTATACTGTCTCCTCAAGCGTTGCAGTTTAAAATACTGAAAATACAAAGGTGACAAAGGAAATTTGTTTAAAAATGTTTGGGGTGAAAACACATTTCTTAAAGGCAGAGATGATTATTTTTATAAATTGGTGTTCGGCACAATTTGCAAAATGCCGCTTCTACAGACAAGCAGCAGCAGAAAATATCAAACACATCATTGTCTCGTCAGCTCTGAAAACAAGTGTGGTGATGATTCACTGATATTTGTTTTCTCTTTGACAGATTGCTCTGCCACTCGTCGGAGACATGGGAGCTTTACTCAAGGTATTCTGTCTTTTTAGTTAATGATAATTACAGTTTTCCTGCAAAAATTGCATGCAGAGGGCCTTTTTGGTTTAGGATTTTTATAATTATCAGTTTTTTTTGTTTATTTGTAAAGGTAATTTTAATTATTATATGTGGTTGGTGTTAGTATAAAGAAGTTGTAAAAGCCATTAAGTGCTTTCATCAGGGTGAGGTGGGGGAATTAAATAATTCATTCATCACAGTCAAACAATACTGCATGACATCATGTGTCATTTTTTTTTTTAAATAATGATAAAATGTAGATTTTCAGTCCAAAACACTTGAATGTGGACTTAACTGTGTCCAGGGATTAACATTAGAGTTATTTTTGCTAAATATATGCAAACTTCTGTAGCTTCCGTTGACCTCAAACAGAATTTGACATTACTTTGCTAGATTTTGGAAGGGAGATGTTAATTGCTGCCGATAAGAATTCATCTCTCTTGCACGAAAAACCTACATTTGTACTTTACAGGAGGATTTATCTGCTTCGTATGTATAACTGCACCAACAAGTCATTGGTATATCATTTTCATTTGTCATATCACACAATGTGTTAATTGAAGTGACCATTAACATGGTCCCTAAACCCACCAGACTTAAAGCTTTTATCTTAACCTCTACACTGGAAAACGGTGGCACTTAGGTGCAAAACACAATAGCAAAGCCCAAAATACAACAACAAATAAGTATTAATTATGTCAAATCAACACAAATGCATATAATAAAACACAACAGAAAATAACAAATAAACAACAACTAATCACAGATTTGAGTTGCCATTATGTGCGAAATACATTAAGGATAATGCACCTAATGTGTTTCACCATTGCAAAAAGTATCCAAGCCCATTTCCTGACCAGAATGCAGACTTTGCGCTGAAACTCCAAAAACCAAACCTAATGGAAAACACTTTTCCGCCCTCTGTGATTTGAAAGTCGAGCTCTGAAAAGGTGATTGAGTGCTGCTCTTGTGAATTTTTATCAAAACCGTTTTTTCAAAGTACTCATTATTTTTCTCCCTTTCTATTGACTGGAGCTGATTTAGACGTCTCACAGGGTTTTGTTACCTGAACGACAGCGCCGTATCTAAATGTAATTTTTGCCATGAAATGCATGCCAGCTCTTGACAATGCTTCGTATATATGTCACTGATATAAAGAAGCGAGGCGGCAGGAGTCTTGTAGTTTTCTCTCGCTGCTTCTCTTTGCCTCAACTCAAGTGCCCTGTTGGATTCTAACTCCTGTTTAGAGCCTCTTTCATCAGTGTTGCTTAGTGACACTAATTATTACTTCAAACACCAGACTGACACCTACGAAATATGGCGAACCCTTTCGACTGAAGCATTTTTCTTTTCATTTGTAAAGTCTATAATAAAATGTTCTCACTCTCCTTATTTTAATGAGAAATCTGTACAGATCACCTTTCATTTTATATTTCAGCCTTTTTGTAACATTGTTTTTTCTAATGGTGCAGTGTGTACCGCCTCCCGCCGTCTTAGAGCTTCTACCTCTCTCCTGCAAGGTGCGGCGCCTCTATCTAGACGCGATGAGGGGAAAATGATATTTAAGATTCTCACCTAAATGTCACAGTCAATGAGTTTGACAAAGTTCACCACTCACCTCGATGAGAGACACTCACGGTGGGCTCACATTAGTTCTGCTCTGTAGACATTTAGCGAACACTTTGTGTCAGACGGGGTCTCGTCCTCCACCCGGGGGATGTGACATAATAAAGGGCGAAAAATGCGCCGCACCGGCTCGAGCTTGATGAAATCTTATCTGTGCCACTGTGTTTTGCTTCCCGCCTCGCCTGCGCTGGCAGAATGCCTGCAGTGTGTGCCAGACGAGAGTCCCCGGCATGCCCGGGCAAAGAGGAGAGAAGGGGACCCCCGGAGCGCAAGGAGTCGAAGGCATGGTGGGAGAAAAGGTACAAGCGACTCGTCAGCTTGGAACAGACCCAGTAAACATGTTGATCTGACCATGATCTTTTCCTAAAGGTGCTGCTTATTAAAGACTATAAGTGTGTTCATTGTGTATTTCTATAATACACAGGGAGATCCGGGTATAAGAGGCCCTATGGGTAACCCCGGGAAAGAAGGGCCAAAGGTAGGCAAAGGCATGTTCGGCATTAATGTTCCATACAGTATATTACAAGGCACATTGTTTATGTGATTGTAATTGAATTACGCACATGACAAAATAATCTGTTGAACTAAGAGCCTCATTCTGGGACATTGTTTATTGAAATGTGTGTTTAATGTAGTATTTGGAGATTAGCGCTGACAAATGGCGTTCATAAATTGGCTCTGAGATTATCTCTGCTAGCCCAACCAGCTGTTCCACAACTCATTTCATTCTGCACACGTGCTGCAGAAGTTGTTGCCATGGATACGGTGTTGTAGGGCCATGGAAAACTGTCTGGGCAATTTCTAGTCATGTGTTGAGAGAGGAGAAGGAGACAGTCTGAAGTTTACGTCCATAAGCCATTAGTTTTTTTGGGGGGGGCATTCTCATGTTTTGGTAAAAAAAACATTCTCTGTGTTCCTGCAGGGGGTGAAAGGAGAGAGAGGGTTCCAAGGCCCGACAGGAGACAAAGGAGATGAGGTAAGCGCAAACAAGTTTCAAAACAAATTCATTCTGTAGTCATCTGACAATCTGAAACCACTGTGACATTGAGAGGTGGGTGTTTTTTTCAAAAGAATGTAAATATATTGTAATGTGGGCCTCGTCATGAAGCCTGTTTGCTTTTGAAAGGAGCTATCAGAGGCTGCCTGTGCACTGTGCCCTCTCCGTGGCACTCAGAGGAGCTGCTTTAAAGAACCTTGCCTGCCCAGTGTGTGCGTGATGCTTTTCAACCTCCAGCATTGAACTGTAATGACAGGAGGTTTCCTAGAAAAACAAGCAACTTGCAACTGGATTTTATAGGTTCAATATCAAAAACCATGTCTATTAGCTCTGTTTATGTTCTTTTCAGCTATTAAATAAATTGACGCAATAAGCCCCCTTAAAAATAAAATGGTACAGAAATTCCTCATCTAAACAAATAAATATAGAATCTGCACAAATGCTTTACTGCAGATATTTGCATGTTTTACAGCTTCTACATATCTATTCAAAGCTGCAATAAAGATAAGAAAATAACAGTGAATAAACACGCATGCTTTGTGCACATTGCATCCAGTGAACAGAACGTTTTAATTCACCCTCTTCGATATAGTTGTAATTTCATTGAGCCGTATTATTTCATTAGTGATTGCTGTTGCCTAATGGATTCCTGAAAGGCCTGTCCAGGTAACAATTAGCCAGGTTTGATGACTCGGACCAACACATTACCACTGACTCCTTAGGGAGAGAGATCTGTTAAGTGTGGAGAGGGGTCGTGAGCTACAAGATGCAAAGTAATGTGAATCAAATTTTTTTAAACATCTTACCTCTAAGTATAGTGCCAAGAGGGTATTGTAGGTTCAGTGCTCTAAATTATAAATGTAAGTATTCGATTTCATGAGTTCATTTTAAAGAACGATGATCCTCCTTGTCTCTTCCAGGGGCCTTCAGGAGTACCAGGGTTGCCTGGTGTGACCGGCCGTACAGGGGCCCCGGTAAGAAGCGTGTCCATCACGTTGAACTGATATTATACCCAAACGTCCTTTTCACGGTTTTAGATCTATTTTATCTTGTGAGGGTTTATTCTATTGCACAGATCAGATTTCATTACAAGGATGGTCTTCTGTTTGCAGGGGCTGTTGGGAAGACCTGGTCCCATGGGCCAGTCAGGAGGAAAAGGAGATAAAGTAAGATGTTTTACCACTTAGAGCAGATCTCCCCATAGTGAGACTAAAAATGGATAATCTCTATGTAGCTAGTTTGTATATATTCCTCAGTTTTTTACACAGTTTAGTCAAACGTGTTTTCAGATATTGCTTGTTGTGTGGTGGCCCAAACCCGGTTTACAAATTAAGTTAAGTTACCATGACTAAATGTTATGTGATGTATATGTAATTCCTTCAAATGTTATTTCTACATACATTTAAATGGACTGTATTTATACAGTTCTTTTAATGATAATAGTTCTATGGTTTTTAACGTTGTTGAATCCCAAAAAGTATTTTCTCTCGCAGGGCTGGTAAATGAGCTTCAGTATCATTGGATAACATTATCATGGGCCTGTGTTTAAGATTTGTATTTTTCACAGCAATGTTTGAATCCTCTGTGTTTGCGTTTGGCAGGGAAACGAAGGACCCACGGGCAGACCAGGGCTCCCAGGGCCTCCGGTGAGTTCCTCCTGCTTCAACAGGAGCCAGCTGCTTGAAAACAAGTCTGAAAACCTCCGAGGGTCACGGATCTGTGTGGCCCTCAGATGTACACTGAAAACATTCTGTTACACAGACTTTCTTTACTCTGGTCTAAAATAACATCTTAAGGTCACAGACTTATGTTCCACCCACGATGAAAACATTTAGACATGATTATTTTCTTGCTTTTATCAGCATGTCTCAGAGATCTTTCAATCCCAGGTTCACTACAGATATGACCGTCAGTGCACTCACATCCTGCTCGGACTGAAAATGTTTAGTTTAACAAGAATAATGTAACTGACAAACAAGCACAGATGTGATGAAATTGTGGCGACCCGCTCACTGCCATTGAATCCTGTTCCCTCCCTCTAGAAGGCCAGTGAGTAAGCACTTTCAAAGACAAATCTATAATTCATCAGCCGTCCCCTTGAACCCGCCGTGCCCTCCCACACCCGGGTCTCATAAACTGCAGTCTAGGAAGACAAGGGATGGCTCAGTAGCCTGAAAAGGGCAGAGGCATCCGCTTGCTTCTAAATGAGAATCTTGACTCCTTCTCCATTTACGATAGCTTCCCCTTTACCAGTGTATCATGGGAAAAACACTCTTTCATGTTCTAATAGAGGCCCTGACGTCCAGATTACCTAGTTCTCATAGCCGAATCTCTTTTAATCAGGCCTGCTCTCTGTAATTCTCAGATTCTCTCGTTTTGAATTAGCACTGGCTCAAGGATTTCCATGTCTACTGTTCTCAGCTTTTCCTGTTCCCTTCTCTTCTCTCGCGCACCCTCTCGATTTCTGTGTAATCATCAAATGAGCTATTGATTTCTCTTGTGTAGCTTTTAAGGGCTTAACACTTAATAACCGCTCCAGACCTACTGTACAGTTTTCTGTAAAGACTCTCTGTGACTAAAACTCCACCCGAACAGTGGAGAACGTGCCTGGGAGGAGGCGTCTGATTTGCTGTTGATTGTGTTTTTTAGGGTGTACCCTACGTGGAGGGCAATGGGATGAGCAGTCTGTACAAGCTGCAGGTAAACACTTTGACTGATAAAGTTGTGGTGCACTGAATGCATGCAGACATTGCTCTCTGGACAAAATCTCTGTTTGTGGTTAAAATGTTGTCTGACCCATATTGCTGAGTCATAATATAAGAATATGTCATTTCAGAGCGGTGGAGCTCTTTTAGGACCCCCTGGAGCTCCCGGTGCTCCGGTAAGAACAATCATTGTCATGCCTGAAACAAATCATATACATTGTTCCGTGGAGACGCAGCAGCAGCAGCAGCACACAGCAATGTTGATACTATAGGAGACGCAGATCCTGGGAGAGCTGAATAACAAACAACCTGACCGGCACTCCAGTGTCATCTCGGCGTCTGAGGCCCTTATATCACAGTCAATCATGTTCATTGAGATCTTGCGGTGTGTCAGAGCCAAGAGGCTCCTTGACTCTCAAACAGGTGTCTCCGTCCCGCCCCAGGACACACAACATCATTGATATGCAAAACGGTCCTAGAAATCTTAGCCGCTCTGCTCTGTGCCAAGCCGGAGTGACCCGATTTGGTTATCAGCTCCCCCCCCTGCTCGTCCTTATCGGACAGTTTGTAATCTCGTCCGGTCCTGGGGGACATTCACTCACAGGCCCTGCAGGGACCTATCTGCCACAACCAACACTTTAGGTGCTGGCAAAAAATAGGCATTCCAATAGCGCCACAGTACAATGCACATGAGCCCCAGCTACATCTGGAGGATGCCTCCCCCCCTGAACTGCATCCATCACAGCCCAACAGCTCGGAGCAATCAATACGAGAGCATCTTCATCGATGTTAAAAGGGACAAGGGACACACTTTTTTTTTCATCAATGATTAATTTCTGTTTTTGTGTTAAATGCTTGAGTGGATTAAAAAAAATGGCATTTGCAGTGTTTGTAAAGCGTGTGTGGTAACAACTGGAATATGTGATCCTGGGCATTACAATGTTTCTGTAGAAAGCCCACAGTTGCATGTAACACAATGTAAGTGTGATTTACAGGCCGGCTTTTTGAAAGAAATGATGCAATAATGAATACCATAAATTCTAATGACAATAACACACAGTTACATGTCATTTCAGACTATATTTATGGGTTTTATGGTGTCAGTTGTCACATTCACGGGGGTAATCTGTCCTTTTTTTTCCTTCTTGTTTAAGGGTCCCAAAGGAGATGAAGGGGTTGCAGTGAGTTGAATCTTTTCATTCTCGAGTATATTCTCATGAAATATTTGTCTATTTTCCGCACTGCCCAAAACACAGAGGAGTCAGAGTTGCCAGTTGCTTTCCATCATTGTCTCTGTGGTTCTCCCCAGAATAAGTCAATATGCCTTTCAGCCTAAGCACTTAACCACTCTCAATCGAACTGTAACACGTGGCCCAAAAAAACAAAAAAATCACATCATCACATCTCCTGCAAGTATGAAACTGCTGTACCATATTGTCTTTCCAGTGGGAACTTATGAACCTGCTCTGCACTTCAGATCCCCCCCCCCCCCCCCCGCCTCCCCTTCCCCAGGATGACGCCCGGAAAACAATCCGCCCAGACACAGAAACAATCCGACGCATCATCTCAAATTCCTTATTCTCACAGGGCCAATTGCAGTTTTTATTGTTTTGTTGCACAGTGATTTTTCACCAGGATGTTAATTTGACATTTTAATAAATTGTGTGAGCGACTCCGGTGCTGTGGTGAAATTGCCCCAATCCGTCTCACAGCTGATCCTCTGGCTGGCCCACTCTCCTCTTAGCCGCGCTCGCTTATTCATGACAATTTACATGGGTGACAATTACCTGCACAATCCGTCTATGTCAGCGCCGGTTGCCCCTGTGCTCCGCGTAATGGCATTTCTCCGTGGCAGCGCGCGCAAGATGAGGTAGATAGAGGCCATCACTTGTTTGGGCGCGTGGAATGGGTCTCTATTTTTAGTGCGGAAAGCCAATCTGATTGTGTCTGTCAAATGGGAATCTTTTCTCCCTCCCCTCTTTAGCCCTACAAGGTGTGACAATGCGTGTCACAGATCATAAAATATGATGCACTCCGGTTAACGCAGTGTCCTCTTAGGATTGTCCTCCCATTGACACATGGGAGGTTGTGTTATCACCCTGTCGGGAATCTGAAGGGGAGACGTGAAAATGCGTGAAATGCTGGCTCCTGCCGAATTTAATTGATTTGCCTCTGATCTACATATGCATGTTAATTCCCTACGTCCTTATTTTGTAGTGAAGTGTCCGTTCTGAGCCTGCCTGTTTGCTCGACCTGTGGTAATGCTAGTTGCAGATTTCTTCCTGAAAAAAAATGGCCGGCAGTAATTGAGCGGCGCCAGGTGAAGACAGGCTGCCAAACCCTGAAGCTCAGTACAGAGAACCCAGTGGCAGTTGTTGTGGACGTTGATGAGACCCAGCCGCATCTGTGACTAGTTTATTAATATTGAACATATCACATATCCAAAATTTGACCCTCTACTTCTGTGGACCCTTAACAATACACATGCCAAGTGTGATGCCTTAAGTCCTTTACCTTCCTGTAGCTCATCATTAAACTCACCCTCCAGAAATAGCTTCTTTCTTATAGCCACCAGAGGGGAGAACCAACAACCTTAAGTCTTTATCACGTTGTGACTTTTTTGTCTTGACACAGCAGCTGTTGTGTTCTTCTCTCGCAGGGGGAACCAGGGGCCATGGGATTACCCGGGCTGGAAGGGCTACCCGGTGCCAAGGTAGGCAACACATCGACCCACATGCGTCTCATCTGCCGTGACCGAACCTGATTATAGAGCGAGGCAAAGTTGTTTGCTCTCTACTTCATTCTCATTACAGAACATATCATGTCTCAAGAAAAAAGGCTCATCGGTGTGAAAAGACTCAATTTAGGGGAACATCTGTTTGAGAGAATTCACTTGGGTTTTTCTGAAACGTTGCCTGAACTTATTCCAGGTCGAATTTTTATATGCACAGTAATATCACAGCAGTTTGTGTTCATGTAATAGTCAACCGTCTGCAAAATGAACTGCTCCTATTGGATGCATTTTCCTTAATGGAACAAAACTGGCCCTGCATGCTACTCATCACAGCTTCGTGCATCTAACTGTATAAAAGGTTTCCGCTGACTGACAGTGTGTGACTGCTCTGTACATGTGTGTGTGTACGTGCCTGTTTGTGTGTGCGTGCATCAGGCGGATGGAACATTATAGTTTCTGTGTTATCCAGAGTAGTTTATCTTTGAGGGGAACTATAAAAAGGTGAGATATATGCAATATGTTTAAAGTACAGGAGGAGGTTGTTTATAATATATCAGTGAGTAGAAATGCGTCGCGTTTTTAACGATTTGAGCCGTTTTTCATTTCATTTGTCTTCACACCCAGGTTTGTGCTTCACTATACAGTGAATGTCTACCAGACGTGACAGTGATTTATGTGTGCATCATCTAACTGACACGAGCTGTTGTTTCCTTCAGGGTGATATTGGTTTGCCTGGTTCACCAGGGGCATCAGGTCCTCCAGTAAGTACGATTTTTTTCCCCCTATAAACTCACCTCTACGCACACTCACACATCCCTGATCAATCATCTATGTTGTTTCTGCTACTGGCAACAAGTCAATAATGTTTCATAAAGTACTCAGAACAGCAGCTATCATTACATGAGTCCCATAGCACTGCACTACTTCCATTAAGAACTCGGGGTGTGGACCTGTGGCGTGGGCAGTGAGTTTTCTCTGCAGCATGTGGTAGCCTGTTTGCTTTATTAGAAATGGAAAGCTGCAGAGGTGCAGTAGATATGAGACCATTGAGGACCCATCAAACCTGGTCTGCTCTCTTCCTCCCTTCTGTGATTGACAGGGGAAGCCCGGAACTCGTGGAGAACTGGGGATCCCTGGAGAACCGGTGAGCCACAGCCTCTAAGTCTCTTTGTGCTGTCAATCCACGCATCATTCCTTTGTCACAGCCGACTGACACATCGGCTGTCTCTGTTCTCTGACAGGGTGAGCGGGGGCCGCTCGGAGAGACAGGATTCCCAGGGCCTGAGGGACCCCAAGGTGTTCCTGTAAGGATGCTACATGAATTCTGTTGCTCCTCTCTTTCAGAATCATAACTAGTTGTTGCCAAAGCCCCTAAGAATAATGTGCAGGTTGAAAACAAGGCCTTGAGTAACACAGTCCTCCTTTACATCAGCACGGTTGTTTCACCATTACATGGATAAAAAGAGAACATGATTCAATGACATTATGGATCAAATACGTTTTTTTGCTAGCTCTTGTCCTGTACATGATTGCATTCCTCTATGTGATTACCATCAGAGATGGTTTGTGTAATTTTCCCTGCAAGCGCACAAAGGAACAGTGTTCGCACAGCAATCAGGATCATTATCCCTTGGTTGAGATATCTCATTAACTGTGGAGATTACTAGGAGAGCAACAGCGCTGATCCAATCGAAGGTGGGAGCTGATACAAAATGTCTTTGTTTGTGTTGCGCTCCTCGAGCAGGGGAGGCCGGGCAAAGACGGAACTCCAGGATACAAGGTAAGTTGAGCACACACGTTGCAAATCCTCTTATAGAAAGTGCAGAGGTACAGAAAGATGGCGCAGCAGATTTTTATCCCCCCCCCCCACCCCCCGTCTGCCCGCCCCCTCAGGCTGCACCATCATGAGTGCATTAAAGCTATTTGCATATTAGAGATTTTAACGATAATAACGAAATGGAATCCTGCAGATTTAAGGCTTTGTTGACTTTTAGTCTTTTTACCCTAATTATACAGTTAATGCTTTCAGGCAATGATAAAATGTTTGTCATAGAGGGCAGCAGACACTTAGATTAAATATGCATTTTCCTGTCCAGTGAACCTGGCTCAAATTGAAACAAATACTGCAGCAAACTCTGCTTCTAGGTGACTGATTGGATATATTGCTCGCGTTTACTACATAAGGATGGGCTCACAGGACGAAGAACAGATCTGCCATGAATAGCCATTCCCAACAAATTAAACGAGCCAATGCCCTAACTGGATTGACGACGAGCTTTACTGTTTTGCTCCATGATTTACAAGATTTTTCCAACTTAACGCCAGTCCCAACAGTTTATTGTTTTCTGATTATTATGGTTATTAGTTAATATTCTTCCATCAAAATCTCAGCACTGCTCAGAGCCTTTCCACGGTTTAACTCGCATGCGTTTCTGCCGCGGTGCTTGAGTCTTCCGGTGGGACAACAGTGCCATCTAGCAGGTGGCTTTCGCTCCTCCACCCGGACACCTTGCTCACCGCTTTGAGGTTTAGTGTAATGCTCAGGGAAGCACATTTCAGTGGGTAAGATGATAGATTTAAGCCTCCCATCAGGCATCGGGGAATACAGAGTACCGCAGATTAAAGCAAGCAGGGGAGAGCGGCATCACAAAGAGAGGCCCGCTTTAAAACCACATCATGCCAGATTGTCTTTCTGCATGGCTCCTGTAATCCGGCAGGAAATTGATACAAAGATGCTCCCAGAGGTGTTCCTGCGAGCGGCGGTAAAGGGGAGCAATGAGGAGTGACAGGGAGGGATTGGAAGACACAAGATGTGACACGGAGCCAGAGACAGGTATTCTCTCTGCCGGCGTTCGCTGCGCAGGAGAGACAGGCGGTGGGGGAAAGCAGGCATTGCTCAAACAAAACGGGGGCGATACAAAGAGCCGTGACATTGCAGAAGGTGAAACACTATACGGGGGGATATTATACGAGCGATACACCTGAGCTGAGTAAGAAGCAATCAATGCATCTGGAGAAAAAAAAACGCACATTTCTCAAAGTCAGGCTCACGCACGGAACTGAAACTTCTGCAAATAGTCTGGCAACATGAGCAGAAAACTATTATTGTGGTTTTAAGTAATAATTACCTACCCCAGTGTCCACAGATTAGGATAATGGATTTCAGTGTGTGCCCCTGCATGTTACTGTAACGTCAATACTTTGTTTGTGTAGTCGGTGAAAACCTCAAGTCTGCATTATTTCTTTTTCCAATTACTAGTATTACTTTTTACCCTTTTTTTCTGCAACAACAAAATACATGTGTCTGCTTTTTCCTCTCTCAGGGATCTTCAGGTACACCAGGGGACAGGGGATCCAAAGGAGAACGTGTAAGTAGCATCGTTCCTGTTTTCCTAAAAAGAAGCCGTTTTGTGACTCTCACTCTAAAGGGTTTGATGCATGGCAATGAAAGTCTTCTCTTCAGCACAAATATGACTAATCCCCACAAGCGCATAAGCACCAGATAAAGGCATTTAACGCTCAGTGCAGCTTCCTATTGTATTTGCAAGGCGAAATTACCGAGCTCGGTCACACTTCCGCAGTATCTATTGCAAACGCTGGTAATAGAGGAAACAAAATTAGGCTGTTAGCCGCAGCAACAGAACATCAGAACCCCTGAGTGGACCCATTAAGAGGACTGGGTCTCTGTGCACAGCATGTTGAGTGAACGGAGATGAACATTTTAAATGGCTGTTCTGCAGCCAAGAAATGCATTTCTTTTTTACTTGTTTGCATAAAGCTGACATACTGTTTGTGTGGGTTTCCTGTAACGTAGGGCGATACAGGGATTTCTGGGGAAAGAGGCGTCCAGGGCGAGCGAGGTCGCACAGGAGACCCTGGCCCGATTGGACCCATGGGACCAGCCGGCCACAAGGGTGATCCCGGCCCTCCAGGGCAGCTGGGGAGTTCAACCCTCCTGGTAAGCTGTAAATCTGCACATACCTCCGAGCAACCACAGACTGTCCTCCCTGTTGATTTCAACCGTATTCAGCCTTTCCGAATCGCCCACCTGCCTTCCCGAGCTTCAGCAACTAGTTCAGTCTCTGTTTCCCTGTGTGGAGAACATCAAATCATCAAAACATCAAACGAGGCTGTGCAAGGGAGGCTGCTGCTCCCTTTCTGTTCAACACTTCCCACTCCCGATCATCTAGGCACAACAGAAGGTCAGAGAGGGAGAGCGGTGCAGACGGCGAGGAGAGTCAGAAACGCGTGGGCGTGCCTGGAGATCCGCAGAGCAGCGAAAACACCTCCATGTGTCACAGACATTTTCCACAGACCCTGCGCAGTCACAGCGCTTATACAACATTCACAGCCCGAGATGAAAAACTGTTTCAAATGCAAAGATGCAAGGTCCAAGGCTACTTTTGTTTGCCACTGCTACAGAGGCAGCCCTGGAAATAACCGAAAGAGAGGTTCAGACAGGCAGAGAGTATATTTTTACGTATTTGCTTTAGAAACACACAGGGCTGGTGTGACAAGCAACACTATTCACACTAAGCACAGTGTTTTTATTACTACAGATCCAGACGTGGAGAGACACCAGAGAATCAGTTTATAGACTCGTGATATTAAATTTAATATTTCCCGGATGAATCTGTTTTACTCCCGGGTGCAAATGTGATATTTTAAGCAAAGTGGGATGTCACTGTATAGAAATCTGAGTTTCCGCAGTATTCTCTCCTCCCTGCCATTTCTTCAGCATGGTTTCCCATCATTCTGTGGAAATTGAGGTTTTGAGTTAAGAAATTTGACAGGTATCTCTTTGATCTTCATGCCGTGATAACTATCTTCTCTACTGCCTCCGCCTCTGCTTGTGCAGCTGCTATTGTGTCTTAACTGTGTTAGCTTTCTTTGTGTTATCCCTGCATGCCAGCGGCAGCCAGAAGGGTGGCAGTTTGTTTCCGATCGTCTTGTGAACATGATATTTCAAGAAGGTCTCGAGGGAGTTTCTTTAAATTTGGTACCATTGTTTAGTTGGACTCAAATAGGAACCGATTAGAATTTGGTGTTCAAAGGTCACTTTGACTTGACCTATCTTTTAATGTTTTAAACAAAATATCTCCGGACCTCCTTGAGAGAGTTTCTTCAAACTCAGTACAAACCTTCGGTTGGATTCAAAGATGAAATGAAGGTCGCATATGAGTCTCAAAATAAATAATTTAGACTGAAAAGGAACAGGAGGGCAAAGGCATAATTCTAGTTTGTGTAAAAAAGCCTCAGTGATACATAATTCTCTCCACACACAGGGAGATCCTGGCGTCATGGAGGAGCTCAAAATGTTTATCCAAAACCAAGTATTGCGGATCCTTGAAGGTAACTCTTTTGTCCATCTTTGTTCTCTACTTTCTGTCCTTATGTTGTCCCTGAGATTCCTTCATGTGGTGTGATTCTTCTCACTTTGTAGAGAAGCTATCGAGTGCTGCCATGATGCAGAAGACACCCGCAGGCATCTTAGGTTCACAAGTTCAGGGGCCTCCAGGACCTCCTGGAAAGGACGGATATCCAGGCCCGCCAGGAGAGCATGGACCTCCCGGTCCTCAAGGTAGGAGCTCAAGCTGGCAGCTGCTGGGCCGTAACACAACACAACCTCAGAAAAATAACCTCCTCTGTTAAGAAGTAACATTCTTATCACTTGAATGCTCAAAAATGTTGGTGAGGCTTAACCATGTGTTTGAGATAATTTAATGTTTTTATAGTCACAGCATATGTTTGAAAATTAAGCTGTTTTCAGACACATGCACTGAAGTCACTGAAGACATCCGTGACAGATTTGATTTGAGGGCTTTTGATGATAGGGGTCGATCCTGATATTCTCATTTAAGCAGGGACACCAATGCATTCTTTACCCGGAAGTCACTGTTCACCTGAATGCTCCGGAAACGTTCCTCTTGTTGTGAACAGGTCCGACACAGTCAGTCTCCTGCTACGTTCCTCATATGTGAAAAGCAAAAAGTCTCGAAACTTGGGTCTGGACATTTTTCCCGGGATCATGTCTGAAAACAGCTTAAATCTGACAAGCATATGCTGTATTATTACATATCAACTATTATATTTGAGGAGGCAGCCTTTATTGATGTGAGCAGTTTTCTGTGTAATGACTTCACATTCAACATTGGTAACTGGCTGGGTTGGGCTGCGGGCACCAATGGGGGGCTGACGATTGTATTTTGTTGGGATTCATGGGTATCTTTCTCTTGCTTACACCCATATATCGATGCAGACTGAGGGGCGGGCAGCAGAGGAAAGGCCGGGAGTGTGGTGCACAGCGGCTCTCTGGGAAATATGAAGACAAGCGAAGAATTGGCTGTGAATAAGAGAAAGTATTATCAGGGTGGACAGGAGAGAGCCCCAGTATTGATACCTCACTCCAGGAAAGAAAGCCTCTCAGATACAAAAAGGAGGGTAGTCAGGAAAGCGGGTGAAACACATTTTTTTTCTTTTTTTTATCAAAGTGATACAACTCTCCGACTGCTCATACAACACTAATGGTTTGCTGGTCAGGCTTTATACCTCAGACTTGTCCAGATTTGTTTTGTGTCCGCAGCAGAACTGTGCAGTCTTAACTTTTTGAAGAGGAGGAGGAGGAGTGTGTTTTCGTGTTGGTGCGGATCCAAGCACCGCCGCAATGGCCTTTCTCTTTGAAATTGTATCTACCTCACATTATTCAAGACCATTTACACTTTAACCCACTGCCAAAACAGATATAAAATGCCGCTTTCGTCCATGAATAATGTAGTAAAAGTAGGCGACTACTCGACTCTAAATATTTGTGCTGTGTTAATTCCATTTGCAATACACATGTTTTGGATTTTTGTTGGGCTTATTTTATTTTCTATGCTTCCAATGAGTGTTTTATAGGTGATTCTGAATGCAGCTGTGCAAAAAATATTTATTGAAAATAAAGGGGAAAGTCATTTCCCACGGTAAATCCAAAAAATTCACAACTTCCTAATTTTCCCTTTGTTGACTGGTGCCTCCACTCCGCTGGGGAGAGAGTTTGGGGTAATATTTCCTCATTATTTCTCGTCATCCTCCACTGGAGACTGTGCTCCACTGGACTATCCAATTTGACTTGTTCTCCAATATGCCAGAATGAAATGTTTATGGAGAAAAATAACCCCTCTGTTGGATTTTCTTTTTCCTCATGGTTAGATTTTTTACCTGGGTGAAAGTCTCAGGCTGTTAAGAGGAAACCCATACGGATGCATGCTGAAGAGCATGCTAGTTATTTTTGTTCTCCCTCCTTTGTTGAGTTCTCATTTATCATTCTATTCATCTTTTACATTTGACATCATGATGGAAATACTGATGTAAGTCATTGTGTGTGTGCCTATTTCATCAATTCAACATTTTGTTGTTTTAACATGCATATTTTATATTTTGTATTTCGGTGCATTGTGTATATTTATTAATACAGACTGAAACAAAGTGTCTTTTATTGCATCAGGTTGTAAAGTGTGTGTCGGAGCTGCTCTGCTTTGTGCTGTACATTGTGGAGGAATCCGTCAGTAAATATCGTCGGTGATGTCGTCGGTGTTTGATGGCAGATGCTCAAAAAAATATGTTTTTTTTTTTTTCTTTTGAAAGGCAGAGCATGAATAAATGGACTTTTCTGTAATAATTTCGTTCACAATCGTGTACAACAGGTGCACGACTGCAGTCATATCGATCAAGCCTGAATAGCTCCTCATGGACAGTGTTATTTCCTATTATCCTGCTTTGTCCATTAGTGCTTTCCATAAATGATTTAAGTACAGGACGCAATGTGACACCTTTCAAATTATCAAGCTCCTGTCCGGCGTCTCACCCAAACGTATCGCCCCGTGTGATGCTCAGGATATTTTTTTTCTATTGTTCTGAAGGTACGTTGCTCTTTTCTCAATGGCACGTCTCTTCCCTGAATGAATGCCCCCGGGGCCTGCGAGTGTTGAAACAAGTCTCATTATTGCTGCAATGTGTGGATAGCCCCCCCCCCCCCCCCCCCCCCCCCCCCCCCTCTCTCTTTGAGACCCAGTTTTAGAGCATTCATAAGCCTTTTTTTTTTCGTTTCTTTTTTTGATTTTCTCTGACATGTAAGCATCGAAGCATTTCCCCTTTGGGCCAGGCGGTGTAAAGCTCCATACTCCTTTCAATGTATCTGATGCACTCCATGTTACTGCTGGCCCAGAGACTCCATTACTTTAAGTGCCTCATGGGGAAATATTTTCACAGCCGCACACGTACGCACTTGGTATGCCGCTGTCCTGAGCTGTCAAGACTTACCGGCTTTGCATGGAGTGAGAAAATCCTTTTGAATTTTATGTTTTGGTGCATATTGTTATAAGCAACACACTTGCTAGGCCTGACTTGAGGATTAGTGTAAATGCTTTGATACCTTTTCCTTATGCACCTTTCCTGACAGACTGGGTATGTGCTTGTGTTCGACACTGCTTGATTTCTTCTTTTTTTTTCATCCCCGAGGTAATCTAGTTTTCTTCCCGTGGCCGAATAGAAGTAGGCTGAGTGCTTTATGCACCGGCTCTTGTCAGTGTCTGATCGTCAGCGTGTTCTCCCGGAGAATTTCTTTGGAACTTTGAGTGTTAGGGTTTCGTTGTTGTGATGGTTTTCTTTATCTGCTGCATCTGTTTGTTCTCTATAGAATGACTCCATCTTTGATTACACCTCTCTGGTCACACTTCGTCTTTAATGATCCACATGTCTGACCTTGTTCCGCTCTGTTTGAAAACTCCGTAGACGTGCTTGTGACCTATTTGTTGACAGAATGACGTGTAAGCCTGCAACGTTGCCTTCTTCAAACACTAACGCACATGTCGCTTGCTTGACGATCTTTTATTTTGAAAGGATGTCAGTACTTCTTGTTATTCAATCCAGAGTAGTATGTGTCTTCACCTCAAGTGCAGACTTGATGCATGAAATTGTCACAATATTGATATTCAGCTTTTTGCTATGTAGGAGTCCCCCGAGACATACAGGTTATAAAACTGTATCCCCATCCTGACACTTCTTGGATTTTATGATGTTATGGCATTTGTACTAATCTTACTAACTGTACCACACAATCCGTGATACCTGACAGGTTGACTTCCTGTGGCAGTGTTTGTATTCAGCCAGCTTATTGTGTCTGTCCTCAGGATACAGGGGTCAGAAAGGAGAACGAGGGCAGCTTGGTCTAGGGCTACCAGGAGATCCAGGATCTACGGGAGCACCAGGTAAGAACCACACAATGAATTTATTTTTCTAATTCTGTGTTTTGAAGTATGTGGTGAAATGGAGACTTGAGCTTCTGGTTGTGCAAACAAACTGAAAGAAAGGATGATTGATCCTGCACCAAAAACCTCTCGGCAGCAAGGACAAGTCCAAGAGTGTTTCGTGCACTTTTGCTTTCCACTGGAGATTTGTTTTATCAAAAACATTGAATTATTGCTCCTTCCAATATTAAAAGAAAAACTAAATTGAAAAAATAGTTGTATGATAGAGAGACAGATAGATAGATGTGTAGATGGATAGACGGAAAGATGCTGCAATATATAAGATAAGACCCAATACTGTAGATTGATAGAATTGATAAATGATTGATAGATAGATAGATAGATAGATAGATAGATAGATAGATAGATAGATAGATAGATAGATAGATAGATAGATAGATAGATAGATAGATAGATAGATAGATAGATAGATAGATAGATAGATAGATAGATAGTGTCATTGCTCAGTAGTAGATTTTGTGTCAAGTCGCAAACCTGAAATTCTATTTCAGCCTTCATTCGGCAACTTGGCATGTCAGAGATTAACACAGCTTCAAGATGGCACAGTCTTTTATATAAGTCAGGCGCTGCTGTAACACAAATGGGAGTCTAGCAGAGAAGAAAATGCTGCAGTGATGTGGCGCAGGCATCCATTCTGTGAAGTAGAAGCCAATCTCGTTGTCTCGAACTAAAGTTTCTCTGCACACGACCTAAGATGTCAGCTTGTCCCACAGTCCTTTTCTACTAAATAATAACTCGACAAGAGGTGGGGCTTACTCACTGACTTTCAGTTTATATCTGAACCTAAAGTCAAATGGATGTGGAGGGCAAAGGGACATTGTCTTTAGGACTGGACAGACTTCTGAAGCACATTCAGTAACTGGTTCAAATGTTGGAACGTAGCAGAACAAACCGTTATAAGTCTGCTGGGCCACTGATCTAAATGTTCCCTTTGTATGTCTCTGGACAATAGAGGATTATTTCTGTCACTGGGGGACAGCTTGTACTCTGACGTCCACATACAGTAGAGCACGTTCCCTCTGGACCACCCTGCAGGTTCATTGGAAACTGGGATATATGAACGCCGCACAGGAAGTTTCATTATCAGGAAGTAAAAGCCTCCCAGGCCTGAGGGCTACATCTTCGGTACATTACAGCCTGTATCAGAGACGACACATCACCATGTCCTCCCACATCCGAACCAGATATTCTGGATACAAACACTGCCATCTTGTCCATATGGATCCAGAGTCTGTGCAGTATCGATGGGGAATGGAGCCAAGGCAGCCAGGTCCCTAATTGAGAGCCAGTCCATCAGTTGTGAGCCAGTCTCAGCTGTCAATCATGACGTTTCACCCCATGTTTTTGCGTCAAACAACAATTGAAAGACAAACTTACCGGAAAATGAAAACTTGGTTTGTTTTTATTGTGGTCCATATCCCATCCACTTACATTAGGGGACACTTTTGGTTTCACATTTTGAAGCTGTCATGTCATCCATCTCTATTTACAGTCTATGGTTCACACGATGACCTTTTTGGAGGAAAGACAGGGAACATCTCACTGAAATAAAACTGTTTATTTAAGTTATTCGTCTCAGACTGATCACAATGTAATTCTCCTGCAGTGCATTATTCTAGCAGCTGTAAGCAGCCACCTGAACAGAGATTTAACTGATCTGACTTGATTTGATTGTGACTTATTGCACCTTTTCCACTAAATGCATCACTGTAAACCACCATAGCTCCGTGGACGGCTCGTGTGTGAGCAGTTACACAGGAGATGGATGCGAAGGGAGGAAAAGGGCAAGTCTTGTTTTCAGAGGGAGGAAAAGAGCGCGGCAGCGTCTGTGATTCTTTTTGTATGAAGTGAGGGGCAGAGCTCCTCGAGCTGCGACGGCTCTGGCTGAGGTAATGGATGCTCCTGTGGCTCGACAGTGGAGGGGGGGGTTTCTATAGGCTTCCCGGTGCGTTGAAAAGAAAATGAAAGCTTTAACCTGGGTTTGTGTTGTGTGGACAATCTATGAGAGTCTCCACCTCGACAAGCTGTTGCCAAGTAACATGAGAGACCGGTGTGTGCCACGAGGACCTCACAGCAATCAGAGAGCAGGATAATGTGTTTTCTCTGTCTGCCAGTGTCATTAAGGTGAAATTAGAGAATTCAAGTGCAAATGAGATGTCAAGCTTTTGGTTTAAAAAAAACAACCTCTTAAAAATGCTTGTTGTCAAAAGGCCAAATCCAATACAATTCAAGGTGCTGGTGTCTCCTTCTTCAGACGTAATAAAACAAAAGAAAAAAAAATAACAAAGAATTTATATCATGTTTTTATCTGTCAAGGTCCTCCTGGGATCACTATTAAGGCCCCTCCTGGTTCTCCGGGGCCCCGCGGACCTCCTGGGACGTGTGACCCTGGCGACTGCCTCCCGCCATCCTTATGAACCCAACCCGAGCGGTTTCAGCTAAAGTCGTAAGATGGACGTGCAGCTCTGAGATCTGTGTAGCCGCAGCAGAGCAGGAGAAGAGTGGGCCTCACTGTCTCTGACAGCTTCCTCAGATCCGGCTCAATCAGACTCAGACTCACAACTGACCTCTTTTGTTCACTTCACTCACATTTGGTTGCAAGTCTGTTTATTTTTTCTTTTTCTGGCATTACTGTCGGGGCTTGTTTTCAGCTCACTGAAAACCTTTTGAGTTTATTTATTTTCCCAATGGTTTTTACTTCAAAAGTTATTTCTTGTTTTCACATCCTCTACTGTGATGTAATGCATTCCTTGTCAACTCTCATTACGTCTGTCAAGTTCAGTCGTGTCTGAAAACATGATCTTAATTAGTTGTGTGCCTCCTTCCTAATAGGTTTGCCTATGCACTCCTCTGTTCTGCTCGTCTGTTAGTCAGATAAGCCGGTGTGCTGGCAGAAGGTACATCTCGTGTGTGTGTGTGTGTCTGTATATGTGTGTGTCAGCGACAAACTGAATGAACGTTTACTTGTTACATGTGTAGGTGTGAGAAAACAACTGATATTTAAAACTTTATGCAACCAAAGTGCAGCAGATGTGGCTGATATGGAAATAATTTATTTTAAGCGTGTTCTCGAGAATGTATTTGACTGATGGTAATAATAACTGTAGTAAATGTAGCATGATATTCAGTAATATTTCTCAGTAATACGTTCTGGATCACTGAGACAGCTGTTTGTTTATTGAAATCATTGCTCATGACACATTTGCATCATGATGGTTTCTGTAGATTCTGCGTCAGGGCTCAGAGCTCGTCACTGAGGTTTATCTTTCTTTACCTTTTATAAAACAAAACATAAAAACCTGTAACAACATCATTGGGTCATTTGGTGAAAATAATGTACTTCACATTTTCACAGGCTGTGATGTGACCTCACATTCACCTCTACTGTTGGTTTATTCTGTAAATAACATGAACTCGTCCAATGGGGTTTATGATGGGACCTTTTTACATAACTGTTCATGAGTTTAGTTGTAATGTATCAATGTAGTGACCATAGTCTGAAAATATAGATACGTCTTCACTTCCTCCCACTATTCAAAACTGAAGCCAAAATATCCTGCATACGAGCGCCACCATCTTGAACATTTGAAGCCAGAGAGTGCAAAGATGAAGTAGCGAAGTCACGTGGTTGACCAATCGCGAGTCAGTCTCGGCTGTTTATAGCATCAAATAACTTATTTAAAAAATAAAACTTAGTAAAAGACAGAAACCGTCAATGAGAAACAATTATTTGACGTGTGATTTGACTTTTTAGTTTGGTCTATGTCCCATCTGATAACATGGTGGAGGCATTATTTATGATCTATACTACATTCAGCCACCAGGTGGCGATCAACACACTTTGGCTTCGCTTTTGGGGAGAGTCGTGTGGTCATCTTTATTCACAGTCTATGATGAAGTCTTCACGTTTGTTTTCAATCATACATCATTGAAAATGTATTTTTTTTGTCTAACGTAATTATTAACATATATATTGTTTACATAGTGTCGTGTATGATGATTTCTCTGGTTTATTTGTATATTTTTGATTCTCAGCCACGCAAAGGAAATCGGACGACTTCACTACTATTTCTCATTTCTGTGAATCCTTCTCACTCATTAACATACTTGAACTGTTTTGTTTGTTTTAACAATAATATCATGGTCTAGTCTACATCCTGGATTTTCACTCACTGACCAACTCCATGGGTCATTGTATAGTTTTGTTGTATGGGTGTGTGTGGGGGGGGTCTCTTTAAGACTGGAGTTTTGATGTATTTATTTGCTGTTAACAGGTTTCAGATCCATTGAAATGTTTCAGCTTGTTTCAGAAGGTTTTGAGTCGGCTTTGCCTGAACGGGCCATGTGATATTTCTGAAACAGAAACTCACACGTGGAGGTTGGAATATACTTTGAAATGAAATCAAACTGAAAATTCAATCTCGAACTATATTCAAACCTCCACATGTGAGTCACTGAAATTTGGCAGACAATATTTTCCAGTATGTAAACTTTATATTTAAATTAATTTTCCTTTTTATTATTTTGATGTAATTCAAAACGCAACATCAACTATATAATTACACTCAAGGTTTGTGTTGCAGTAAAGATAATTATTTTCTCTTGTTTTTTTTCTTTCCTCGGGCTTTCACTCCGACCGCTGTTTAATGAAAGTTTGACTCAAAGGCTTAAAGTTGAATTTTAATTGTCCTGCTATGATGAATGTTTGAAAGGTTCTGTGGGAGCATCTGACATTTTTGTGATGCAAAGAACTTCCCTCTCTTCTCGTTTCATCCTTTAAGATCAGTATGACACTTTTCCTTTTTTCTTTTTACTTCACATCAAGCTTCTCTTACGCATGTAAGCTGCAGAGATTTTATTTTTTATTTTAATTAATTTTTTTCCCAGCATGCCAGCTTGGTTTTATGTGTTAAATTGTATCAGTGTGAGTGGGTCTAATTTTTAAATGGGTATCGAATTGAATGTGTGCCAACGAATTCATTTGTGGGTTGAAAGAGCCCCCTGCTGGACATGTGTTTATATTGTCATTGCTTGTAATTTAATTGGGGAAAACAATCTTTCTTTGGGTTATAAGCTTCATCAAATCCCTTCCCTCTGTTCACTACTGTTCTTTCACCACACTAATTTTCATATTGGGCTTAATGGCTTCCCCTCGGATACAGTAACGCAGACCTTGACCAAATCCAAATGAGACGGCATTAGCAAACGTAATATCTGAACTTTTTGGTGCACTGACGAGAGAAAAAGCTCTCAGGGTAAATTGAATTTAGTTGGAAGTGATATTAATGCGCGCCAGTTTGTGACTTTCACTTTAGCTCAACGGTTTGATAACGAGGGAGAACAAAAAGAAACGGCTGCTGATGTCAAGGCCCGCTTCATTTCACATCGCTCCGCGTTAAAATCCATTTATTCTTAGTGGGAAATATCAGATGAATAAAACCTGTCTAAGGAAGGAGGTGTTGAAGCGTCCTTCAAAGGAAACGCTCTCTTACAGCCTCATGAAAGTTCACTTTTAAACGTCACTTCTTTGTCTGTTGTTTTCACAGTAATGTAACCCGGTCTGTTGCCACACGTAATCTAATCTTGTAAATAAGCTTGTAATGAGGGGGAATATGGATAAGCCTCTCAGCATGGCACCATGTATTAAAAATGTCCGCCTGCTGCTTTTCACTGTAGCCCGCCGCTGCTCCCTGTGTCGAGTGACCTTCATGCCTGTTTTCGAAAGTCTTTTGTTCGGTTAAACATCTACCTCACTCTTGGTTTACCACGTCGACATCGTTAGCTATTTTGGAAGAATAAAGACGAAAAATCAACACTCACTGTTGCCTTTCACTGGAACAAAGAAGCAAACCTGGTGTGTGTGTGTAAACGGTCCTGGATGTTAAGTATCAGAACCGGTCGACTGATTCCAAAAATGTTGAAGAGAAGGGGCAGTGATTCTCCTGTGTGTGTGTGTGGGGGGGGGGGGGGGGGGGTTGATTACTCTCTGTGTGTGTGTGGTTACCAGGAATCAGAGGTTATATTTTACACTTTTCTTTGCAACATCTTTTATCTTCACACTGATTAATGGCACCTGCCTTACACATGTGCAATAAATGTTATTCAGTGCTTTATTTCTGCTTGTCTCCTGTGTTTTCGGCACTTATACATAATGCACGTGAGATATTGTACAACAAGTCCGTATCAGAATCAACACCTTGTGCTTGTATGCCTCTGTTCAAGAGACCAAAACAAAGAAAAGAGCCCGAATCGGAACAGTTAATCCTTGAGATTAACTGCAAACTCGTGCTAAATTTTAAAGGATTCTCTTGAGGAGTTGTTAAAATAACATGTTCACGAGGCCAACCAGGTCGGAGGTTAATGAACATGAAGAACATGAGGTCATCTTGATATCAACCTTTGACCATAGTCAATGCTTGTGCTGAATTTGAAAGAAATTCACTCAACAAATATCAGGTTGATAAGAACAGGACAGACGGCAACCTGAGAACACAAGGCCTCCGGTCAATGGCTATCACTGGTTCTGGGGCATAAAAAAAGCAAAAAAATTAATGTTTGAATATTTAGTTTGTGTTAAGAGTTATATCAGTAACCGTTCAAAAACACCATCTGCCAGATTTTCTTTCACCATCTCCTTTTCAAAAAGCAATTAAATTCATAAAAAATGCTAAGTTATGCTTAAAACCTGTTACACCGACGCCAACAGATGTTTGGGAGTTTTAAAGTTCCTTCTGGATTTCGAACTATTCCTCCGCAAAGATTCACTCGTGTTCTGGAGCTTCTGCTCTTATCACACAGTTGATAAATGGAGACAGACGAAGTGCTCAGAAGATGTGAACATTTCAACTTCCCTTTTTTTTTACCATGACAACATCTCACCCAACTCCATCTGCTGTTAGAATGGAATCGTGCTGAACAGCTACAAGAGATTTTTATTTAACAGTTTTCAAAGGAAAAAAACAGGAGCATTGATTCATGCATGTTCTGATATTATACAATATATATCATCACAGAAAGAAACCAGTATACAGAATAAATTAAACACTGCGTGCGTTGTCTTTATTTCTCACAATAATGAGGCTTTCCCTCATTCCTGTATTATATTAACGTATAGGCACAGCTGCTCTCTTTCTGTTTCTCCTGTACACTCACATCAGCTTGTTTTGTAGGAAATATAATATAACCACATTTCAAACATATTTTTTTTACAGATTTACAACAAACTGAAGTCAGTGTGACTTGATGGCATTCTCGTCCTCTCTCCTTTTTATTTCAAACTCCAAGGCTGAAACGATGCCCGGAACAGGACAAAATAAAAATCTTTACAAAAAAATATGAAGGTGCCTGCATGTTTGGTACATTAGCACATAAAGAGCAAAATATTCTAAAGCAAAAAAGGCATTTTACCTGAAAACCCTGATTTGATTTGGGTCATTAATTGTAGTGTGTGAGAAACAAGTGTAAATGGAGAAGAGGAGATAAAAGCAGAGGGAGGAGAGTGGGATAAACAAACATTTCTGGTCATTCCATTTCGTCTCAGTAATGTGAACTCACTACCCTGAATATATCAAAACATCTCTCTTGTAGAAAAATACAACAAGAAAAAAAAAAAAAGCTGGATTTTATTCAGCACATAAAAAAAAACAATGTTCTTGTTTTTTCTCTGTTTTACTTGAGTCTCCTTCCGATGGAGCTGTGGCTGCCACAGAACACGCTCACGACACTAGAGGTTAATGGATCGAAGGCACCACAACAACCAACAGCCCGAGGGAAAAAAGTGTGAAAAATGATGTGTGGTCAGGGGGAGATAATCCAACAGTCTTTCTGTCTCTGCCAGAGTGGCTCTTAGTTCCCTGCGGGTCCCTTCACATCCAGAGACTGGTGGGCGGCCCCCGCCTGGAGGTTACAGGCCGACGGGTCGCAGTAACCATTAGGGCCAGCTGAGCCAGGAGGCCCGGGCACACCGTGCTGACCAGAAGTGCCGGGAGGTCCCCTCTGCCCGTCCCGACCCTCCTGACCGTAGCCTGGTTTGCCTGCTTCACCTGTGATCATGAAATTCATGTGTCAGTAGTTACACTAAGGGGAGTTACCTCCACCAAGGAGGCTCTGTTTGCATCTGCATTTGTTTGTTAGTTAGCAAAATAACTCAAAAACTGCTGGACGCATTCAAATGAACGTTGTGGAAACCATTCAATTTGGACATTGTGACACTTGGCATTTATCAAAATTTGCATTACATTATCAGAGAATAATTCATAGATCTTGATGAAAGAAATCATGTGTGTGTAATCAGCTTGATTGAATTGAAGGGAAGTGCTTGGGCTGAGGCGGAGGGATGCACTCTACTAGTGCTATTCAAGTTAATGCTGGGATCTTTCTCCCTCTGTAGATAACTACCAGGGAACTTGGACAGTTCATACCTCAGCCAAGGCTAACACGCTATCTCACCATGTTAAAGAAAGTTATATCCTGGATTTGTGCATTTATCTATATCCACAAAAAAAGTAATTGGTTCATCCTTGGGTCAAGATCCAACTCTCAAGAAAATGTCATGAAGTTGTCGTTGTTAGCTGCTAAAAAAAGGGAGGTAGCAAACTGTTTCGATGTACATGCAGAAAAGAAGAAAGAACTAGCCGTTAGGATAGAGGAGCAGATTTAAAAGGTAACATTTACTCACCAGGAAGTCCAGGAGCTCCTGGCTGACCTTTGGGTCCTCGTGCAGTCGGCCCTCTGGAGCCTCTGTCTCCCTGTTCACCTGTAACAAGCATTAAGTAATGAAGATAACAGTGCAAATCAAACAATGACCAATATGTTTCATTTAACGTCCGATGTTTGCCCTATGCAGCAACACCATTCAATAAGTTCATCACCTTTGGGTCCTTTATTTCCCAGGGATCCTTGTGGGCCCTTGAGTCCGGGAAGGCCTCTTGCTCCACCATGCCCAGGGAAGCCATTGTCTCCAGGAGGCCCTTGAGAACCTGGAGGTCCGGGTTTTCCAGGTAAACCAACTGCGCCAGACTCTGGCCTCCTCAAGCTAGCTGCTAACTGGGCCAGCTGTTCTGTTGAGATAGAGCAGAAAGAGGATGAAAAACCATCATATGTTAAAATGGCTGAAGAGGACATTGAACATTCATAAACAAAGTTGTTGTGACCGAGTGTTATCGGGGGAATTTCTAAGATCTTACTGTAATAAATCCTGCTGTAGTGAGACGATGCGGCAGCTCTTGTGCTCGAGGTGAATCTGTGGTCACGTTATCCCTCGAGCTTCCCTCGTTTTTTAAGCTTTTTTCATTTTATTTTTCAAATTGAGCAGAAAGGAGATAATACTATTTATTTCCAGCAATCAGCGACAGGAAATGTATGTTCATGGTGCAAAGAATCTAATATTAATCTCCCGTGGCTCCTCGCTGCATGCTGCTTTGCTCTTAAGATTTCAGTTTTCTGGCTGCTGATGAAAATTCATGCGCCGGCTGCTCGGCTGCTGTTTTTTTCTTCTTTTTTTTTTTTTTTTAAGATTTCCTTTCCTGGCAGACTCGTTGCTGGGAGCAGAGGAGTACAGGTCTGCTCGAGGTGAAATTAATTTTTCAGTACGTAGGGCATAAAAAAGTCATGAGCGTAGGAGATGAGTTGTGAAGACGAATGAAGAGAACAGAGGTTGTGACTTCAGTGAAACATTTCTAAACCTCGGAGAAGGGATTTTTTCATCCATCACATAAACAAAGACCGAAGCTTATTTCATGTTTCACTTATTAGACCTTTCCTTTTTCCTGAACTTCAGAGTATTCAGAGACGGCCCGGATCAACGAGGTGCCAGAGCTCCGTGTGCGAAATGTGTAATGAGGCATTCTGGGAAAGATTAAAGTCGAGGAATGAGGTGTGAACACGTGAAAAATGGGGTCAGAGGGCCGTCTGTCTTACCTTGCATGACTCGCATGCAAACTTGTCTGATGTGCTGATCACTAGGCTCTTTACCCTGGAAAAATAAAAAAAGACAAGTATATTTCATTACAGCGTATAAAACATTTACGTAGAGACTCTGCAGCACTGTTATCAAGTGAAAACTGAACTCCGCCATTTTTTACTGACTCCTGTCTGGGTGTAAAAAAACTCTACCAGTGCTACAACCTGAGGTGAAACTTTAAAAAACATGACATGTTGGACATATGTACAAGAGTTTTCCATTACAACGCCACAGGTATTACATCTGAGCTGGGATTTTATCGATCTCCATGAGAAAACACTCTTTCTGATAACCTCCTCTGCGGGGATGTTAGAGTGCCGCTGAGTCTGAAGCTGGTGGGGATTCTATTCCTGCACCGAAGATTCAGCAGGAAACTTTGAGAGCATCTTGTTTTTGTGTTTGGATTCATTCACTTCTGCCTTCAAATATTGGGGTTTTGAGTTTTTCGAGCTTTTGCACAAGTTAGAAAAATAGGACAACTGTACAAAGATAATAGAGATAAAAAATAGATCTAAACAGAGCAGAGAGAATTACTGAACCCAGGGAGACTTATTATAGGCCTTCAACCAAGTTTTTGTTTTCATACTGATTCACAGTTTAGTTCTGAGAGTCTCGGTAAGGACACTTTGTTGATATCCTCCTCCCTCTATCACACTCTCTCAACTCTACTAACATCCCCCAGACGCTCAATTTGAGATATTTTCCCTTGGACCTACCGCAGGCCCCTGAGATCCTCTGATTCCAGTTTGGCCCCTGTTTCCCTGCATGCCCCGCGGTCCGGGTGTGCCGGGAGGCCCGTCGATGCCAGGCTGACCTCGACTTCCCTCTGGACCTCTCCTGCCAGACTCGCCAGGGTTTCCGCCCTTTACAGAGAAAACAATATAAGGCACCAGACGAGGTCAAATTGCAGCACTTTCTCTAAACGGTCCGACACCACTGGACGATACTGAGCTTCTCTGTGTGAACTCACCTCTCCTTTAGCTCCAGATTCTCCTGATTCACCCTGATGGATCGAGAGACAAAGATGGTTACACTCTGGAGAGATTGCTTAGTAGTTAGTATAAGATAAAATAGTGTTAGTTTTGGTTCGACAACTTACAAGTTCTCCTTTGTCGCCAGGGTTTCCCTCATCACCTTGTGTTCCCTATGAAAATATACTCTTAGAATTATGTACACAGAGTATCCCAACTTTTATTTGAAATGTTGAATGACTATTAAGACAGAATAAGTTAGTATCAGTGTTTCATACCTGCTCTCCTTTGGGTCCACCTTCTCCACGATCCCCCTGTTATGAAAAACAAAACCAAACAAGTGTGTTAATCAACTAAATTATCTTTAGAGTTCAGATAATGTTCCATTTCTCCACACTAGAGGGAGCTCATCAGCTGTTTGCTGTTAGGACATAACTCTCACTGGTCAAGACAATGGTCCTGAATCTGAGGAGGTCCCTGAATGGGACCGTGGCGTTTCCTTACCCTCTCTCCTTTCACACCAGGAAGACCAGAAGGACCAGGGAGACCGGGGAGGCCAGGGTCACCTTTGGGTCCCTATGACATACAACACATACTGTATTTTTGGTATTTCTGTGAAATGCCAATGCATCTGACAATAGAGGACACATCTACTTCTGGTATCAGATATAAAAAAGAATGGGAGCGGTGCAGAAGAGACACTCATCATAAAGGGAAGGACATTTTTTTTTTTTTTATCTAAAACTATTAGCACATGAACAAGCTATACAGAGATTTTTTTCTTTCCACCCATAATTTGCTATTGTATATGTTTCTTATGTAAACACTGAACTCTTTTTTTGCAAATAATCCATATTTACTATATTAATAATTTATTTTTATGTAGAGCCTTAAGCAGATCACAATAAAATGGTCATTAGAAACCTAAATTAAACTTGTTTTCTACATAATTTATCCAGCACAAGGGATAATATAATATAACAATAACACACACTTCTGAGGGCAGGAGAAACATCTGAGCAGGGTTATAAAAAACACCTTTTGGCAGTGCGGAAAGTCCTTAGATATCGATAGTGAATAAGAGCGAATAACTAAAAAGCTTATTCTCTCAGGCCTGTTTGTCTGAGCTGGTCCCTGTTTGATCGCCGGCGGACTGTCTGAGGAATGCCAGGAGAACAGAGAGCTCATTCAGCCCGCTGCTCACCGCTCTCCCCTTGCTGTGAAAATAGACCTCAAGTGAGATCCAGGCTCGGCCTATTCTCTGAGACATTCCTGTGAGAACCACAGCCAGTGCTACAAACTCTGAGGCTTCCACCTTCTCCTCAGATTGTTTTTTTCACAGTATGAAAAACAAACAAGAGGAAATTATCATTTAGTGCTGTTCTTTGTGGTTCTGTCCTCCAGAGGTTTTTTCCTTTTTGTTTTACAAGAACTTTATTTTTGTCAAGTCATAATCTTTTTGAAATGGAAATCAATGTATTATCAGTTCAGTTGTGAATGTGTTTATCTCTTACCCTGGCACCTGGCTTTCCAGATGAACCTTCAGGGCCTTTTCCTCCTATGTCTCCCTATGAGAAAAAGAGAGAATGATAAGAAAGAGTTGAGTAAAATGAAAGACAAAGTAAAGACACTGGCAACTCATCTGATAGATGATACTCACAGCATTGCCGATGGGTCCAATAGGTCCCACCTCGCCTTGTTCTCCACGTTCACCCTGTGCAGAGACAGTGAAAGTCACTCAGCGGCACAACAGAGGTGACAAAGGACCAGGAAAACATGTGCTGCTTGTATAACTTACTGTTTTGCCAGCAGGTCCCAATGTTCCAGGGATGCCTGACTGACCGAAGTCTCCCTACACAGAAACAACAAAAGCTGCCTTTTAGATTTTTGTCAATTTAAGAAAAGAATAATCAACGAATAAATGCAAGAAACAACTGAAAATGTGTATTAATAGATTGAGAAAACTACCTTAGGGCCACCTAAGCCTTTTGGTCCAGGAGCACCAGGCATACCCTAATAGCACAGAACATTTTTGAGGAGAAACAAAAGAAACAGAGATTAAAAAACAAATTCTGACAAGACAGGGGAAATATTCCAAGAAACGAGAATTCACTTGACTGTAAAATTCACATGAGTGTGAAGAAGACTCAGTGGGAAAACCTATATTTGTTTAAATCAGCTGACTTCTAAACCTAGATGGCCAAGGGACTCTCAGAAGTACATCTTCTTGTGTCAAAAATGGCTTGAGTAAAAGTATATGTATTGATTGAACCTCTTTACTCAAGTGACAGCTTAAAAGTACAGGCTCTCAGATGTATTCATATGAAAGTAGAAAGTACCCCAGTGAGGCCCATTTCTACCAACTGTATCTGTGCTAGAAAGTACAGATATTTGTGTCAGAATGGAGTGAGTTAAAGTTAAAAGTCCTAGTACAACTAGCAAGTAAGTACAGATACCTGACAAATCTACTACAGTACTGTGAGAAAGCATTTGTATTTTATTACCTCCCTCCTCTGCTTTGCCACCTGCAGATTCATTCCACTGATCCTCATAAGGGATGAAAAAGCGTAGCGTCTGTCCCTGAGGAGGACAGTAATTGCTGTCGCATAGCACACCCTACTGTCTGTGTTTAATATCACAGCTTGGTGGAATTCAGGTCAACTTTATCATATATTATAAAATATAAGATCTTGCTGCCTGTTGCTGCAGCACAGAGGTAGAGACGAGTATCGTACTGCAGCACGTCTCAGCTGTGGCGCCTCTAAAGCTGCCCCTGGTGAGTTTACTCAGGTGCATCCATTTGGAGTTGGTTTTGACAGTTTGGGGTCAAAGGTCATACTCACAGGAAACCCCTGAAGTCCAACCTCTCCAGGAACACCAGCCTTCCCCACGCCTCCCTACAGACACAGAACAGACAGTGAGGAAAACGCTGCTCATATAGCAACGGAAATAACCAGGTAAAGTAGATCTTTACGTTGGAATCAGGAGGATTTATGCTTTACCTTCGCTCCCGGCATCCCGGGAATACCCTCGCGACCATCCACACCTGGTAAACCCTGGCGATGAAAATAATGATGAGTCGTTTGTACAAAATGCGACTGAGGAATAGTTTTGTTTGTCCTCGATGATCAGACACTCACAGACTCTCCCTTGGGACCTGGCACGCCTGTGATTCCTCTTGGCCCTAGAGCGCCCTGAACAACATAGCAGCAGTACAATTAGTCATTTTACAATAGCTCTCGTATACAGTCAAAAGGGTTTACTTGCAGGATGATGAGTGTGTCGACTCACCGTTTCCCCTTTAGGCCCGAGCTCGCCCATCACACCTCTCTGTCCTCGATCCCCCTGAAATGGTGCGTTAAATCAAACATATATGACTCATACATATGACATTTACTCAACAAATAACAGCAATTATATTGTGGGTAACACTTACAGTTGCCCCCATGACCCCCTGAGGACCTATGTCTCCATCATGACCTCGAGCTCCCTGCCAGAGAATATTAAGCCATTAATAGTCTAAAAGTAAATCATAAGGACAATGATGTTTATGACTGGTACAATGGGCTGAAAACATTTGGGACACACTTACCATCTCTCCCTTGGGGCCCATCATTCCCATGGCTCCACGGTTTCCCTGGGAGCCCTATAATCACAAGAGGTCCAACAGATGCTCAGTGAGCAGAAAGAACAAACCAGAGATGGTGAAGAACTCAAAAGGATCCAACAAATTGTGTATCTCACCGTTGGTCCTTGGGATCCGACCTCTCCTTGACCTCCCTGGTCACCCTCCTCACCCTGAGTGGAAAGAAAACAGCCAATTCAAGTCAATCACATTGAACAGTGAAACCACATCCTAACACATGATGCAACTGGCATCCCATGGTGTCCTCTCTTTCACAGAAAAATGAACATGCAGGCTGCCCCTATCAACTGTTAATTATAAAATGACGGAGCCACTCTGAGATGTGTTTAATACCCACGTCTTAATGGATCGCGGGAGGGGGGAGAAGCAGACGATTTAACTCCAAATTACCCCTCTCCTGCTCTGCAAATTACTAATAATTTATGTGCTGACTTTGACACAGACCTGAGGAGGCATAATCACGAAGATGGAAAATGGTTTGGGTCTGAGACTGTGCAGATTAGGCAATGTCAGTCTTTAATTATTAGTATTAGGGGAAGCTATGGAGGTGAATAAACAAAACATAGCTAATAATCAAATATTACCTGATGAAACAGGTCAACAGTTGTTTAGGTTATATAAAAAGAGAGGAATGAAAATATTGTCGTCTATTGAGTATTAATCGTCTTCTCGTGGAAAGAAAAAACGTTTGGTCGACGAAAAGAAAATCTGAGCAATTTCCACTGTTGAATGTTAAAAATAAATGTCTCCAATCTCTGGTGGTTTGAAAGAAATTGTAATAATAACAATAATAATCTGTGTTTGTTTCTTTCAAATAAAGATCAGTGATAATATTATACATAATATGTATTTACTGGAATATCTTTATTTCTGTTCTTTTCAAATATTAAGTGGATTTCTTCTCACTTCAATATTCATCTTCAATGTCATGTAGTTGTGAATGGGGGGGGGGGGGGGGGAAAGGCCCCTGAAATTAAACTTTCGGTGAAGGAGAAAATCATTGTGCGGGGGATGCAGCACAGACTGACAGTATATCATATCCTGGCACAGGGTGATAAAGGGAGATAGGCCCGGACTCATTTCCATTTATATAGTGCACGGAGGCATTACAGGAGAAGGGTAGTTGTGCTTGAACATCATTTCCAATAAATCATCCACCGCACATTAAGTCAGAGGCATTACACACAGGCATGTATCACTTCCTCTTGAAATAGAGCAGCACAAATAATACTTGTCTCAAATGTGCATGAAATCACTTCTTCACATTTAAGCCATGGGTAACTCTTTTTCCTGATGTTGTGACGCGTGTGACACTTCTGGAGGCAAATTCATGGTAGGAAGTAGCTATTTATAAAGACACATGAATTTTCCTCCAAACAGAAAATATTTTACCTTGTGCCCTTGTTTCCCGGGTTCTCCTCCTTCACCTTTCACACCCTTGTGACCCTGGAAACAAGCAGAGAGGAGAAGGAGCACAGGTCAAACACACTGTACGTAGGGATGCGACCATGATTTCAGAACAACGACAAAAAAAAATCTGCTACTCACCTTCATGCCAGGAAGGCCGGGATGTCCAGGAGTCCCAGGTGGACACGAGTCTCCACACTAAACAGCACCAAACTACAAATTAGAAAATATTCCTGACATTTTATGAAAGAAAATCTGATTAATAAACCTCAGAAAGCAAAGCTTTACCAGTTCGGCACTGCCGAGCATTCCAGCTGCTCCCTGAAATGAAAGGGAAATACAAGTTAACACTTTCTATATTGCAATATATCAACATAATGGCTCTGAGGAGCTTGTGAATCAGTGGCGGAAAGGCAGCAGTGCGCAGCGGTGGCATCTCTTACAAGGCCAGAATTATTTCATGCCTTGCATCATGTTTCCTCTCGTGTGAAATATGAGTGATATGTAATCTTTGGTGATGTTACATGACGCTGGGTCACTTACTCTGGGCCCTGTTGGTCCATTAGGTCCCTGTGGTCCTCTCACACCCATGGCCCCCTGTCAACAGAGATGAAGGTGTTAAACAGACACAAGGACTCTGAATGTTCCTACTAACAACAATTCAGTTCAGCAGACGTCCTGCTAAAGGGTTTATGTCAAAGCCCAGATCCATTCATTCAATTACAATATGATTTTCTCTGTAAAACATCCATTACTTTCTCTGGGCCTCATGAATTCTTACACCATCATTTTGATTGTGAACATTTCAGATACTGGTTCACTTGTTTTTATTTGCAAATATTCAGGGTAAACAACTCACACTATGTATTCATCATCATATCTATTTCATCTTTTGTAGTTACAGGTGATGGTGATTTAAATGTTCTGACACACACTGATATTTATTTATACACACGGTGAAATGTACCAAACCCAGATTATAGTTATAATAAAACTATATATGCATAACAACTGGTTTGAAAACCAATATATAATGATAACAACTTTGGCCCAAAGGCAAAGTAGCATAAAAAAAATAGCATAAACATAAGTCTTAACAACAAATTATTGTTCAATTTTGGGATCTGAAATTACTCGAATATTTTATATTGAGTGTAAGGGCCTAAAATTGCTGTTTCAATTTTGTCAATGCTCATTGTCTCCTCAGTTTGACAAGAACATCTTTAAACAAAGTTGTTAAAATACAGTAGGTAGAATCAGTATCAACTGATTACAGTGTGTGCATGTGTAAATTGTGTTTTGGATTTTTCTTTTTCGATTTGTTAGATAAATAATTAAAATTTCTGGACTGTATTATCATGTATTATTTGATGCTGTAGTGTATTCTAGTAGATAATCCTAATCTAAAAACACAACAGTCTACTGCTCTAACTCTACTCACAGATGGTCCCACTTTTCCCAATTCACCCAGAAGTCCTCCAGGTCCAGGTGGTCCCTGCAAAAAGTCACATTTCAGGTATTTAATACTATCACAACATTGATAATGAAAACTATTGATTGTGATGTATGAAACAATGACTCACGGGGGGTCCATCTGGCCCAACACCCTAAGGAGAGAAATATATAGTATGACTCAGGTTGGCAGAATTTGGTGAACAAGCAAAGACTTAATCAAATAAAGGCAGTCTCAAGATTATATATGGTCGATCTGATCCTTGCAAGGAGAGGTTGGGGGGGGGGGGGGGGGTGTTACTCACAGTTGCCCCTCGGGGTCCAGATTGTCCAGGTTCACCCTAAAATATAAAGATAACTACATTAGAGTCACGGACAGACATTGAGACAAACACTGAAATGATGTATTGAGGTATAGTACAGTAATTGAGCTGTGCTAGGGCCCGAGTTAACATTCCTCCAGCTCATCACATGACTGAGCCGGACACTCTTGACCCGGCCATGTTTAGCCTAATGAAGACCGATGTTGGGGCTTCACTCCCCACGGAGATTACACAGAGGACCTGCAGGATTAAGTCTCATTTGTCACGAGGAATTGGTTTATGCACTGCGGCTCCTCGCTGCCGTGCCAAAAGACTGGACAGCAGCTTGGCACTGTTTCCCTGACAGTCTCTAAAGCAGGAAAGAAAAGACTCATTAGTCACTCACTTTCTGTCCGAAGGGACCGTCGGGTCCTGCATCTCCAAACGGGCCGGTCAGACCCTGCAGAGAAGAGACATCAGGCTTAACACATCATAAGGAAAGCCCAGGGCTCTTCAGCAGTTGTATTTTTCACCTTATGTTTTAAAAACCATGAGCATTTCAATTTAGTTATTACCTCAGGAGCCTATACTTGTATTCCCTATGTCAATATTCCTGAATCAAGCATCAGATCTCCATTGATTACACAATCATACTCCAGTGGGAGGGGTCCTATGAATTTATAAATGAGATTAACTCGACTATAACCACTCCCTCTTAAGTGTTTCAGTATATACTCTACTGCTTCTTCATGTTAGTCAGTCCCATTAAAAACAAAGCTCTGTTGGAGGCCATGCAGTGTTCAACTTAGCATGCATGCAGGAAGAGTCAGCACCAGGGCAGAGGGTAAATCTCTCAGAGTGCACACAGAGCAGAGAGCAGCATTCCTCTGGCTCATTTCAAACAAGCCCATTGAAGGAAAATCATTCCACACTGTTTTGAGGATTCTCAACAGGAGATACTAACGGCGGCCAGCCTACAAAGCTGCCATTGTTCCCCAGCGTCCTGGCAGATGTGTTGACGAATAACACAGCCATTGATTCATAATGTATAAAACGGGTTTATAACACAGGATTCTGAATAATATGTGTTGACGTGAACATACTTTATCTACCTAAACCTTTAAGGAGAAACACTTCACGTACAGCTCCCCTTTGCTGTCAGCACCCGTATTAGGTTACAATGTTTTCCTGCCCCTCCTTTAAACCCAGAGTTAATTAAACTCCGATCCTGGTTTACTCCGTCACAAAGGAAATTTGGATTTCTTCATCCTTTTCAATAAATTCCTTACATTTTTTACACTTTTTACTTCCCTTTAAATCTGAAATTTCCATGGTCACTTATAACTAATGACCGCCAACATAACAAATGTGGTGGGAGGATCAAACTTTGTAGTTCCACCTCCCCAATCACAGGCTTGAGGTTTTATAGCAATATGAGACAAACAGCAAAATACATGAAATGTAAAGCACATAGCACTCACATCATTTCCAGGAATTCCAGGTAATCCCGAGGAGCCGGGTTTACCTGAATCACCATCAGGGCCCTAAAAAAATAAGATTCCACATATCTCAGGACAAAGATCCACAGTGAAACACAATGCAATACATAATTTGTATTGTTTTATGTGGTATAATTACCGGGAGCCCATCCTCGCCATCCGGTCCTCTTTCCCCCTACAACAAGAGAGATTCGAGGCTTACAGAGGAGCCATTGTAGGAAAGTACAGTATTTGGTGCTTCATAGAATAATGAACTGAGAGCACTTACGTCGACGCCATCAATTCCTGGGACACCTGCAGGTCCAGGAGGGCCAACAGGTCCTTCGCTCCTCTGAGTAAAAATAATAATAATATAAGAATAAAATAGTATAAATTTCCCTAAAATGACCTTATTATTTCTTTGTCTTTTCTTACTTTGACAAACTGCTGCACAGACATTATAAAAAAGGGAGCAGGTGCGCCACTAGAAAAGAAGACTTCTCTTGGATGCACTGAAATAACTTTCAGCCAATCGAGATGATTTCTTTCTGCAGAAATGTGTCAGCTCAGAGAGCACTTTACAAAAGTAAAGGTGTCAAAAGGAAACTGCAAACAAAAGCTGGCTCCTCGTACTTTTCTTTCTCGGAAAAATGCATAGTTAAACTTCCAGGCTGAATAAAACAACTCCAGCAGCACTCACCTGCACCTCCGTCACATCGGTCTATGGAGACAAACGCACACAGAACACACATAAGAAAGAGAGAGACATCAGTCTTACTTGAGCGGAGCAAATAATAACAAGCTGCAGGAGCAGCACCAGCAGTGGCCCTCTGACGCTAGGGGCCCAAGCCATGATCTCCCCGGTGCAGGAAAGGAAGAAAAGCTGTAGTCCTTTCACTGGGAATTGTTGGGCTGAAGGAGCCCCCGACAAAACAACCCAACTGAGTCCCCCCTCAGCTATCTAGACCGTCCGCGGCCCCACAGCCATCAGCAGCTCATGTTTATTCATACGATGACCGGTTACAGGAAGCGATTGGTGGGTTTGGAGAGGGGACACGGAGGGGAGGGGCCACACCGCAGACAGCGGGTTATTTAATTTCTGATACCATATAAATCTATTTAAAATTTCTTTGGTGATATTGATTTCATGACAAGGGAAGCAGGAGGAGGATTATTTTGTCACAACACACTGCTGTTACGCACTTTTACGCACTGTTGGTTTTCTTTACCTCGCCAATAACAACACCAAGTGGCTCCTCGAACCAACCAAACACTAGGTTAGGTTTAGCTAACCGATACTTAACTTCAAACTACAGTCAGATTAGAGCTCGTCATGTTTGCATTCTTACCCAAGTCCCGGCTGGGAGGTCGTAACACGCTTCCGTCCGGGCTCGCGTCACATCGCAGTGAATCAGCATTGACTGGAGTTCAAACTAGATAAATACACATGGGAACATACAAAATTAGCACAATATCACCACTCCAAATGTAACACGTATAACAATGTCGCGCCTCAATTCTAATCCACAGCTCTGTGGCACGTGATCCCTGCATTTTGCATAATTGCAGCAATGAAGAAACCCAGGCAGCGGAGTGTGTTTGTGAATTAGTGACAGTGTGGAACTTTTGTTAAAATTATTAAAATGCGCCAAAACAGCTTATGCTGTATTGTCAGAGGAGTTATAACCAAATATGCGTTGCACAACAAAGGGACAGGTGCCAACACGTGAGGGAAACACGAGCTGCGTGCTGTGGCAGATGCTGCAGGATAATTTGAAGAGACAGTTGATTTTCTCTAGAGGTCGTTGTCACACACAAGCCAAACAGGATGGTGAGAAATGTCAGGGATTCCCAAGCTTTTGCATGTCTAGGAATCTACTAAGGAAACTGTAGAGTTCCCCACTCTTGAATTTGTTTTTCCTGATGTGTCTCACTATCTTCATAGGACAGTTTAAATAAACTTTACAGAAGAGGGTTAAAACTGAAACTGTGGAAATGTGATTTAGAATCTAGTGTTCATGTGGGTGTTGTTCGCACAGTCCTGACAAAATAGGTCTCCAAACAACACACAGCATTGTGCACAGCTTGTGTGACAGAAGGACTGGAGGGCTGTTGCTGCTGCTCCAAATGTCTGACTGTCTTATATAAATTAGTGAGGCTCCACAATTAGAAGATTAATGACATGTCTGCTTGTGTCTTAGGTTTTATGAACAAGATTAAAAAAGATTATACCTTCTGGGGATAGAGAGCAACCAGGTTGTCACCATGACTACACAGCTCTTTATATAACCGATTACAAATTACAACAAAATTGGCAAATTTGTGAAGGTTCAATCACTCAAAGTTTTCTTATGAAACACCACTTCCAAAGCTTAATCAATTATTGTGTGAAGAAGTAAAGCTACCGGGATAAGGGGATAAAAGATCCATTATATAAATTGGTTTGAAATCACATTGTTTCCAGTGCCAAATTTCATTTCCACCTACAGTGCATGGTTAGACAGACGATTGATTTAGTCCCAACATCAGTACTCAGTTCTTGAACGTACCGGGATTGCCATCGCAGGGTTGTCCTTGAGTTTCCCTATCAACGTGAACCCATCCAGGCTGACTTTTTGTAGGGTTGGGATGCTCTGAGACCCGATCATGACACAGTCCACGTAGAGGGTGATAGATCCCCTGCTGACGTCCAGCAGCACTCTGTGCCACTGCTCATTAAAGAGGGAAGCCAGGGGACCAAAGACAATAGTCTTGATCCCAGTGTCCAGTGCTGTGAAGGTAAACTCCACAGTCTTAGACTCCCCGTTGAGTCTAACAGACAGCTGCTCGATGCCATTCACATCCTGCATCTGCCAGATATTCCAGTTTTTACTTATGGTGCTGGCACTCATTCGCAGCACAGCCACAAATGCAAACTCATCCGGCAGTCCGAGAGGATAAGCTGACCTGAAACATACAAAACATCTAATTTACATCCTCAATACATAAAATGTTATTCGAATAAAGGATACATAAAGAGTATTTAAGATTAGGTGTAGCCCATCATATAGAACTATAATAGCTCATTGAGAGATAGATATACTTATTCTGTTTATGAGAGTGAAATCATACATATCAAAATTGAACATGTCATCTTTGTGTTGTTTAGTTCATTAGTTGATTTACAGAAATAAAAATGTGTTGTCACCTGTTTGTGACGATCAGGACCATGGACAGGGTAAATTGTGGTTATATCAGGTAAGCCACTAGGGGTCAGCATACACTCACGATAGTAAATGCTGCTTACCTCGTGTTGATTCTGAAGTTGAACGCTGGGCCTATTTGATAAGCAACATGCTGAGGAGATGATCCAGGGACCTTTTTAACAGTGCCTCTTCTCGCCAGCTCAGCAATGTGGAACTGGGACATAATGTAAAATCCTGAGGTTACAGGGGACACAAGAGAGGTTAAATAAACAGTCAGATCAGAGGCGGTGCAACATTGTCATCATCTCTCTATTACACCAGACAATATATTGTCCAGTTCGCCTGGCAATGAGATTACTTCAGAGCAATTAGATTCACTATTAGCCTCTTGTGAACGTTTGTCTTTTGACATGTCTCATTAGCCTTTTAGTGAATGGTCATTTACCAGCACTTAATGAGACTGTAGCAGTAGCTAAGTTGTTGCTAAACGGCTCGGGAAAGAAGAAACCACTACAAGATTATCAGTTTCACAGTTTTTACTAATATTGGTGTAAAAATTCATATTTTGTTTTATTCCCAAATTCCAAATGTGAAATGACTGTCGTTCATGTAGAGATGCAGATTTAAGATAAATCGGATACATTTGTTTATTTCCATTTATAAAATGTATAACAATAATGATAGGAAAGATAAAGATATATAGCATATATAGCAATATGCTGTTGTATGCAGGGGTAAATATTAAGATACTAAAAAGACAAACTAGGCTCAGTTTATGTGAATCCACCTGGGAAGCGATCCTCCCCGATGCTTATCTGGAAGCACATGGCCTGCTGCTCCAAATGTCTACTGACTTGAGATGAAAACCGGACAGCTGCAAGATGGGAACACAGAAGAGTCTGTTAGTAGTCCAAGTGTGTGTGTGTGTGTATGTGTGTGTGTGTGTGTGTGTGTGTGTGTGTGTGTGTGTGTGTTGTGGGGAGGGGATAAAAGCTCAGTGTTTGGGGAGCTGCATCACTGCCTTGAATAAATATTAGGCCATCCCTCACTGTTTGTGGTTGTCTCTTTAACACCTGAGCTCTAGATTAGCCCGTTCTTGCACATCTGGGCAGGAAGTTAGGTCTTTATCCAGACAAGAGCCGCTTTAATGTCTCCTATTTACATTTACAACTGTATTATATATATATATATATATATATATATATATATATAAATACTGTTACCCAGGGCATATACTGCCATATCACCACTTTGATATTTTTACCGCATTCTATTCCCCCCCAAACACTGTAACGTGCTTCTATATTAGCTCAAAACAGGAATGTCATAATATATATATAATTGCAGCAGTGTTTACAGACTGAAAACAAATGTCTCTCAACGCCTCGGGAAAAAAATGTATCTGTGAAGTCATATAACAAGCTCCTTCTAAAGATGCATACCAAGTAGCAGATTTTGTCAGCGACCAAAAGGTTATGCAATGAAACACAGCTATTGAAGCAACACAGAGCCCATCATGTATTTATGGGTAAGAAAAAGAAAAAAATATCTATTCTTCAATATTTCAAGAAGAAACATATGTCACAACACAGCAAAGAGGAGCAGGAGCAACAATGAACCATTAGGGCCATCATTAATATAAAGCCCATAGTGTTGACAGTGATAATTGGCATGCAAGTGAACTCACCTTTGCAGCAATGCACTGCACTGGTAAAATTTCACATCAACAATGAGGTATTTTTTGAAAATTAGATATTCACATTATTTTTGTTATTCATATCCCGCTGCAGCACACGACTTACTCTGAGAATGAAGTCCTGTGCAGAGATACTGTGGGATCACATAGCAGCAGCACAATGAGTACAGGAGGATGTTTCTGCAATGCAATCAGAAATGGTTAATATCGATTCGCAATGCAACTGAGTGAGTGTAATTAAATGCGTGGTACTACCTTTTGACTCCACCCATTTCATAGCTTGATCTGGAAATAAACAGACCAAAAAAACAAACACCTGTAGCCGGATGTTTCCTTCAGATTGTTTCCCAGGAGAGATGGCGCAGAGCTGCTCCAGTAGCCGGAGTGAAATGCTCCAGGTCACACTGCGGGGGGTTCTTATAGGCCTCACTGTTGTCATTTATTTGGGGGAGTGACTCAGCAGAACCCACAGTGTCAACTCTGCATTCCACTGGAGCTCTCCTGTACCCACCTTGGATTCAATGTTCAAGAACACAATGAGAGCCATATCTCATTTGTACCTCTCTTTGAGAATGACAATGTTACCCTGTGGTGGCTTTATTTGCCCCCCAACCCTGGGATGGACATTTTCTGTGATCTCTATGGTTGCATGGTATGTAGACAGCATTGTTTCCGAAGGCAGTCAAACTCAGATCCAAGAGACGCTGAGAGTGATGCAGTTGTGTTTGTGCTGGAGCTGGGAGGCCGGAGGCTGAAACAAACATCTCATTCTTTATTTAAGAAGTAATTCCTGAAATATGGGTATGTTTTTGTGTTATGGTGACATACACAATTCATAGAAATGCAATGTGGTTAGAAAACGCAGTTGTCAGGATGCCACAGTGGATATGTTTGACTCAGAAAGATGATTTTAAACCTCCCTGTCCACTGTTATTTATTACTTATCACTATAAATTGATTGGTGCAACATGAATTGCACCAATATGTTAGAGTGGACTAATAACAGCCTGAACTCACTGCTCAGGCTGCAAAGAACAGCACTACAGCCCTCAGGGTTGGCAGGTGGTGTTAAGCCTGTTCACAACAGGCCTGGGGACTCATGCATAGACACAGATAAGGGGAACTAAACAAAAAACATTATATAGTAAAGCATATCAGAGACACAAATCTACAAGGACTTACCCAATAAATCTTAGAGAGTGGTGATCATCCTTCATCACTGCTCACTTCAACCTGCTCGAAACAGGTGACATGCAATGTGCGACACACTTTGAATACATAAATAATTAAATTATAGAATATAATAATGAAACCAGACTAACTGTATAATTCAATCATGCTGTTGATATCATAACAGAACCGTTATAATAATAATGATAACATAATAATCATTAAATAAAAATATTATTATTATTACTGTTACTTTTAACATTATTGTTATTATAATTAGAATCATAAATATTGTCATCATAACTGTGTATCCTTTTCTTCAGTGTCTCGTTTGCACGCAGTTACTTTTGCATGTGGCGTCAGCTGCGTCTCGGGTATGTGCAGTACCGCGCAGTTGAATGTTCGTGAGCGCGCAGCTGGAGCAGCTCCTGCTGTCAGCTCCTCAGACTGAGCTCAGTTAGCCCCGCAGCTAAGTGACAGCACCGCCCGGGGAGGGAACATGGCCGGGCCGCACTGAGGGCATCAGTCTCACAACCTCACTCAGACTCGGGAGCGAGGCAGAAGGCGGAGAACTGCGTTTGTGTCCACACTTCACCGCGCGGGGACGACGACGCGGTCGACATTGGGGCTAACGTCTGTTAGCCGGCTAATGTTAGCATGCCAGCGCAATGGTGAGTAGTGTTAGCTCGGCTAATGCGGCTAACGACACAGACCCTCTGAGGACTGGACGGTGGGAGGCTAACGCGACGCTAACTGTTACCGTTAGCTAACTAGCCACCAAGTGACACTTTTCTGTTCGTCGGTGCGCCCAAGTGCGTGTTGGTTGTCCCCGACGGGTCGGTGCTCATCTTCAGCGGGCCCATCGCTGAAGTGTTGTTTAGGTCGCTTCCCACCTGTAACACAAACGATAGCTTTGCTGCGATTGTGGCCACCAGCTCCGGAGCCTCAGCACCTCAACTCACTGGCAGCAGCGTCAAATCTGTGTCGAAAGCTTACGACTTAAACACCTGGGTCTGTACTGGTCTGCCTCAGGTTCGGATTCCAAGTGTTTGAAATACTTGTTCCCAGCTGGTGGCTGTTAAGGCGTCATCATATTTACATATGTATATTTTAATAAGGAGCAGATTTATTGATTTTACTTCCCCTGACGGTGGTTATGAATTGTCTGCGATGTCCGCTACATTTCCTTATCAGCAGCTGTGAGTGTGGTTAGGGAAATATGGCTGTTTATTTGTGGCTTTTTGCAATCGATAGTATTGTGTTGGTTGTAGAGTGATACACAGACAAACATGTCAGTGGATAACAGTCCTCTGCCAGCTCCCTACCGAAGGGTTAGTGGTTTTGTTGACAGTACGCAGAGTCTGCATATCAACCAGTTGACGCCTTCCTTCACCTTGTCTACTCTCCCCGTGAGTAACCTCTACAAACAGTGACACAGCTTTTGGCTGAGGAGTGGAGCTGGTATAGCTGAGACACCTGAGACTTTGAAATCTAAATGTGAATTTGCAACAGCATCTTATTTAAGGTGATGGCAGCAGCACGTGCTCATCTCTGCGTGAGAACTGTGACGTTGTCTGATTATTCGACAAATCCTACTAAAGTAAATAGTTTCCCTCTCATTGTTATCATTGTTGACCTTATAATTTAGTAAAAAGAGGACTTATTTGTTTATGATATGATAATCTTGCGGTACGAATTGTCTTCTGTCACTTGAGGATCATATCTGTCAGTCTGACAATAACTGACCGCTGTTAAAGATCACTACTAAGGGAGGGACATTTGTTTATTAACATTACGTGGCACTATTTGCTTGATATCAGGCATCGACGTCAACCAGGTCACACTCATGTTGGCCTTTTGTTGGTGCGAAATGTTGTCTCCCAGTAGATGATTTATTCATTTCATTAATGACTAATTTAGGGAGCGTCTGTATGATTTATTTATTTATTTTTGGTCCCATTCTACAGCCAAAACGACAATATGGTCTTTTCTTAATTTGGGTCTAAATAAATGGCGATGTCTGTGTTTATTTCTAACATAGCAGGTTTGTGATATTATATTTCAGGCCTATTTTTTGTAGTGTTATTCATAGTATTCCCCTCTGCCCTGTCATACTAATGCTATACTTATCTGGGCTGTTAACAAATTGGGCCCAGAGGACACAGGATGCCTCCTATGCCTAATGTAAGCCCCTTGTCCTAGTGATAATTCCCCTGAAAAACCTATACTCACACTCAAGTCTAGCTTTTTCTTAAACTTGACCTTCCTGCTGTATGACTACTGTTGGTTTTTTATCTAACAGCTTGACCTTTTTAAAATGCTGTGGTGCTGAACTAGTTACATTGTCTTTGCTTGCAGGCCTACAGCAGCTGTATCCCAGATGATGTAAGGCACCATTGCCTGTAGAGACTAAGATGACTGAAGTCCAGGTTACAGTGGAGTTCTCTGTGGAGCTCCACAAGTTCTACAATGTGGACCTGTTCCAAAGAGGGTTAGTATCTTCTCATTGTCTCTTTTTGTCATATGTGTTCGGCAGGTGAACTTTCTTTTCCAAGCGTACTTTACAAATAAGGTTAATTAAGATGATAGTATGTTTTTAGGGGATTTAAACGAGCTTTGGTTTTTAGAAAACCACGATCTGGTTTAGACCTGCAGGGGGCTCAAATGCTCTTTGTACACACGGCAGGGAATGCTCAACAGTGCTTAAGTATACTACATATATTTATGTGAGCTCTTCGTTTTAACCTCACGATGAGGATACTCTCCTGTGCCTGGATAAAACTCTATCTCTATTCACCCAGCTCATCAGTGCCGTGAGAGCTCAGGTTTACTACATGAGTGACTGCTAAAGAAAGTGCTCATTATTCATTCATGAAAAGTGTGGTGTCATTTTACAAGTAGAGGCACTTTTAGCTGACCAGTGTGGTTTGTTGCTCTTTCACAGAGTTTTTTTAATGATGCTTTTGACCAAACAAATAGTTCTGTTTTTATGTGACTATTCATTTTAAAACAAGTTGTGTCTGTTTTCAGGTTTTACCAGATTCGTTCCAACCTGAAGGTGCCACCCCGGGTCCCACACAAAGTTGAGACCAGTCTGCTTCACCCGGGAGGTAAACACATTTTTCGTACGCAATCGGATAAAATGGGTACAGTAAAGTCGTTTTTTTCTCCACCACACCTGCAGTGCTATGCTCAACGCCAAGTGGAAAACCGCAGGCCTTCGATGCACAGATTGGTGAACAGACGTTTGGCATCTGAAGCACACCTGCTATTTTTGGTTTCATAGAGGTGTAGCAGTAAAAATGTTGAAGGGCTTGCTGAGGTGGATATTAAACCAGAGGATGTGGTGATGTATAAAGTAACTCTAAGCCTGTCCTATCATTGGAGTCATGGCTTGGAAGCACCTCTATCAATCAGAATGACACTACAACAGCTGATCAAATGGACAGATCCTTTTTCAAGCAATCAGGTTATTGTCAGGATCGTAGAGAAGCACAACCTGTCAGAAACCGGCATGTGTTTTATTTTACTTGTACGATTATGACATGAATAGATACGTTGTAAAGGCTGTTAATACGTCAATACTATTTCAGTTTATTTCATGCTCCACTTTATGTTGGGAATCCTCACATTGAACTGTAATGCATTTCATGAGTACATCTTGAATGCTACTTACATAACAGACCAGTGTGACTTATGCAGTATTATATGAGGCTAGTTTGTAGCAGCCCTGTGTCAAATTTCTCATAGTAAAGGCTGCAGATCCATCAGCATATGAGTTTTCCTTTCACATATGAAGAACACAAAAGAGGATTGTCTGGGTCAGATGCATTCACAACAGGAAATTGTTAGAATTTATGCTCACATTGTCTCACTCATTTTCTTTACATTTTGCCTGATTAGTTTAATTTGCATATTTAAGTTTTAAACAATATTCCATCTTTCCTGCACATTTGGTTCTAGTATTTTTTTAGGTTTTGTTGAAATCCCCAAAGTGGCAGCAGACAGATTTTCTGAGACATCTATTCTCAGCTCAAAAACACGTTTTCTACCAAAATATCAACAACACGCTTGGAGCTGCCTTATTTAAATAAGCTCACCTGCTTGTACCTCTCCTCCCACCTGTGCACTATGCACTTTTTGCTTGCCACCAAAAATACCAGCTAAGGCAAAGTGTATTTTAAGGTCAGTAATTAATCTAACTGTTTCTGTTTCTTGACCTTTTGCAACCACAAAAAAGCACCAGTGCTTATAAAGTTGTGTCTGATTTGTCAATCCTGATCCCGACCGCTTTCTCCTCAAATCTCATATTCAAACCACGAAAATAATATTTTAGTAACCTAAGGAATGTAATGTTCTCTGTTAATGCAGGTGACATTCATTTAAGTCATTCTAATACCTCAGTTAGACATGCATGTTTACTATATTGCATTCCAGCTCTAAGATGTTTGCGCTGTTTAGAGAAATTAATCATTGTTATTGCAGATTTAGTTTTTTTTTTGGCAGGGAGCTTGCAGAACACAAGCTCAGCTCACAAGCCACTCCTTGTTCTTGGTATTTCTCTAAAGCTTTGTGTATATGCCACATCCTCTTACTTGGAGAACTGCACCTGCTCTTTTCTTTTAACACAAAGCACTCAATTCAAAGAGGATCATCATGAGTTTTTAATTTCAGTGATTAACTGTTTTATTTTCTTGTTTCCTGACTTTGTACTCTCAACGTCATTCCAGATCTAATAAGATTTACCCTGTGTGATATTCCCTGCTCTCTTGACCAAGATCATCAACGGACTTCATTGATGTTTGGTTTTAAGGATATTTCCAAACCGCAATCTGTTTCTTTTGAACAAACCACCTTATCATGTACGGTCTTTATGGCATACCATGGATAATCACCAGGTTTTATGCAAAGAGACAATTGGAGATACTGTAATTAAAAACCTCTACCCTTAAACCCTATCAGCCATGTGTAACAACATATATCATTCTAAAGATTACACAAGAAAGTTCTTATGCAGTTGGTTTGGCAACCGTCGCTCAGTTCACACACACTTAATCATATTATTATTTTTTGTTTAGGGTCTGATCTGGCATTTCCTGCTTTAGTCCAAGATGATGTTATCTCCAGCAAAACGTTCCAAATCCTGTACAAGAATGAAGAGATTGTGATCAACGACGTCCTCCTCTTCAAAGTGATGATGCTGCTAGATGAGAAGAAGGTAAGTTTAACACAGAGAGATGGTGATTTTTACGAGGTATTGCTTGTTTTAGTTTTTTTGCCAGTCCAAAGACGTGTGTTCAAACTTACATTTTATATATCTATATATTGCTACATATCATTGCACACTTGACATGAAATAGATGTACATAAAAAGGCAATCTGATCGATACAAGTTTGTTTGACAGCAACACTTTAGAGACAGATTTTTTTATATTAACCCTAAAGACTGCAAGTGTAGAGACAAATAAGTATTTGTCACAACTACTCTTATTTTACTTCTTTGTACTGCTCAGCATTAATGAAGATGAAAGTTGAGTTCCACTGTTTTAACAGAGCAGATTGTAGTGTTTATGACAGCTGGTTTGTCCTTAGGCCATCAGCCAATGGTGTTGAACTGTTTTAGAATTATTGGAGCTGATACCATCAGATAAAAATACCTTGATGGATTTTATGACAGAGCTTGTAAATCAACTTGGGTTATCCTTTGCTTTAAAATAGATTCTCTCCTCTGTTTTTCAATATCTTCAGGTAGAAGAGTCTCTCAATGACATGGATTTCCAGCTCTTCTTGGATTTATACTTCACAGATGGCGATTACTCGTAGGTGTTGCAATTTTTTTTACTGCATCTGCTTGTATTAGTGTTTGTGAATTTATTTTTATCACGTATGCAAATGCAACATTAATTGAGTCTTGTGTTTTATTTTTCTTATTTTCTTTGCACAGGCCAGATGATCCGAGCGCTTTACAGAGTATCAGTGGCCGCACAATCCGTTTGCACTTTAGCCTTCAGCGAGGCATCCACCAACACATCAATGTCATGTTTGACTACTTCCACCTGTCTGTTATGTCTATAGCCATCCATGCCTCCCTCGTGGCACTTCATCAACCCCTTATCAGGTCAGAGCACCACCCAACACAAGTAAACTTATATACACTCATTAAAAATGACTATTTCTTTCATGCAATATAGTTAATTGTACATAAATCTCCATCCTGTTTTGAACTATTGTACTTTGCTGTAAACTCTTACACAGACCTTTTCTTTCACACCACACAAACAGTTTATAAACTAAACATACAGTTTTCACATTACAGTTAAAGTCAACAACATAGCTGTTGCATTTCTGTACAACATTCTTGTGTTGATAAGCTAAGTTACATTTTATTCTATGATTTTACATAGTTTTCCTCGACCAGTGAAAAGCACGTGGCTGAACCGCAACGCTCCAGCACAGAGCAAAGACTCAGTCATCCCATCTCTGGAGAATGTGGTGTTCGGCAACAGCTATGTCAAGCAAGTTTCCCCAGATGTAAGTGAAGCCACCGGAACAGCATGTCAGTGCAACTGGGTATCAGCATTGACTGTCATACACCTAATATTACCAATAATGTGATGGTTCTCCTTTTTATGAGGGCGAAATACTGATGATTGGATAAAAAGTTCCTGGTATTCATTCATTGATCAAGAATGATTGGCACTGACACAGGCTTTGGTTATTACATGAACATGACTGTGGACTCAGATTTGACATTTCCACACCACAGGTAGAATGGTTTGTTACATTCGTTGCATTGTAGCATTTGGGGAGACGTGTCAAAAGGTTGACAGAGGGTGCAGAAGAAGTGGAAACTGTCAGACCACTGTCACATTTGACCGGTAGTAATTGGCCCCTCCTGACAGAGAAAGGTGGCTGATCTGCCCAGAGATGCTGTGGTGTGAATGCACCAGTGTTTTTTAGATGGAACAGAGGTCCCACATCAGCCCACGATGCATCACTCATGGGCAGCTCGGGTGTAACAACCCATCGACCGCTTATTCGATTCACTGCAGGGAACTGTGCAGAGGCCACTATGAAATATCGCCATATATATATTGCTTAGAAAATATATAGAAATAACTGGCAGGTTCATCTATTGTGATTTATAGGGCTGTCGTGGTTACTGTAATAACTGAGTAATGAGGCACGCAGTGTGTAGTGGCAGACATTTATACCAGTTTCTTCTTTGTAGAAGAATTCAATGGGTATCCTGCTTTACGAACAAAAAAGAAAAAAGAAACAAGTAAGTACATTTTATTTATGAAGTGCCTTTAGAAAGGCGCTCTGCAAAAGTTACAAGGTATTGTAACCTTTGCAAACATCAAAAAAATCAGAGCGAAATTATTCAACAAAACTTATATCTATTAGCACCAATTTATAAAAGTGGTTTATTTTCTGTAATTTAATAAACTACCAAAATATTCCCCCCTTAGTTCAATTCGTAACCACTGACTGAATAAATGCAGAAAATATAACTTTAAAAGACAGAATTTAAAATGGCAAAACCACACAGAACATATCACTGTGTCTGAGTTTGTTTTTCCAATGACGGTGGCTTTAAAGCCTCATGTTTACAGTTGCTAGTTTCCAGAAGAGCGGAAACGTTGTTTACAGATTTAAATAATCTATTGCCCCTTCTCTCTGTTCCCTTTGATCCCTCAGGGCAGGACATTCCTGGTAACTGACCACTGTCTGCAACATGCCTTCAGGCTGCACCAGAACCTCTGCTCCAGTCTCCTTCTCGCCTACCAGGGCCTCTTCGGCTACTTCACGTCTATCACCAAGGACCTGCCCTCCTCCCACCGTATGGAACTAGGTAAATTGCATTGTGGCTTCACACAATATGTTTTTGTACACTCTTTACTTTTTTGTTTTACTTAAAAGCACATTTTCAAGGTTAGACAATATAATAGTTTCGGATTCATTTGCCACTTTGGATTGATTTTCATTGTTTTGTCTTTTTCAATGTAAGTGTAAATCACATTTTGCAAGTTTGGTGTGTTTTCTCATGTCATTTCACCTGATCCCTACTCAGTTACATAATCCTCCCTTCAAACAAACTACACAATGAACAACCTGCTAAGTGAACTTGTGGATCTATTTTCGGTTGACTATTCATAGCTCATAAACTTACAAGATCATAGTTGCATTCAGTAAAATTAAGTCTGTTTACGAGGAGACTAAACCAAATTGTAAACACAACTCATTTTTGTTACTATGGTTCACCAAATCTAACTCACACAAGTGGACAGACATTAACCAATCCCAGACGATCTAATCATAAAAAGGTTAAATATACCTATATGTGCAATCTTACTAGCCAAGCCCAGCATGCAAGTCCTATATGAGAGAGTACTCAGAAGACCCTATCCCCGAAGTCAAAGCCACGTCTACATAGGTACGTCCCGACCCTTACAGAACCAGCCTGCCTTTCTTTTCCTCTTCACTCCAGTTACCTTCCTGTAGAAAACACCTTCTCTTCTTTATGTCCCACTTGCCTGAGACAATCTACTTGACTGCTGTCATGTCACCTTTTCATATTTCTCTATACTGTATACTTAAACTTTCTTTCCATATTACTAACTGACCTCGATCAAAGAATCTTTCTGATACAGTGGTGTTGTAGAATTTGTTGGCTGTCTCTGCTCATGTGATAAAAAAAAAAGAAGCTAAGTTCTGACACCAGTGTTTCCTTACACTACTTTCTCACTCATCCTGCATTACTGGTTCTTCTTTAACCCTTTTAAATGTATTATTGTTCAGTAAATGATCAAAGTGAATCTTATTAATGTTGTGCCTTTGCCTTCTCAGAGCAACTCGACTTAGAGGCCCGTCTCGCTGACTTGTGTGAACAAGTTAAGGTAAGATTTGTTGCAGGCCTCCTTCACAAAGTAGTGATAGAAAAATATTTATGGGACGGCATGCCTGGCACATTGTCAGATTGATGTTATGTTCATATTGGGCAGGAGGGGTTATAAGGAATGTACCTCGGGCATAGAAATTGTGAAGTAAAATTATTTGCATTGACTTAACATGTCTTACCGCTGGAGGGCATGAGTGACACATCCGGATTTTCTAGACATGTGCAATAATCTTTGATTCAATACATTTTAGAAGAAGTATTTGGATAGGTATTGTCTTTTCATAGTTCTTTACTGTTAAGCTAAGCCCTCCTGCAAAGAGCTGCTATAGTTAGGGAAGCCTTCCTCACTTGTGCCCTCTTGTGGCTGTCTCTGTATTTTCAGCAGAAGGCTGAATCCCCAGATGAGCTGGCAGAGTTGGTAAACATGAACCTGGCTCAGCTCTGCTCTCTGCTCATGGCTCTTTGGGGACAGTTCCTCGAGGTGGTGTCGCTGCAGGAGCATGTCGCTGCCCTCCTGGCAGTGGAGCATCATACACTAAGAGTGAGATCCTCGATCGCAGAAAAATGTAATAACTGATGAGCTGATCATTGACTGACAATGATCAGTTTTTTAATCGTAGTAATACTGCTGACTGACTCTTGACTGTATCTCTTACAGGTAAGGAGGTTTGCTGAGGCTTTCTTTTGTCTCGAACATCCAAGACAATCTGCTTTAGCTTATCAAGAACTACAGTAAGTTGCAGTGGCATGTTTGTCTTGGGTGTGAAATATCTTGTTGCGGTTGTCAAGCCTGTGCTAGTAGCTACATGCTTGAAATACTGAATAGGCCAAGTATTGAAAACCCATGTTTATCTCTCTCACTCTCTGTCTCACTTATTTCCTCTCCTCATCAGTGCTCACAGTCACCAGCAGATGACTAATGCCATCAAAAGCTCCAACTATTTCCTAACGTTGCCTCCGCTTCCAGTGGAATGTGTGGATCTGGATGGTGATGTCAGCTCACTGCCGATCATCTTTGAGGATCGATACCTGGACTCCATCACTGAAGGTCAGTAACAAAGTATTAAAACTATAAAACTATATTTTCAGTAATTAGCATCAGTAATTATGTTTTTTAGTTTTTTTTATCTTTCTAATGTTTCAATTGTTTTTTGTTATGAAGATCGTGATGGACCTTGGCTGGGAATGCACAACACAAGGACTGGCTCAGTCTCCAGTAAAACGGATAAGCCCAGCTCCAAGGACTGCAGTGCAGGTGCCAGCCCCTTAACTGAGTCTCGATCAGCTTCCCTGGACAACAGCTGGCCAGACAGCTATGATCCACCACCTAAGTCTAAAGGAAAGTCGGTCAAGCTAAAGAAAAATGCAAAGATTGATAACTCCAAGAAGTTGATCAGACAGGGTTCCAAGGACTCAGTAGTTCTGGTGGGCTATAAGAATCTCAAAGCTCCCTTTAGTGACCCCAACACAAAATGCAAGGAAGGGGAGGCTCCTCTAAACCCAGAGGAGGAAAGGGGTACTTTGCTGGGGGACTCAAGTAGTTGTTTAAGGACTAATGCCAATTCTACTTTTGACTCGGGACATTCTGAAAACAGTGTTCTGGATTCTGTTTTAGATGACAATATAACTGCTGCTGCTTCTTTTCAAGAAGGTTCCTTCAAAAACCCTACAAGCTTGGACACACAGAATAATCCTCAGGCAGGTACTGGGGCTGGCACCATATGCAACCAACAACTTGACAAAGATGAGCAAGCTCACCAGGCTGGCCAAAAGCTGTCACAGTGGCCTAGTGGGCTCAAGCAAATTGAGGTGAAACCAAGTAACAAGGACCCAAACCAAGGAGATAAGGTCACTGTTCTTCTACCCTGTCGGACTGACGGGATTCCAAGGAATATTACTCCTGAGATAACCCAGACAGACCCGTGTGACTCCCAACAGTCTGTGGTGGACTCTGTGTTTGGAAGGCCAGGTACAGAGGCTGCACAGTGTACCCAGCCCTGCCTGGTCTCAGTACAGGTAAAGAGTGATTGTATCCGGCTGCCAGACGTTGCAGCCCCAAGTGCCTCGTCTCGCCTCTCAGACTCGGGCATCGAGAGTGAGCCCAGCTCCTTTGCCACTCAGCTTGCTCCAGGACCACAGACCTCTGCAGGACTAAGCTTTGCTGAATCAGTTGTTACTGCCCCACAGCCCGAGAAGCCCCTTTTGAATACAGCACCACGGCCTGTTCAGCCAAGCACTGTTAAAAAACCCAGTGGGGAAATTTTTCACCCAGAAAATACCAGTGTTGTCAGTGGAGTCCAGTCTTCCCTCACGTCCATTAATTCTTTACCCTCAGATGATGAGGGTGTGGGCTCCTCTGGGGCCTCCAGTGGAGCTGAAGTGCGAGGCAGGAAGTCCAGTGTGTTGGTGCAGGAGCAGAGTGTAATCTTCTCTGGGGATATCACCAACAGACCTGCCATTGCTGCTGTCTCCACCTCTGACACTGGAGCAGTTGATTCCAAACTTATTAAATCTCCCTTTGACTTGGAAACAGATTCCAAGTTAATTGTGTCTGAACTCGAGCAAGAAGGAGCAGCTGGTTGTGGGACTGCGAAAGAGTCTCGTAGTGAACCCCACTCTGCCGGCCCTTCCAGTAACTCTGCCACCAGTAGCACTGACCTGGTAAAACGCGGGATGGTAGAGAATTACTTTGGCTCATGCTCAAGCACAGATGTGTCTGAGATCAGCCCCATAGAAACATCTGCTATCACGTTGGGAATACAGACAGGGTCCCCGGCTGAGAATGATGAGGATGAGCCAGAGCATGAGATGATCGAGAACGGTTACTACGAGGAAGGGGATGGTAATGCTTTTGTGAATGGCGTCACTGATGAAGAGCAAACTGGGCTTGGGGATCCAGCCACTCAAGAGACTAGTCTTCTGTTCGAGCAGCTTGGCATCGGCTACCTGCATGAAACAAAGGATTCCTCCAAAGCTCCCATCTGCTCTAATCTAGCCTCCAGCAGCACTATGCATAGCTCAGGAAGACCTCGCTGTCCCTCCACCTCCCTTTCTTCCAACCTGCGGTGGTATGAATGTGCACCCGCACCACAGATGAAAGCGTGAGTCATGATCCCACTCAATATTACGCTTAATGCAGATAATTGTCCTGTTTCGCACATTTTAAACAAATATTTGTCTATGAATTTAAATATAATTGTGCAGGTTCATCAAGTCCAAAGAAGAAATGAAGCAGCTCAAGCTACCCGGTGTCTTGTACAGTGATGTGCCTGAGCTGGCATCCACTGTTCCATATTTCAGCCTGGAGGAAGATGAGAGCTGTGAAGAAGGCATCCATCTCATAGTCTGTGTCCACGGATTGGACGGTAGGAAAAGTTACTGTCTATAAAGTCATATTTTAGTATTTAGAAATGACATTGATGTATTTTATGTTTGATGTATCGCTCCAGGTAACAGTGCAGACCTTAGACTGGTGAAGACTTACCTGGAGCTTGGCCTGCCTGGTGCTCGAATAGACTTCCTAATGTCTGAGAGGAACCAGGTGAGTGGATAAAGCACAGACGCTGCTTGGAGGAATTGGAGCTTCGTCGTCTATCTTTATTTACAAACTAAAGTTTATTAGTTGTTGGTCTCTTGAGCCTGTTTCAGTTGAGTTAACGAAACTGTCCTGATATTGTCTTGTCCTTTTTAAAACTTCTTATTTACAGAATGACACCTTTGCTGACTTTGAGTCAATGACAGACCGACTGCTGGATGAAATAGTCCAATATATTCAGATATACAATCTCACTGTGTCAAGGATAAGGTAAGATGTTCTGTTTTACCAAAGTCTAACATCTGGATGTTTAATAAGAAAAAATAAAGATTGAAGTTTTACTCCACACAAGGATTTGTGGTGATTGAATATGTAGCTGCATGGTGCAGTAACACACCGCAGTAATCTGTTGGATGAAGTACACTGTTCATGTTAAAGTGAGATATTCTTACATTTGTGTTTTGAATCATCCAAATTGCTCGATATGTAAGACATCTAAATTGAAAAGAGCATGAATACCACTTTAGCCATTTGATTCTTCATTTGCAGCTTCGTGGGTCATTCCTTGGGGAACCTCATCGTTCGCTCAGTGCTGAGCAGGCCCAGGTTTAAATGTTACCTGAGCAGGCTGCACACTTTCCTCTCCCTGTCTGGACCTCACCTGGGCACACTGTACAACAGCTCTGCTCTGGTCAACACAGGTAGGTGTCATAGTGATTCTATCCATGGTTGTATTCTCTCTCTCTGTCTTCTGTCCCAGAGGGGGATCATGTTACATTAACAGCTAGTCTTTGTTTTTAGGCCTCTGGTTCATGCAGAAGTGGAAAAAGTCGGGGTCCCTCCTTCAGCTGACGTGCCGTGATCATTCTGATCCTCGCCAAACGTTCCTTTACAAGCTCAGCAAAAAATCTGGTTAGCTTTGCATATTCCTTTTTTCTTCTTTTTTCAACCAAAGACTGTCTATAAAGCTGTTTATGTGGAGTATTAGTTATTGGAGATAACGTTTCTGTTGATCTTCTGTTTCAGGTTTGCAATTCTTCAAGAATGTGGTGCTGGTGGGTTCACTGCAGGATCGTTATGTCCCGTACCATTCTGCTCGAATTGAAATGTGCAAAACTGCATTAAAGGACAAACAAACAGGTGAGTCGAAGAAAGATCCTTTATTGAGAGCACACTGATGTACTGTAACCATTTGTCAGGAAGAAATGTGTTTAATAAATACAAGTGATGCTAACATTTTTAATTGGAGACAAACAAACTTACCAAAGCCATCTTCAAACCAAGTTTGCCTTTCACTTATGAAGAATGCAGCAGGAGATTATCCGAGTCATTCATACCCACAACACACCTGCTCCAGACCTATTCCTGCTGTAATCAAATATAGTCTCGCTCTGACATTTTACCTGGGGGCTGGCAGGAAAAGTTCTGGAAAATGTCCGGACAAACTGATTGAGACAATTTACTCTGGAAAAACTAAGTATAATCGCCAGACTACAGTGTTTGTATGAAAGCAGCTCAAAACTGTGGCTTACTTACAGTGTCCGATGCAATTTAATAATTCAGACGGTTACTCTAAAGCTGCTTTCTTTCTCCGGAGGAGGTGCATGTGTGAACGAAAGTTAGGGGCTCCACAGTTTCTGCTGTTTTTCTCCGCTTGGCCTCCTAGTATAAAGTCTATAGAAATGCAGGACAATTAGATTTGTGAACACAACAGGGGATCAAAAATGAAAAAGACTAAAAGAAAAATAATATCTTTCGGTTAAAACGCAATGTCACACATGTAGAAGACACCAAAGAAGTTGTCAAGAGAGTTTTTGGTGCGGACATTGTCGGGGGGGGCTGTAAACATGATCATGTGATCTCCACAGTGAAGTTTAGACGTCGCTTCCTGTCTCTGTCTACTGCACCCAGCTGCTTCACCTCTTGCCTGAATAATGCAGAGGATTTGTTGCTGTTGTGAAAATGTCTTTGCAGAGAAATGTGTCGTACATGTGTGAAAGGCAATCTGCAGGTAAACGCCGTAACCAATTCTCCGGATTTTACCAGCAGGTTATGTCTGGAAACGGCCTAATTCTGACTTTATACTAAATCATTATACGGCTCAACCCTTTGGAGCTTGAATCGATCAAAGACATCAGATGAATTAACAGTCGCCCTGTTCTGTCTCTTTCTCTGTCGTCTGCACCAGGTCCTGTGTACGCTGAGATGATAGAGAACCTGCTGCTTCCACTGCTTCAGAGCAGAGACTGTAATCTAGTGCGGTTTGATGTTATTCACGCCCTGCCCAACACGGCCAACTCCCTTATTGGTCGGGCCGCCCATATTGCCGTACTTGATTCTGAGATCTTCCTGGAGAAGTTCTTTCTCGTTGCTGGCCTCAAGTTCTTTCAGTAGAACCGCGGCAGATTCAAACACACGGCTGGAGGGGAGGAATGTGCAGCTAATACCTCACTGCATCTACACATCATTCTGTTCATGGTATCTAGATTATCTCTTGGTTTTTAAAAACATACAGTTACTTTTCAAAGACATGAGAGCAAAATCACAATTTGACTAATTTCCTGTTTTATAGTGGAATCACAGTGGATTTCTATTTTTCTACTGCCATTTTTTAAATTTGTTTTTAGTTTTTTGTATTTGGGAAATGCCGTCCCTCATGTGCTATACTTTCTGTGTTATTTATGTTATATTTTACATAATTTTTCTCCAAGTTATTAAATTAATTTTAGATGCTGAACGTATGGATGGAAATTTAGCTGCTACAAAAATGGAATGGCTGTTTAGGTGAGCTGGCCCATATCAAGTTTGCAAATAATGTCCTCACCATTGCACCATGTCTTTTCCACCAATTTTAAGAGACACTGCATTGATTTGCACCACAACTACATTTTAAAAGCTTTTGTACTGAAAAGGGTCATTTGTACAAGTTACTTTTGTATCAACGAATTTCACAATTTCTCATGCATTTGAAACAGAATTGTTGCTCCCACTCTGCAGCTTTGGGTTTGTTCTTAATATTTTATGCTGTTCCTTGTCATTGCAGCATTCTGCACATGAAACCCAACCTGGTGTTGGGAGAATAAAGCTTTGCTACCACATAACATTTTACTACAAAGGTTTTAAGCAAAATTCAGCAAAAGCACAGGTTATTAATATGAACTTGTTTTATCGAAAGTATTTGGTTGGTATTGTGATTATATATGTGTTTAACTGGAAAGTATTGCTTGGAAATTTACAAAGTGTTTCCTGGACAGCTGTTTATATATCATCATACTCTACCATTAAATATGCATATTCTTCAGTTGGTTATATGAACTTTTTGTACAGAGTTATGTTTCTCCAGATGTAAGAGTTTTTTTTTTTTAGCTTTGCAAATACTTTGAAAGATTAAAGAAAAATACGTATAGAGATTATTTCAGTCTAATTTTGAATTAAAGCTGTTGTAAAATGTAAAGTTTTAGTTTTTGATCAAATCATCCTGCAGAGGCCAGTGCTAGAACCCTTTGCTAGAATTTTCTCCTTTGTACAGATCCCAGCCAGAATGTATTGGGTTTGTTCTGTTCCCATGTCCCATCCTTCCAAGTTTCGGGAAAATCCGTTCAATGGTTATAATTTATCTTTGCATAAACCTGCTGTCAAACAAACAAATTGATGAACAGGGGTGAAAACATAACCTCCTTTGTGGAGGTGTCAAACGACCTCTGTCTCTTTCAACGAAAGAACCACAGGGGAGTCAATGGAGCCTGAAGACTTCCTGCTGTAGGACATCCCCCTCACCCTGCATCTACTTCTCCTCATTTTAATACACCAAACATTAGACTTCCCAGTGAAGTCTGCTTAGCAAGAATTGTATTTATTTTTGTAGCAACTCTGGTGCAACTAGGATTTCCTTTTCAGCGTCTCCACACAGCAAATCAAACCATGATGAAGACTATGCGAAGGAAAACACAAGAGAGGACAAAAAATGCTCACATCCTTTTCATGTTTCTGATATGTATTCATTGAATTCATGACAAACCTTTGATCGGTTACATTCACATTTTTCATCAAGGTGACATCTCACCTGGAATTAAATACATTTGAAAAATTCAATGAAATCTGATCTGAATTTTTCCCTTCTCCGAGGGCAACAAACACTAACAATGAAATATGTGAATGAGGTATGTGACGATAGCCTCTATCCTCAAATGGTAATTACATATGTACAAGATTTCCCAACCAACTCTACCCACTAGGCCAAACTTTCACTCACGTCTAAATTCACACCGTCGTCAGATTAACAGTAAGGATTGGATTATCTGCTCATTCCCATGAGAAACTAAGCACAGGAAGAGGATGGACACATTATTGTGTGTGTGTCTGTGTCATTCTATGCCTTTTTATAATTCATATTTCAGAGAAAACCATTGTATTTTCTACTTTACTACATATATTTCACAGCCTTACTTAAAAGTTACTTTTATATTTGTATTTTAGATACTGGATGATTTAACATGCTTTAAAAACCTATAGTTAGAGAATAACTCAGTAGTTTCCAACCTTGTCTTACGAGAATCACAGTGTGGGACACATTTAATTGAATATAATTCTGAAAATTCATTCAAAACCTTTTAGTTTATATTCGTTGACCAAATAAATTACATATTGTTCCCATCAACTAGCACAAGGAGTAACCTCTGGCCTCCTGAACTTTTACTTTGAAGGTGAGCTGTCTCCCTGTCCCCCTTTGGATTTCTTCAAGTTTAGGGGCCTAACAACTGCACAAATCTACAACAACAACAAATCCCTGGATCTTTGCTGCTGAATTTCCAAGCAGTCCGCTGCTGCTTGTTTCCATGTGATGTCCTGAGGCTGCCCCCTGCTGGCTGCTGGCTTCCTCTGCTGCTCTTGCTTGGTTTGTGCAGCTTGTGATTTTATTGTTCATAAAAGACAATCTTTATTTTTCTTCAGGGGCAATTTGATGTACAAGCAGCAACCAGTGCACGACAATAATAAACCAATATATACATGTGAATAAAAACACAATATAAAAACCCTATAGACTAAATAGCAGGGGGAAATTAGATTTTATTTAATGTTGTAATCATATACTACTGATTTTATTGACTTTATAACAATGCATCATATTTTCTATTGTATGTGTTTTCAAATTCTGAATTGGCAAAGTTAGCTGTGGCCTTACTGAAGCTATGAAATATATTTCTAATAGAATATTTATGTAAGTTTCTTGTCAATTTTTTTTCTTGTTTTTTGTTCTGTTTTCGTCACATACATTTAGTTAATTACTGCAAACTTTTTTAGATAAATGTTGCAGACATATTTATTATTTATTATTGTTTACTGGGACGTAGACCCGCCCACACCCTGCCTCTGATTGGCTCGTACACTCTCTGCTCTCAGCCCATCCTCATATTTCAAGCACAAGATCGTTCGACCAACGCAAAATATCAGGGGGTGAATCTATGAGTTATTGGATTATATGAAATATTGTTTCTATACCCGTTGATCGATTGAGAAACATTTTTGTTTTACATATTTATGTAGACAACAAGTCCAATATCCAATGTCGAGAACGTGAAAGTACTGCAACGAGCTTTAACAGAAATTCAAGAGAGCACCCCTACAACTGTGTCACATGGTACGACCCAGTCGTTTGAGCTTCACTGTAGCTGCAGAAGTTTTAATAAGCGATGGGGAGGAAGAGGAGGAGGGAGAAGCTGCTGTAAACGTCTCCGCTGTCATGGTGCATCCCGGTGGATACAACTACACGGTGTGAGGAAGGAGCTTTGAGAAGACCTGCGACCGAAGTGTGAACGCCTCACCTCCTGAGATATGATGGTGAGTAACTTCCGCCTTCTACAGCGCTAAAGAGCAGCGAAGTTAAGTGATGCACTTGTTGCGTCAGGTTGACATCACGTCTAAACACACACGCACAAACTCACGCTTTTCCCCTTTAAAGTTGCTAACGTCACCAGGACTGGCAGCGTGAACTGTATATGTAACTTTATTTAACTTTTCTATTGTTTTTCTCTTAAATGTACGCAATTCACTTGGTGCACAGAAAGTGACAGAAGAAGCGGCAACTAGCTTGTTGCGTCGCGTCAAATAGCCTTAACGTGTAAATCGAGGTAGAAGATAAAATAAGGAGCATTACAAATGGAGGTTTAAACCCATCCCTCCTGTCCTCCAGTGCTGCACCAGTGAGGAGTGTTGTCATTCTCGCCTCACAGGAATCACTGAACCCTGATGTAAATGCCCACCACTGCTCTGAGACCTGTATACAATCCCTGCACCCCCCCCCCCCCCCGGATCTGAAAGACTGTCTATTGTTTCCAAGTGGGACGAGTGCATCCGCTGTGTTCTTCAGTTAATTCAGATTAAAAACACAGCCTCTTCTCTCGCTCCCTCTCGGGTTAAAGTTGGGTGGAAGTTGAGCAGTGAGGATCCCCTGCTCCTCGCTGAGCTCGCACCGTGCACACAGGGGGATGTTGTTTTCTTCTTGTTTTCCCAGCACTGTGCTCAGAACCGGGGATTATAACAGTCTTGCAGGGGAATTATGGGATACAGATGGCTGCTCTCATGTGATGCCAGGTTTCCCCCTGGTCAGCATCAAGGGGAATGTCTGCAGACGTCAGCCCAGCACTGTGCGGGCTGATAGTGGACTTGGTTTGCATATAACCCCCCGTGGTTTATAAAAATGTTTTTTACTCCGCATGCGTGGCTGAGGACGGTTGGTTTGGGATTCCCTGTGTTTACTAGTAGCTCATTACTTTTAATGTTTGATTTTCGGGTGCATGTTGTTTGAGGACAACGTCAACGCTAACTTCTACTGCTTCTTCTTTTAAGTAAATCATCTTTTGACATCTTCTAGTTTGAGTTTGAAAATCATAACTCACTACCAATTGTCGACAGTATTTTTGTCAGTATAAAAAGTTCAGATTTGTGTGAAAAAACACTAAAAACACACCTTCAAGATTAAGAAGATCGTCTCTATTTTTCTTTGTAGATGAATTGCTCACGAATTGCTTCCAAATATCTTAAAACAATTATTCCCCTGTTGTGTATTACTATTTGGACCCATTCTATGGTGATGTTTCAGTGAGTGTATAGTCTGTAAAGGAAGCAGTATTGTATTATCTTAGCAGCATATCTCATGTTATAGACTTAGCTTACAGTACCAGAGTATACAGCGACAACACACTCTCTATGGGTTTTAATTATATTGCAGAAGAACTCTTAAGTCTTAAAAAAGTTTATTATGATCTAAAATAGTTTATAGGAATTGTTTATATGTCGTGAGAAGTGTTAAGAGCACTTGAACTTTTGCACCATCTGCGTCACAGTTAACGTACAACTGAGTCTCAAACAAATCAGGTGTTCCAGTCACTGGAATTTCAGGTTTATTTTGTCCGTTTGTGCTTACAGGCTGTGTTTGAACATGCCCTAAATCATATCTGGTATGTCAAATGTTTTGCCCTCAGAGCCAAGAACATTCACCTTTGTAGTTCCCATAATGCTTTGTACACTGGAAAACATGTTTTTTGTGGTTTTGTATTCTCATCAACAGTGAGACATGTTTGCATCTGGTGCTTTTAAACAAATGTAAAATAGCCCCCCTCCCCAAGGGTTAATGAGACAAAGCAGCAGAAACTTTGTTTGTCCAGGGAACATTTAACATGCTCTCTTATCTACATTAAAAACAGTGTTTTACTTTTTGAGGAGACTGACACAAGAACAACCTGTTTCTTAATTTTGTCCCTTGTATTCTTCTCTTTCTTTCTTCCTTCCCTCTGGTTATCATCCTGGCGGGATTAAGAGTCGGCGCACAGCAGTAATTAACCTGATTAGTTGATTCTGAGACGTTAATCAGATGAGCCTCGCACCAGTTGGGGCCTCAGGTCAGCACAGTGGGGCAAGTTTGAGGCGATCCTTGGTCCTTGCCCCCCCCCCCCCCCCCCCCCATTTGCCATTTGTTGGAGTATGTTTAGCAGTATGAATGTGTTTGAACTCAGTCCCCCTTTCATTATTGTGCTGTGATTGATCCTGTTAGAATAGGTGAATAACTAAGCACAAGGATCATCTTGATTACGTTGTTGGCTGTTGTTAGGATTACAGTATGATAAGCTCATTTAACTATTTCATCGTTTTTTTAATTTAGACACTGTTTTAGTTATTGGTAAGGATCTGGGACAAGGTGTTTTGTTTGGATTAATGTATTTTGGTTATTTATTGTTTCTTATTTTTGGATTATCCCTCTGGAGGATAATCGTGGTAGCAAACACTTGGCCTCTAACCCCTCCGCAGGGACGGCCGGTGTTGAGTTAATCTTGGTTGTGGGCTTATGGGACGTATCTCTGTACTTATGTCTGGGTAGGGGATTGCTTTTGCTGTGACAGTATGTTAATGCAATATTAATACAAGCTGTGTTCTGCAGAGTGGAGTTGCTTTAAGACATTCTAATTTGCTGAGTTCTCTTCAGATGGATTCAGATCTTACACTTGAGCTGATCATCTGTTATGAATTTCCCTCTGCTGTCATCCTCATTCTCTTTAATTGAATCATAGCTTTTATTACTTTACTTATCTCACTCTGATGTCATCCTTTTTCTTTTCAGATGCAATATGGACAAGCTGCCTTGGAACAGATAAACAGAGAAGGATAGAGAGGAGCAAGAGGAGATCGAAGCAGTGAAATAGCGAGAGTCTTTATCACAGACATACAGAAGACACCATGTCTGCCTCGACAAAGCAGGAGAGAACCATTTGTGTTCTCCTCCCCAACAAAGAACAGCTGGACATCACTGTCAGGGTGAGTGTTTTAATATGTCCCTAGCTGTTCTCCTGACCCTAAGAGTCAAACTTCTGTTATGGCTGCACCACATCGTTTTTCGGTGAATACATGGTTGCTTTATACTTGTTTTTTTGTCTTTTCTCCTGCTCCAGCCAAAGTCCACAGGGCAGGAAGTTTTCAATCGTGTGACAGAGCTTCTCGGAGTCAAAGAGCTGTTCTTCTTTGGCCTCACAGTGGTGAAGGGTAGGTTCACTCCTCATTTATCCCCTCAACCTGAAACAACTCTTCACACTCGAATACACAGCAGTGTTTTCAGAAGGCTTAAACTTGTGACCATACACACAGTGGCCATGAGTCTAAAAATGTGTTGAATTCAGTTTTACCAGTCAAAGCCCTAGGAGGGTAGTAAATTCATATTGGATGTTTAGTTTGGTTAGTTTTAGTTTAAGCGTTAAGTTAATGCCTTTCTAGCAAACCTGCTAGCTAGTTTCTGAACATGGGGAAATGCAATTTTGACGATAGGCGGCTTGAGAATAAGTGTTGTGGTGGTTAAAGCCAGTGCCTGGAAGTAATAGTTTATAGCTGTAGACTCCCTGCATACAATTGTAAGTTTAGTTGATCAGTTCATGCAGTTACCATTTTTTGCCAAAACTCAGTCAAATCGCAAACAAGAGCATCATGTTTGGATTATGACTAGAGTTTGCAGCAGGGCTCGGCTCGGTGGCACTATTGAAAAGGTTTTTTCTGTCAACCGACTTTCACCACACCAAAAAAAAAAACTATTCTGCCTCCCCAGTCTGCATAATTAAACGGTGTAATCCACTTACTTTCTGTTTCATTGTGTCCCTGTTCTCTTTCCACTTACAAATACACCAAAATGCCTCTGTAATCTAACGTGGCTCACCGCTTGAACAAGCAGCCTTTTGTTTTTTGTGGTGTTGTTTCAGCGATCACTTAGGCCTGGATTCCTGCAATATTAACTTCATTAAGCCTGGAATGCACCCTTGCATTCCTCCTCTTCACTGAGGGGAGGGATGGATTGATGATGGGAAGAGAGAGGAGGGTGGGGTGAAGAGATATTCGTCATGACAGGGGCAGCCTCTTACTCAGACTCTTACTCAATGGCCTGAATGAAGGCTGAGAGGTGGAGGAGCTGGAGTGAGTCAGACAGGGAATGAGACAAGCTGAAAGGACGGATGGATGATTTGAGGGAGCGGGTTGTGAAACAGCTCGGCCAGCACTAAGTTGAACAAAGCAGATAAGGTGAAACAAACAGAAAAATGCCCCTCTTATGACTCATCGGCTGAGAGTGACACAACAATCTCATTCTGACTCTGAACACAAGCTGCAAACTGCTCTTTAGTTGTTTTTTATATCAAACAAAGTTAGCAGTAGTTAAGTTCTGGGGATTTCATGATAGGTAATGGTAAAATATAAAGATTTGAGTTATGATAGTTTTCAGTAACATTAGCTCTGTTGTCATTAGCTTCCTCGTAGCCTCGTTCACAAACAAAAGAACAAGGGCTTTTTTCTTTTGCCCTAATGACTCCCGTTGTAGGGCACATTTTCCGCTTGGCTGCATTATTGTTTTCTTTGCTTAGTCACTATCTGTTTCTTGCCTGTCTCCTTCTCCTTCATTGCAGACAATGAGCACATCTTTTTAGATATGGAGGAGAAACTGACCAAGTACTTTCCCAAGGAATGGAGGCAAGATTCAGGAAAGGTAAGAGGGCCTTTTGTGCAGGGTTGCAAATTGCGATTGTGTGAATCAGAAGCCTTTTGTTGCGAGCTGCTCGTTAAGCGGGAGGCGCAGTTCAGTGGCCTACATGCCACGACTCTTCATTTAGCATGACAAAAAGATGTTCACACACACACAGGCCGACTCTGACACGTCTCTTTCTACACACAGGCACTTCAGAAGAGACCTTTGCCTCTCGTACTCTTCCTCAAAGTGCAGTACTACGTGGAGAATGGTAGACTCATTTGGTATGTCCCTCTATATTTGTTCTATATACCATCTCCCTATTTTATTGCTTGTGAACTTGGTGTTTATACTTCATCCATCTTCGTCCTCCATTCTGACATCTTATCCCCTACCTTCTTCTACCTTTTTTTTTTTTTTATATGTGCGGTACCAGTGAACGAAAGGCACGACATCTATACTACTCCGACTTGCGGGAGCGCATGCTTCGCTCTGAATGTCGTCAGCAGGAGGAGGTTTACTTCCAGCTGGCAGGTTACGCCTTGCAGGCTGACCTCGGCGACCACCCGCTGCCCAGGGAGTATGGAGAGATCACCCCGTACTTTGAACTCAAGGATTACTTTCCCCCGTGGGTAGGTGTTATTATGGAGCAGCAGCATTTGCATACACTTTGAATCTAATGTGATGTTCAGTTTAAAATGTTCATACATTTGCCTGTAAAAGATTTAAATATTTTATATTTTGAGGTTGTGTTGATCTCTGTGGATTACATGTCTCTCTACTTCTGTCTGTAGATTGTAGCTAAGCGTGGGGTGAACTACCTCCTCTGCCATGGGCCCAAAGTACACCAGGAGCTGTGGGGCATGTCTGCCCGAGACGCCATCCTCCTCTTTATCAGGGAGTCGTGTCGACTGGAGGATGTACCTGTCACATTTTACAGACTGCAAAAGGTTGTGAGCCAGTCTAGTATTTCAGTGTCATGAAAATGAGAAGGGTGTGGATTATTTGTACAGTTTATTTATATAATTTAAAATAACAAGTAATGGTTATTGAGCCTAGTGGGCGATGGAATGTGTTTTTAATCTAAAACTACTCCAGCAATATTTCTTCTCTGACTGCGATACTCCCTTTTCCAACACAAACACAGTTAGTACGGCTTCATTTAAGCTAATAACAATGAGGCAGTTACGTAACCCTCCATCTATTTCAGTTTATTATCCTCCCAATTTCGAACTCGCTCATCTACTGAGTGATATTTTGAGGGTTGGCCCGACCATTGCGTAATGTGTTGACGCTCAAAAATTTGTGAGCCGCGGCCTTGTGTGTTTCCTAGTAAACCGGGAGGGAGGGAGGCTTAACTGTGAAATAGCAGTCTTATCTGGAGCCCCTCAGATGCCTCTCTGACATCTCATCCTTCATTTGTCCAGGATAAAAAGGAGGAGAGAGGAACGGCTTTGCTCGGTCTGACCCTACGAGGAATGCAGGTTTATCAGGTATGTGTGAGTGCGTTGTTAATGCATAGTAGGTATGTCAGCACTCGCGTTCACAAGAGTGAATCTGCGTTCGCTCCAACATTTGGCCTTTGTATTTATAGTCCTGTAAAACCTCTGACTAGACGTGTGAGGAATGTGTGGGATTGCCACCGACGGCAGTGCATGAGGAGATAGGAGTCATCTGCCATGCGCTCCGTTGTTTGATCTGTCCATCAGGGGCCATCTGGGGTGGATTAGGACTCGAGGCCTGGCTGATTAAAGAGCCAGCAGACCGTGAGATACCTTGAGAAGCCCTTAGTCTCTTTGCCAAGACCAGATGGATCCTTTGAACAGAAGGACGGTTGATTGTTGATCAATAATTTTGAATTACACTCGCATGAAAATGTTTTGGCACACTTGTTCAAAATATCGGTTATTGTAAGTGGTTATGTGAGTAGAACTTGACCTGATCTCCCAAAGGCACAAAGTTTGAATTTAATATTTAAATATTCAATACTTTAATCAACTTTAGATAGAAAGTAGCAGCATGCAAAAGTGTAGGCACTTCAACAGCTTTGAAGTCTTGTACCTAAATTCTTTCTTTAGGTGAATGGCTACTTCACCATTATCATTAGGAAAGTCCAAGTGATGTAAATTTCAAAGTATGATAAACTAGACTCAAACCTTGTCCCAACAGCCATAAATTCCTTGTGCAGCAGCCTTGCACTGTGAACATTGCATCAACCTATTCCCACAAAGCAGGAGAAGACTGTAAGATGACAGCAAAGTGTTTTCATGTAACCCTTTACTCAGCTCATGTATGTTTCATGTATTTACAAAGTGGCAGTTCACAGGAACAGTGGAGGCCAAGTTGTAGACTGGAAGACAAAGCAAACTTTCTGTGACTTATGGTAGGATCTTTTGAGATGGAAATCAGGACCCTCATTTGACTGCTAAATATCTTCAGGGAGATTTAGCAATGGTGGTGCCACACCTTCACAACTACAAACCATGGTAGATTCATAAGAAGAAAACATTTCCTGCATCTTCACCACAAAGTTCAGTTTCAGAAGTCTGCATAACAAGTCATGTGTCCACAGGACTGACGTTAAATGTTTTAGACACAAGGAGAAAAAAGAATGACGTGGATGATGTCACGAAAAAAAATGAAATCATTGAGGTAGACTGATAATCGGATAATCTTTGGGTTTATGTTGCAGCTAGTGGCACAAGGAGCATTTTCACTGGTTGAGGTCAAGAGACATGTGCTGAATAGTTTGCCATGGTCCTCAGAGTCCCCTGATGTGAAACACCAAAAATCTGTGGTCTGACCTCAAAAGAGACAACCTAAAAATGTCATAGAAGTCATTTGAAAGGAAAAGAGGGAGAAAACAGCTCTTAACTGCTACATAAAGTGTTAACAAGCGAATCATAGTTGCCAGAGTTTTGTTGCGAAGTACTGAAAGCGCATTGTAGCCAAACTTTGGTTTCGGCTTCTTATCCAGAAATAACAAAACAAGTTATCTTGCCTAAAATATTAAAGAAATGTGTCAACACTAACTCAATGCCTTTTTGCCTCAAGTTTTTCATACCACTATATCCAGAAATCTATTCTTCCTTTTTCCAAACACAGGCTCATAAGCATGAGAGCTAATTCTTATAAATGTGTGTGTCTGTGTTTTATATACACAGGAGGTAAACAACACGCGACAGCAGCTGTACAACTTCCCCTGGTCAAACGTGGGACGTCTCACCTTTCTGGTATGCACACCGCTCATCTCCATTCACTGTTAGGACTCGATGGATGCATTATAACTATTTAATGGGCATTAGCTCTGCGCACCCTGTATAATATGTTTGTTCCATTCAGGGTAAGAAATTCGAGATCCAGCCAGATGGCTTGCCATCAGCTCGGAAGCTGGTCTATTACACTGGGTCGTCGTTCCGCTCTCGCCACCTCCTCCTGCACCTGAGCAGCTGCCATCGCCTCTACCTCAGCCTCCAGCCGTCCCTCAAACACCTACGCCATCTCCAGGAGAGCGAAGGTAAGAGAGGAGTAAATACAAGGGCACGATTAGTATCTTTAATCAAACAGTTTGGTGGGGAGCTCTCTTGTCCTTGAAGAAAACTTAAGTATCAACTGAGTTAAATGATTGGCCTCTCGTACAAAACATCTAAAGTGTTCCTGATGAGTGTTACTATTTGTATCTTTTATTGTTTATCCTTTCAGAGAAAAAGCGTTACAGAGAATCGTACATCAGCGATGACCTGGACCTGGACCCCGCCGGCAGCGAAAGCAGCCCTGGTCTGTCCCGCCACTCGACCAGCAGCTCTGGGATTGAAGCGGACGCCCGCCAACACAGCATATCCACGGAGCTGGCCTCTATGGAGGATGAGAGTCAGCAGCAAGGAGAGCAGTGCTTCAGCCCAGTAGAGAGCCGCAGCAGCTCCTGCACCTCCGGGTTCGACGCAAGCAGTAAGAGTCGAATAGAAGATGACGGGTGGCCAGAAGAAGGTGAGAGGAGTCCTCCGTCTTTCTAGATATTGTGTGGAGTTAACTGATAAATGATTTGTTGAATAAAATGTTTTGCAATTTTATATTTGACTGGTCTGAAATATGTAAGATTAACGTGTGCTTGGTGGCAGTAGGACTTAAAGACGCATAGTGGTAAATTAATTGATAAAATAGTGATCAACAAAATATAAATATTACTTTTTTATATTAATTAGCAGGCCTCCATAAGGAGCTTTTGCTTAGTGTCATTTGTGAGTCAAATGTGCAGGTGTTTGCATCACTAATGTACAACATTATTTTCTGTCCACTAGGCTAAGATTTAATATATATTTGTAGATATTATTTAATGATCAGATTTCTAACACTTTTCTCTTCAGGAATCAAGAGCAATGTTGAAAGTCCGAAGGAAGCTCTTGTAGACGATCCTGATGAGATGTTTCAGTTGGCGGATCTTCTTGAAGGAGTGTCAGTGGATTGTGCAGAAGTCCCCTCAGTCACACACGTATCCGGTATGAATCATCTGATTTTGATAAACATGATAATATATAAGAATATTTTACTTCTCTCAACCATGAAAACAAAAGTTTGTACTCGCATATTATGTTTGGTCTTTGTCAGAACTGACCTGTAAACTCTTGTATCTACAGAAAACAAAGTTACTCCACAAGACTCTGATGAAATTGGTAAATTGCACAATGATGATCTGTTAAAACAGGTTAGTCGTATTGACTCCTTTCCACTTCACGTCCTTTTGATAACCTTGTCTTTCCTCACATTTTAACTTTACGTCTTATCTCTATTCAAGATGCTGAAATCTAAAGCACACGTGTGCGTGGATCGGCACAGCCACAGTCTAGATGACATCAGCCTCTTTCCACCTCCGACTCCCCTGGGGACGACGCTGCTGCCCGACTCCTCCCACAGCTACACCTTCGGGTTCCCGGAAATCTCTCCAAACCCAAAGACCCCTGTTGAACTCACTTTCTTCCCTCTCTTGCACTGCCAAGACAAACCCTTGTTCTATGGCCGCAGGTCTACCAACAGCCTTTCTCTGGACATGTTAGGCGATGAACAGTTCCTTGAATTCATACTTTGAATACCTGACGCCCGTTAAGATGCCTTTTCTCGTCCTTCATTCCTGGTGCAACTGAACTCACAGGCTGCCAATGCATGAATATGTATTTTATGTGTGGTGGTGATGAAAATGAGGGTGTGCCTGAATTTCCAGAGACATTACTGAAGATGACGGAACGCTCACTCCTCCTGGAAAAGTTCTGGATTAGACAACAGATCCAATCAAGCAATTTCAATATCTGTAAACCAAGCATATTTATTAATGTTGTATATTGTGTTCACACACTACTTGCACTATTTTATTATATTCCATCTTCTTAAAGCAAATGCATTTTAATAATTTTTACTGTACCTTGTAAAGTTTTGAAATGTTAATGCGATACATTTGAAATACATGATTGGTTTATTTTAACGTTAACACCTTAACTGCAGTGTGCTCCTATATTCCTTTATCCTTTATTTTTTTTAACCATGTTTGACAATGTACTCTATTTTTGTATAGTGTGCTCTGCCATGCGTTTCCTATTAGTCTCCCACAGCAATGTACCTGCTGGTGTGGAAAATTGATTGAAGCTCTTTACGGCTGGTAATGCATTCATCCAAAGCTTCCCCCGTTTCCTATTCTCCTCCCGCTTTTCATAATTACTACAGAAAAGTATTAATTGTAAAGCGCTATTTCTGTAAGCTGTCGGTGTGTAATGAATCTGCAGTATCTGCCGTGTTATATAAGCCACAGAACAAAGAGACATTCAGTCAGCTTTGTTTTGACATTATTTTGTGGACGATAATTGCAAAAAAACTGTTGTCTTTAGCCAATATGAGCTCACTGGAAAAGAATGTCGGCCCTTAAATGCAGAGCTATTTTTCCAATTGTGAATGAAAAACTGACCAGAGTTAAATCACTATACTGAACAATTATTTTTTTATCTAAAGCACTGTTTTGTTTTTTTATCATAGTGAAAATAAATTCTTAATGCCACAAAATAAAAACTTTTTTGTTGTGATATTTATGCCTCTTTGACGGTGACAGCCAGTGGCCGCAGGCAAATTGTCTTCACGTTGTTGCTCTAACAATCCATCCATCCATCCATCTGTCTGTCCGGTGAACACATTCATATTGTAGCTTCCTCGCGTATAGACGACAGGAAACTTCTCTCGTTATGTGTAACTTTATTAAAGTCCAGTGAACACGACACACTTCTTGTTCGTAACATCGACACTCCTACACAATACATTTTGGACTGTAAACAGATGCACACACAGGCAGACAAATTTGTAGGCTATAAAAAACAATACAAATATATAATAAAAAATATCTAAAGAGTCCTGTACTGATAGCATATCATGTTCTGTCGACACAAATAAACATTAATAATGTCCACAATTGGGGTGATTCTTACCTCTATATTTATCTTTCTTCCCCTCTACTTTGCGGGGCTTTCTGAATTGTGCACCTGATAATTAAAATGTTTTGATTCATCTTTGACTCTACACCGCAGCGTGTACGTCAGGGACACACCTGAAATAAAGTGGATTCACTTGGTCTGAGGTTTTTTTCGATCACATCTTTATAAGACACCTCATTAGCTTCACACTACAAACCCTATGGGGGGGGGGATGTTTTTTGAGAGAAGATTCCAGATTCATTCACTAGACTGGCACTCAGTAGAGCTCAACAGAGCCGTATAGGTTCAACTCTGATCCATGCAGCTTCCCTCTACCAAGTTGTGTGGTTATTGGTCCAGTAGTTTATTACAAAAACCTGTTAACTGACAAATCACAGATGAAACATAACCTCCTTAGCAGAGCTAATGAAACCTCCACCCATTTATCAAGGAAATGTCCCAAACATTAATAATTATAAGAAACACAACAGGAAATTAAAAGTAGAATATCTAAATAGTTTACGGTTAAAATATCTGTTGGTCGACTTACCAATTGATTTATTTAAAGCTAATTTTCCCCTGCTACTAAGTCTATAGGGTTTTTATATTGTTTTATTTACATTGTATATATATATGGTTATTTTCGTCGTGCACTGATTGCTGGTTGTACATCAAATTGCCCTTGAAGGATATTAAAGATTTTCTTTTATGAACAACTTTAGTTAATCACAAGCTGCACAAACCAGCTTGTGATTAACCCAAGCAACCAGCAGGGGGCAGCCTCAGGACATCTGAGCAGACTGTGATTCTTATAAGGCGTCTGAAGACAAGGTTAGAAAAGTACTGGGTTATTCTCTAATAATAGGTTTTTAAAGTATGTTAAATCATCCAGTATCTAAAAGCCAAAAATATAAAAGTAACTTTTAAGTAAGGCTGTCAAATATATGTAGTAAAGTAGAAAATATTTTCTTTGAAGTGTTTATCAAAACAAGATAAAATGACACGAACACACACGCACGATAATGTGTCCATCTTGTTATAATGCTTAGTTCCTCATGGCAATCATCAGGCGATGTAGCTTAGTTGGTAGAGAGTACGTTCTCTGATACGGTAGACCCAGGTTCGATTTTTACACACTGTCTGATAAAGATTCCTACAGTAAAGGCAAGGGGTAGTGATGGACAAGGTTTTCATCTCACTTTCCACCTTAAAACTAGGAAATGAACTGAACTATGAACTAGTTCAGAATTTAAATGGTGAACTATGAACGTGAACTATTCATGTTTACTTGTATGAACTGAACTTTGAACTAGTTCATGAGAGGTGTGAACTTGCAAAACACTGTCTGTCTGTCTGTCGATATATCTATCCCATCGAGCTGTATTCATCTATCTAATTCCCAACTCTCGCGAGACTTGAAGTTGACGTAGGCGGAAGTTTACATTCCTGAGTAAAACGTGTTGCCCATGGCCGCTGGCTGTGAAGCCGGTTCTCTGTTACTCTCTGTAGCAGCTCCCTGTCATGTCTTCAGTGTTAATAGACGCGGTTCTCTCCAGCTCTCCAGACTATGACCGCCTCTTCGAGTCCTTGTCCTGGCCGAGTGAGTCGTGTCCGGGGCCGGAGCGGGTGGAGGCGCTGACTGCTGTCATCTCCGGTCTCGGTCCACTCCTGGAGGACTCGGACTCGTCTCCGTTTACATCCGAGAAGAGACGACACATTCAGGGTAAAATCGAGTCTGTTATCTGGACGCGGTGCCTGCCTCTCCTCGGCACAATATCGGCACAAGAAGCCGGTGAAGCCGCGCGGGGCAGCAGGGAGAGCACGGCCGCTGCCTGTCGGCTTCTGAGCGCCTGCATCCCGCTGTGTAACGAGGCTGTACCGGGGCGAGTCGCTCGGTACGTGCTGCCGTGTCTGCAGCGGTCAGAGGAGGAGCCGGGGCGACTCAGTGTGGAGGTGTCCGGTGAAGTCATGGCTGCCCTCGTTCCAGCCCTGTCAGCGGATGAGCAGCTCACTCTCAGCACCGCGTCCGCTGCCGTGTCCTGCGTGAAAACCCTCCCCGATGCGCGGCTCTGCAGGGTCACGGTCCGGCTGCTCCTGACGCTGCTGAGCTGCTGCGGCGGTGCCGGGAAACAACGCGTCCTCCAGTCGATCCTGGACGACCTGAGCTTCTGGCACCACGCTGACCGCACACCGGTGGTCACAGAGCGGGCCCTGCTGTGCGTGACCGCCGTGTCAGACCACCTGCTGGACCCTCACAGTCCGGACTCCCCCTCCGGTGAGGCCGACCCTCGTCTGCGCGTCCAGTTCTGGAGGATGGTTCAGGACGGGCTGACGCATCGGGACAGCGTGTCCCGTAAGAGGGCCTTGTACCTGCTGAAGAGGTGCGTGGCCCTGTCGGAGCAGCAGCAGGTGGACTGTCCCCTCTCTCCATCAGATGAAGGTAAAAGCTTTGATACCAACTTTAACTTATCTATTCAATTCTGGCTTGTTTTTCTTACTGGTCTTCATATTGTTGCAGGTGAGGTCTTGTTCAAATGGGCCCCTAGCAGGAGCGGGCTGCTCAAGGAGTTCTGGGAGGACTATGCTCTGGTGATGGAGACCCTGGAGGAGAACCAGGTAGAGGATCGGTTGGATCACCGCAACCGATAGAGGACATGGTGGTGGCACTCTCTCATCCTGCTGCTCTCCTTTTCCTCTGCAGGTCCATGTCGTCCGGCCTGTTCTGAACAGAATAGACACGTTGATCCAAACAACACTGAATGATAGTCAAGGTAACATTCAAGTTCATCAGACTGTTGTGCCACTCCGTCACTGATCTTAATGAAATGGCTGCTGATGTTGCTGATGACACGACAGAAAAACTGAGTCAAGCAAAGACACAACTCCTTCAATAAAAATCCTGAGGGAGCAGAATTGAAGAATGGTTTCTTATTGTTAGAGCTTTATTACAGCGTCAACATTCAAATAGTAATGAAAGTGTCGTTTTGCAATACATTTGATTACATGTAAAAGTAGGATTCCATGTATTTCTTTGATTAAACTATTCAGTGGTTTTGTCTGAGCCCATCAGCATAGAAGTGCATTGTTATTTTCTATGTACCCGACTGTGCCCCTATCACTAACTGCTGTAAGAGGTAAAGTGCCATTTCAGATAAATAATGATTTCTCAGCAATGACCAAAAAAACAAAGATGAAACATTACAGAGCTTGCACGTTCACCCCATTGTTTTTTCCACATTAAAGTCTCTATATGTCTGATGATGTTGTGGCTTCAGGTCAAGGCCTCTTCCACCCATCCTGGCTGCTGTGTGTTTACCAGCGGATGTTCCACAGTGAGAATAAATCCTTGATGAGAGAGGGAGTGTGTCACCTGCTCGAGCTGCAGGTCCTCGGACAGCCGGCCTTCGCTTTGGCCTTTTCTCAGGTACAGGCCCAGACACTTATCCAGTGGCATTCAGGCTTATTCATGCACTTTCAATGAAATACATTTGTTCATTAAGGTTTTGTCTTCTTTTGTTTTCTCAGTTCATCGTTGGGCCTTTGATGGATGTTCTGTCGGAAACGTCACTCTTCCACAGGTGAGGTTTTACATCACTGCAGGTGTTGGTGTGTTTTTAAGTTGTTGTTTTTTCCAGCAGTATTCATCAAATCCACCTTCTGCCGGCATTTAGGTCAGTTGGGCAAAGTGTAGGAGACTGTCCTGAGCTGGGGGCTAAGCTCCAAGTCTTCATGGTCACCTTCTTCAGTAGCCTACCACTAGAGAACAGAGGTACAGGAAAACAGAAGCCACAGAGCATGCTCCCAATTCTCGTTGCCTGAAACCCTCTCCACCTCTGACTGTTGTGTTTTCTTTGTCAGGCTGTGTGTTGCTGCAGCTGATTCAGCAGCTGGGCTCGAAGCACTGGTGCGCCGTGCCCCTCCTCTTCCTCTCCCAGGCTCTATCAAAGCTCCCTCCCAGTCCCGTGCTGGGGATCGACGGACTCACAGCTCTGAGGTTCCTCATCACAGTTCCACTCACTCAGACCAGCTCCCAGCAGGTCATTCTGGATGCACCTGTTCAAATTGTCTGTGGTTTGTTACAGGGAGGTGCTGTGCTGCACAATGATCACACATCAACCGCTGTTAAGAGGAGCAGCCCAGTGCTTCCTGCTGAACAGCGCCCTCTCTTTCACAGACGTGGTAAGACACAAACAGTGTATTTAAAAAAAAAAAATCTATCTTTTAACATTAATTGATCCGAGCTCTTTACTGCTGGTTTCACATATTCAACATCTGAAGCTCTGAATGTACGAAGTTCTGGTATTGAAGTGTCTTTTTTTCAGAGTGCAGTGAGCTTAGATGACTTCTTTAGTTTCCTGATGAATTTCCGTGCAGACGAGTCACTGTGTAGAGGGACGCAGATCTGGAGTCAGGTACTTTGCATCAGACACTCAACACCAACATTTCACATGAATCATTTTACGGTTGACTCATTTGCAGTCTGTGACACCACTGCAGGTGTGCGTCTGGCTGTCGAACAACGAAGGCAGTTTCAAGCCCAGGATTGTGGGTGACGGTGAATCCACTGGTGCCGCATCAAAGAAAGAAACTGTCAGACGCTACGTTGAAGGCGAGATCCAGGCGTATCTCAGAGTTCCAGCCAGCACAGGTGAGGCTGAATTGAAGCACTCGGTTAAGTACATTCCTCCACCAGGGTCCTTAAAGTCAATCAAGTCATATCAAATTGTGCCGATTCATTTACCCAAAAATTAGCAGGTACATGCTGTTTTTTAAATTGGCTTTAGAGGCTAAAAAAATATTTTAACTCTTTTCCCCTTTGCCTTTAGAGGAGTTTACCTTTTCTTTTTTTTCCTGGCACGATGTTTGATTTCTTGACTGAGGAGCTCTCTCACCTCACTGTCTCGCCAACAGTCCCTTCAATTCAATCAAGTCAGACCAAATTGCACACACTCATAGAAATCACTCACCTAAATTTGCCAGATTGTTTCTCATCAAGATCAATTTTTCACAAGAAAAATGTGAAAATGTAAAAAAAATTGAATATCTCGCAATGCAAGAGACTAATGGAAGATTACTGGATTTCGAGTTTGATCGGATCTGTGCCAAAATTGTATGGTTCTTTCTTTCTTGTTCCGTCCACGTTTTGAGGAAATCTGATCTGTAGTTTATGCAAAATCCTGCTGACAAACAAACAAACCGAGGTGATTAAATCAAAAAGTCGATCTTTAGGTATAATTACACTTTTCACCGTCATGTAAAGTCAGTTGTGTTGCTCCGCAGGTCAGACTGAGATGTTACCTGACTCCAAAGAGGCGGACAAGTTGGCCAGGGCCATTCTGCTGTGTGTGGACATGGAGAAGAGTCAGCCACCCCAAGACCTCAGTAAAACTCTGGAGTCATTACTCTCGCCTCTGCTGGAAACCCTGAGCAGAGTCAGCACCAACATTTACCTTCCTCTGCGCAAGAGCGACAAGAGCCTGCAGCTTGTGCTGCGGCTGCTGCAGCTTGAACGATCACCAAGAAGTCAGGCTGTCGGAGGAGAGCAAGGTTTGTGAGGATTACACTGATTTATTTCCGTGGCTGTTCATAAATATGTAGTAGGTCAAGCTGAGGGATACGATACGAGTGTTAGAGCCACAGAAAAAACACAGAATAAAGTCATAATTTATGGAGCCACTCTGGAGTGAGTAACGTTCACCTCCTCTCACTCTGCTCTTCACAGGCGATAGGGTGAGCATTGCCATGGAGAAGCTCATTTTTCAACTTGCGGATCCAATCCAGGAGTTTATCTTGAGGCGGCTGTGTGGGGAGCTGCAGGAGGTAAACAGCAAGTCGAGCAAGTCACCATCGCTGTAATTAGCACCGAGGCCTCCAGCTCTAACATGTGCTTTTTTTCTTTTTTTTTTCAACAGCTATTTGACGTGGAGCGGGCAGACCTGTATCTGAGGGTCCTGAGGCAGCTGCTGGTCATGTCTCATTCCGCGACACAGCACCACCATAAAGTCCAGCAGAGTGATTTCTCTAAACTCATTAAGCACAGCCTCAGGGTCCTGCAAGAAACAAGCTCGCAGGTTCAAACCCCCTTCAGCAGCCAGGGACTTCATACATCAGTTTGATCATAAGTGATTGCTTAATTATGTTTTTTCCTCATTCCTAGATCCCATCTGTGGAACACCAGGTAGCTAAGGCAGTTGCTATGGCATCCCTGGCCACGGTTTGTGATCTCATGGAGCAGGAAGTGATGGACAGGAGATCAGAGGCCATTTCTGCTCTGAAAGATCTGAATGACTTCTTCTACAGTTCACCTTCTTCTACCTCCCAGAGTCCGTCGTCTCTGGGAAACTTCAATGTACGTCTGCTGAAACCACACACAGGAGACTGTTCGAGGTTTGTGGAAACCTTTTTCGATATTAGAAGTGTCTAACTTTGGCTCAAGAACAATATCCAGCATAAATATACAATGGCTCTAAGAAACATGAACGTAATAAACAGGTTTCTTCTCTGGGCAGTGATCTAGGTGTGCAGGGGCCTCTGCTGCAGGACTGGGGACGTGTCGCTGCCAATTTTTTGCGGGACCAGTGGATTTGTCTTAACTTCCTGGTTAAGGCTGTTGAGATTCCCGACAATTCCAGAGCACCAGAAGCTCTCAAAGCCGCTTTGAGCTGCAGCATGGAGGCCCTGGCCCTGCTGCCCAGCGACCTGGTGCTGCCTGTGCTCGCCTTCATGGAGACGGTGCTGCCAAAAGTGAGTCCCAGTTAATTTTGGGGAAATTTACGGAACTGAAATGAGGTGTGTAATATGAATAATTTTTTGAAAAAACGAAGGTAAAATCTGATGAACTGTGTGGTTTGGTGACGTTTTGATCCCAGTTGCTGATGGATGAGGAGGCGCTGTGTGTGGAGGCTGTGGCTCTGAGCTGGGAGCTGGTTCAGGGACTCAGCACGAATGCCCATGACTTCTGGCCGGCCCTGAGAGGCTTCGTCTCATTGGCTTTCCACCAGAATGTGCTCCTGCTGTCACACACTCGGGCTCTGACACTTGTGGCCACGTTGAAACAGGTAAATCAAGACCTGGATGCTCCTGTGAATTGCTCTTAAATACGTTCTCCATATGTATATACTCATGTGTGGATGTGTGATTTATTTAGATTTCCACTGAGCTGATCGAGCTGTCTCAGTCAAAAGTTGGCGTGTTGGGAGTCCTGCTGCAAGACTGCTGTCAGACGTGGCTGCCCACAGACGGCGGCAGCGGCGGCGACCAGGATGACACAGCGTTTTGTAGCGTTTTCAGCCACATGGACATTCTCACTGAGGCCTGTGTGTATGGACCAGTTTTCAGGAGAGACCAACGGTAACTGTTGACAGCATTTCTCAGAAGTGTTGTTTTATTTGTGTTTTTTTTATAACTGTTTTGTTTATTTCAAAGACTCGTACAGGATGTCCAAACGTACGCGGAGCAGCTTGGTGAAAATGTCGTAGTTACAAGGTGAGCGGACGTCTTCTTAGCTGTAATGTGTGAGAGGTTGCTCCAGTGTGGCTGTAATTTAAAGGACTGCCACTAGAGGTCCCTGCTGCTGTGCAGATTTTTTCTCAGTTCTGTCTCCCGCTCTAATTTTCCAGTGATAACAGGGATGATCAGTTCCCTCGCACATGTGTATTGGCGTTCCTCAGCCGCCTCGATCCCTCAAATCCGCAGCATGGAACAGTGATGGAGGATCTAGTGATGGCTTTGTTGAGAAAGGTAGGTGATTACTCTGAGAATGAGTGCCACAACGCTAGTAACAATGTTTTGCCAATGTCAGAAAATAACTTCATGATCATATATCCCAGCATCCCAGTATGACCATGTTAAGATGACACATCCTCACTGGAACTTTGAATCCCTAACCCTAACCCTAACCCTTTAAGGAACTTAGTCCTATCTTGAAATCTCATTCCTTAATCTAATATTTTGGTTTCTTATCTTAAACAAGTAAAGTGAAACATCAGCCAAACGAGAAGTACTTTGTCTTTGATGTGTTAAGTTTATCATCAGTTGCAACTAATTTAACAACAATTTAAAACCAGTGTCCGTCTCCACTTCACCCCCCCCCCACCCCCCCCTGCAGGATAACGACATATCAAAGTCAAAAGTGCGTTACTATAGCAACTCCCTGCAGCATCGTGTCAAAAACAGAGTGTGGCAAACGCTGCTGCTCTTACTGCCCAAACTCCGAGAGGTGAGAGGACTACACTCAACCTAAGAATCTTACAGGTAATAAGGAATCAGTTAGTAACTGACTGAGTGTCTGTGTGTGTCTGTGTGTGTGTAGGACTTTGTCTCCACTTTGCTGAACCATGTCTTTGAAGCTGGATTCTGCAGTAACCAAGCTTCAGTCAAGTACCTGATCGAATGGATGATGATTCTAATCCTCACTCAACATCCACAACACATGGACCGATTCTGGGCCTGTTTCAACACGGTGAGCATCCACTCTGGACACCGGTGCACCAGAAACTACCGTAATCTTAGTGAGACTGTAAAATGATTTAACAATGACCGTTTTCTTTACAGGATCAAGAAAAGACCAAGACAAGCATCTGCACCTTCCTGTCAGTCCTGGTCCACTTCAACATCATCATTCCTAATCTTAAGGACAAGGTAAACCCAATGAGTTTCACCATTTATACAGCATTATTGTTCTTCATCACCTCTTCATCAGATCCCTCCATCTTTGTGTTTTAAGGCAGCGCAGTTGCGTACAGCGTTGAACATCATCCTCCAGTGGTGTTTCAACCATAACTTCAGTGTGCGCCTGTATGCCTTACTGGCCCTTAAGAGGGTGTGGACCTTGGCAGAAGAAGGGGCAGATGGTTTGGGGGGCCTGTCCGCTGTGATCAAGACCTGTTTGAACCAGGCTGAGGCCATGCAAACCACTGGGTGAGCACATGGCATGTTCAATATAAAAAAGAAAAGCTGACTGTAGTATGCTAATGAATTGATTTTTTGTCTTGCCCTTTAGAAACGCCAACAAAAACTGGAAAAGGATCCATGAGCACTTCTTCTTCGGTGCCTTTCACCCTATCAGAGATTACAGCGCAGAGGTTTGTTTTTGCTGAAAACGAAAAGTCTTGGAATCAATTTGATTTTCACATTTCTGAGGTAACACGATGCAAAGTAACTTTTTCATACTCCTCTCTCCAAGACCATATTCTGCACCTTTCCCAGTCTGTCGGAGTTGGCTGACGACGAGTGGATTCCAGCGTGGAAGTTTGAGAAACTGACGTGTTTCCCTGACACTCCATCTCTCCCTGTGAGAAATCCTGTTCAGGATCTGAGCCAGCTCCAGCCAGGAGACTGGATCCAGCAGGACAAAAGTACAGTAGCACCAGCAAAACTACTTGTTTGTATCACACAATAAAAGGGGAGATGTGAAGGTATCATGGTGTTGTGTCACCCAGCTGAGCAGGATAAGGAGGAGCGCTGGGCCGAGGTGCAGAAGAAGATCACTCCCTGGAGGTTGGGGATCCAGGAGCAGGAACCCGAACTTCAGTTGGCTCCCCCGCAGAGGGCCGCTCGACTGGGCAAACTGCACGGCGCCCTGCTGGTGGTGGCCTCGCTCATAGACAAACCCACCAATTTAGGAGGTCAGGAGCAGCACAACACGTTATCTAATACATCTGTAACACCAAAATTAGTGTTTAATTTAAACTCCACAAAAAACCATTAACATTTTCCCCCATTGACAGTAGAGAAGTTTGCCTTCTTGTTTTTTTTTTTAGTAGGTTCACCTGGGGACTCATTTCCATCACTGCCGATCGTAAACGACTGATACTCTTGTCGACTGCAGATTCCTTTTACTCGGGAGTGAATGCTGATTGTATCCATTCCCAATGTAGACAAAACCAGATGTTAGTGGTTGTTTATTCAGAAAATACAGTTCATTTTAAGTTTTCACGATGACGACTTGGGCAAAGACTCGGCTTCAATTAAAAAACAAATCAAGTCTTTATAAAGGAAATCCCCAGCTCACATCAGCTCTGCAAATGTATGTTTTTTTGTGTCTGGCGATAAGAAGCCGAATCAATTAAAATGTGTTTACAGAGGAAAAACCCATTTTCAAAACCAATATTGATACTGTGTGATGTAAGCAAGGACATTTTGTGTGGATGTTCTGATAATGTTTTACTTTTATTCATTAAAGGTGCAGCTTTTTTATATCTGTCTGTGCCCACGATGACCAGTATCTATTTAATGTTGAGTCATGGTTGCCACAGAAGACCCGGGCCTCAAATGGTCTCAGTGACCCCTGAGCTTTCATAGTAGACAAAGTATCCTCACTTATGTGATTCACTCATTTCTCTTCATGTGTCGCTGTTCTAGGTCTGTGCAGGACCTGTGAGATATTCGGTGCCAGTGCACTGGTTCTGGATAGCCTCCGCCACATCGGGGATAAACACTTCCAGGCCCTGAGCGTCTCGTCTGAGCTCTGGCTTCCTCTCTTAGAGGTAAATTGCATAAAGTGATGTGGCATTTCACCCCTGCAATTATGATGTCCACTCTGTCTTTATATAACTCCTTCTCACAGTGGGGTATGGACCTGAGAAGTGTGTGATTTGACCTGGTTAGCTCAGGGTTAAAATTGTGTCAGTCAAGATTAACATCAACTGCCAGCAGCAGCCGGAACAGCTGGATACCGACGCTGCAGTTCTCCTAATGGCACTCTGTTCTGCTGCCACAGAGAAAACTGTTACACGTACAATGAAGATCTTTCTTGCAATTACAAGAAGGCATTTTTTGTACGTGTTTCAGTTTCAGGCCCTTCACTTTTGTTATACACTGCAAAGCCTTAATAAAAGATTTAGATTTATAAAAAAAAATATATGTTGGTAAATGCTTCTTCCTCTTGAACTTTACCAAACCTACCTATCTTTTTTTTATTTTTTATATTTATGGCTCCAGTGCAAGAACCACTGAAATGGAAAGGGGCAGTAACCCAAAGTCCAAGTTCCCAAAATTATTCTAAATGTTCAATTTGAACTCGAAGGAAACACCTGAAAGCAGCTGATCTGATTTTTCATCATCAACATGGAGCAGAAAAAGTAATTTTGATTATTTCAATGTGCAAACCTGTGTCTGATTTTCATGTATATTCCGTATATAAAGATGAACGTTATCGGAGTTCTTGAAAAGTGAAGCCAAAGCATCTGGTCGCCACCTGGTGGTTGGCAGCATTATAGATCAAAAACCCCGCCTCCTCTATGTAAGGGGCCCGGGACATAGAAAGTCATTGTACAGTCATTTTCGTTGTTATCACCCTGATATATGTTCAAGTCTTACATTTTCCAATTGGTTTTCATTCATTATTTGATCCTATAAAACCTATTATTAAACATAACCTGTATCTGTCCACCAGGTGAAGCCCTTGGAGCTGACTGACTTCCTGCAGGTGAAGAAGAGCGAAGGCTACTGTATTGTTGGAGTGGAGCAGACCGCCAACAGTCAGAGTCTGCAGGACTATCAGTTCCCTGAGAAGTCTCTCTTACTTCTTGGGTATGACCTCTTTATATACAGGCTTACTCTTAGCGAAAGCCATAAAAATGCTTTTTCCACCGACCATTAGTGCATAAATGCATGCACGCCTCTGCTTTCCCATGCCCTTGTGACTCCCACATAGATAAAGGTTTGAGCTGACGAGACATATTAATTGTTATCTCACCGATTTAGAGCGTTTCCCCTGCGGTATCTGCACCTTTCCTCCCCGCGCGGAACCTGTCGGGGCACGCCGCGCTGTAATTGGCTCTCCCTGAGGACAAGGGTTCATGGAAATGAATTACACAAACCAATACAAGCAGTGTGATGACTGCCACTAAAAAAACCCTGAACCTTTTATCTAGTTCAGTTCGTGACGCGGCCCTGTGGTCCATGTGACCCAGACGAGTCATGTAGTCATTTAGAAATCCACATTACGGTAATTATAAGCAAACAGTGGCTGCATGACTCACTCCTCACCGAATGTGTACGGGGGTTGTGCAGCTGGCCCGGCGCAGAGAGAGGGATCATATTTATTGCATCTGTGTAGGTGTCTTGTTTTGTTTTAACTTGTGAGGTCACAAAGGCGTGAGCTGCGCTGTTAACTCAAACGCCCCATGTGTGAACGGAATCTGGAGGGCTTTCACAGCTGTGTGCACGCAGCACCGCCCTGCCTCTAATCTCTCATCAGGTGGCTATTATCTCACCCAGTTGCACTCGAGATAAATGTTGCTCATCAAATCACGCTTCCTCGCTGCACGGCGCCCCCTCTGTGGACCCGCTGAATGCCCAAACTCGTTACCGCTTTATGTTTGCCTTGCATGGCCCACACTGCCTGAGCTCAGTATATGCTCAGTTGATTACAGTTTGAATTACTCGTGAGTCATCACGAGAAAATGAAGGACTAACTTTGCTATTAGCAGCAGGGGCTCTTAAATTAAATCAAATGGGTAGTACCATTAAGTCGAATGAAAGCGAGAATTAAAAATAATGTTGATTTTACGGCAGAATAGACAACCAGGGTAAGATTGATACAGCAGCAGTCTGCAGATGGTTTCTCTCATACCCGAGTACATATTGGGCAGTCAGTGTGAGTATAATTATAATAATAGTAAATGATTGGTATCCTGTAATTATGTGTATTTTATTGGATTATGGATTGAGAGCAATAACATTTTATGATCAAGACTAACTAACCACACTAGGAGTGAGTGTCAGGAGGGAGGCTAAAGAGTGGCTTTCCCCCTCACATGATGCAGTGTATCACATCCAAATTTATCTAGAAAGTACAATTTCATTGAAGCTGCTCTATATCCTCTGTTGAACTGAATTCTCTCTGGAAAAACTCTTCCTCCTGACAGGACACACCATTTTCTTTTAAACTATGAATCATCTCAATGGGTACAAGGAATATTTCAACATTTTGGAAAATATCCTTTTCTTTCTGGCTGAGAGTTGGATGAAAACATTGACACCACTCTATCATGTTTGTTTCGTCATACAGATGAGACAGTGGTATCAAACTTTGCATCTGACTTTCAGGAAGAAAACAAACAAGTATTTCCCAAAATGTTACTAGCCGTAACATCCGCTTGATGGCTATTTTCCACTTTCTCTTTTTTTAGCAATGAACGGGAAGGTATTCCCGCCAACTTGCTCCAGATGTTGGACGTGTGTGTGGAGATCCCCCAACAGGGGGTCATCCGCTCCCTGAACGTGCACGTAAGCGCGGCCCTGCTCATCTGGGAATACACACGGCAACATCTCGCCTCTGGTTCAGCTGAAGTCGACGCCAAACGCAGCTGAAGGAGAAACCAGCAGTGCAGCCCTGTGGACCTGTGAAGTCTGACCTCCAGATGTTGACCGCGCTCGATCGTCTGTGGTAGCGAGCATAAGCCCATCAGCTCGGGACGTGAAGACGCTACATAGTGATTAATGGCAGGCCCGTAAGGATTTTCAGATTCTATCTCTCAGGTTTAAATGTGGTCAGCAGTCATCAGTGCTTTGCTTGTGCCTTAATGAGAGTCATCACTTCTGGTTATTACAGTGAACTATTCCTCTGGGCCTGCTGTCATGTTAATGCAGCCGGTCTTTGTGTCTCTATCAGCAGCATAAATGGAAATCTCCCGCTTTGATGAGGAAGTTTCTTGTTTATGTGAGCACTTATTATTCGCCTCAGAGCACCAGGACTGGTTCATGATGTCCTTATCCAGCAAAGTATCACACATTGTATATAAATACTGCATTTGTTTGTAGGCTTTAATACATTTCATCTCATTGTCAATGTTTTTATTGGAGTTTGTGGTTTTAAATTGCAAACGGTCGTGTTTTATACAGTTGAATAAATATAAGCTCATTCTTTGTTTTATTATTGTTTATGTTATTGTTTTTTTCTATTTGGACTAAAAGATAAACTGATTCGATTTTGATTTTCAAAGTTCAAAAGAATCTCTGATCGATGGAGCACACTGTTACCATGGCAATGTTAAACACTAACAGTAATAGAAAGTGATGTTGGCTTTGAGCGGATCCTTCAGCATTACAACACTTTGTTAGTATTCTATACACTATATGAAATGCTAAAGTCATAAATACAAGACACAAACATGAGAACACTTTAATAACAACAAGGTTACACTCAAAGAGAAAAGAACAGGAAGTGTTGGAAAAGGATCATTTGCATTGATTTATGGGATGTGTAGTTCCTTCACTCTTAAAGATTCAGTGTGTAGAATTTAGTGACATTTAGTGGTGAAGTTGCATGTTGCAAAAGGTGTTTAATTTGTCCAGTTTGGACTTCTATAAAAAACCATGGCAGTCTCCATATTGAGGACCCGCTCCCGATCTAAGTCTAAAGTATTTAAATATAAAATGGCCATTCTAGAGTAAAGAAAACAACAATTTGTACAACTTATATTCAATTTCTGCAAAAGTTTAACCTAAATCGTATACACTTGACCTTAAGGTAATTATGAACACATTATTGATAGTTGCTCCGGATCAAATGTTTCATGGTCATGACTCATCTCGTAGCTGGTCGGCCTGGTTTCATACTTAAAACTTTTCAGATTTTCTGAAACGTCAGTGGAGAAGAAGAATAAGACAGTTACTTCTGGGAAACCAGAAGATTAATAAAAGTGGGCGGTCACCAACAGGAGAGTTGAAAACTATTCCTCAGGTTGAACTCAATCCCCACACTGATGAGCTGTACCTCGTGTCCCTCCCTCAGGGAACACTAGTCATACCCATAACCTCCCGACTCACCTGGAGAGCAGATGGAGCGTCTCACTCCCGTCACTCGTTTATTTTTTCCGTCGAGTCGCGCTGGCTCGCGGCTCCACATGCGAGGACGGTAGATGTGAGTGGGGCATGGAGGAGCTGGGTGGCTCCTGGTCCGATCCCCGCTCTCCTCTGCAGACTGCGGCGGGGAACGGGAGCTGGAGCGGGGCGGCCGGACCCGTGGTGTCCGGGCGGACTCAGCTGCTGCTGGAGATCCTCATGGTGCTGATGTGTTTGGGCGCAGTGACAGGTACACGATCACCTGGTCACATCTCATGAGCTTCTAAAGCGGCAGCAGCACATATAACAAGGCGTTACTCTTTTAAAGGCCTACTGGAGATTTAGCATTGCATTTCAAATCTGAAATATTTGAAAATTATCTGACTTAAAGAACTGAAATTAATATCAATGTTCTTGCAATGGAATATTTATTTGTCGTCAGTTATCTTTTCCCACGACTTTATAGGTTACCTGATCATTATAGTAGTTTAAATGTAATGTTTTTGTGTATGACGAGTCAGGCACAATAATTTAAGCGGAAATATTATGAATATTATTAAGCATGTTGGAACTTTTCTGTGTAGAAGTATGTGGCAAAACACTTGTATACGCAGGTCATAAATAAAGTGGAGGTGAGATTCAGAATTTCATCTAAAAGATAACAAAAAAACTGCGTTATTTAAGTTGAATTTAAAAGCACATTATGACACCTGGTTGTTGCCCAAGTGTGAAAATCAGCTGATCAGGAATACAGAGTACAGTACAGATGGATTTGTGTGAACAGTATTACTTGTCTGTGTATTTGAAGGTGCAGACAAACAGTGGATCACTCTAGGGAATCATTGAATGGTGAAAGGAGATATTAGACATCTTTAGTCCAGCAAAACATTTTATTTGGTTTCCATCTGTTTGCTAATTCTTGACCTGACAGAAATACTTTTTGAAATATATTTTTCATCTCTATCTTTGCTGAAGTCTTTACCAGTTATTTACTGTTATTGAAACCACACCCCTTTGACCGTCAAACGGTCTTAGCCAATCTCGAGGCCACACTCTCACCTAACAGGGAATATCTATTGTGCTTGCAGGTATATATAGAAAACTATAACTCACACATATCAATAGACAAATGTCAAATGTGTATTGATGTCTGGCAAGTCTCGGATGACACACATGCGGGACCCGCCACTGGGCTTCAGCTCTTGGCTCAATACCTTATGTGATCCTGGTTCATTTATATGGCTTTTAAATCCTCTTCGGGAGATCTCATCCATCTCTTTTGTATTTTGGTGGTGGCAGAAATAGCAGATTTCAATAGCTGAACAATTTAATCCATAATTTACTGCATTGTACCTTGGACTCTTAACATCTTGTCTGATTTATCTAACAAAGGGTTCTCACTAAGGTCATGAGGTCAGTATTATGCAATACTTAATAGTATCATAATCAAGTTTTGAAAACTTGTTTCCTCTGATCACCACCAGTTATGAAGTCACAGTTTTACTACTCAGTAGATATTGTCTCTATTGCTTTTTAACAAATAGAAAATGTAGTGCAGAGTCCAACCTGTCTGACCTGTGTGTGTGTGTGTGTGTTTGTGTGTAGGTAATATTCTTGTCATTGCGATTGTGGCTACGACCAAGACTTTCCACTCTGTGGCGTCGGTGCTGATCATGAACCTGGCCATCAGCGACCTCCTGGTGGGAGTCGGAGTCATGCCGTTTGTCGCTCTGTCCATCATGAACCGTGGATGGGCTGATTTCTCTGTACGTCACCTCTGTTAAGTGTCACATGTCCCCCTCAGTGTCTGACATGACCTGAAGCTGACCTATCATGTTATAACACCTGTTTGCTTTTGTTCCGTGAGCGTTCACATGTTGACGTTGTGTCTCCTCTGTCTGACAGCACCTCTGTTTGTACGTGGGTTACACCTCCTCTGTGTATTGCACAGCCTCCGTCCTGACACTAGCTGCCATTGCTCTGGACCGCTACCACTCCATCATCGACTGCCTGCGCTACAGCTCCCGCTGCACCCTGTGGAGGACCGGCGCTGTGGTGCTGTGGATCTGGCTGCAGGCTCTGGTCACCAGTTGCCCTCCCCTGCTGGGCTGGAGCTCTGTCAGTTACGTGGTCCCCATGTACAGCTGTGCCGTCAACTGGGCCAGCAGTCCCAGCTACACAGCCTTTATGGCCGCCCTCTCCTTCCTCGTACCTGCGGTGGTCATCCTCTTCTGCTACGTGAGCATTGTCAAGGTGGCACGCAGCCACGCCAGGAGGATTCATACCTTAGAGGACGCTGTCCAGCGAGGCAGGAATCAGACCTCTGCCTTTGCTTCACCTCAGCTGCATCAGTGTGGGACGCTCCACAACCCCTCTTCACTGATCTACCATGTGAGTGGCCAGTTTGTGCCAGATGTCACTAGAGAAGACGGAAGCAGTATCAGCCCTGCTCTCCCTAATTCTGCTGCAGAGCAGAGTAACCCTCTATCCAGACGTCTGGTCTCCATCTTGGCTCCCAGCTCCTCCCAGCCTCCCCCTGAGAACTCCCAGCAGCACCATAACCAACACGGAGTGGTGCGTCTCTTCCTGGTCATCTCAGCCTTCTTCTTCTGCTGGACTCCTTACGTGGGTGTGGCCCTCGTTCAGGCCATGGAAACTGCTATTTCCGGCCAATCCAGCCTTGTCCCGCCCTCTGCTGTGACCTTTTCATACTGGCTGGTGTTGCTGAACTCTGACATCAATCCTCTTCTGTATGCCCTGCTTAGCAAACGTTTCCAGGGGGCTCTTCAGGGACTTAGGCAAAAAATAAGAGCACGCCTGGGAAGTGTGTTGGGCAAGGCAGGGGAGGTCAGAGCCGAGGGAGACGACTACAGGAGTAGCGACCCTTGCAGTCTGAACTCCATCCCCATCAGCCCACCATCCACCGCGGAGAGTTCAACCTGTGATGTCTCCAAGTGTTCCCCCTTCATCCTTCCTGTCTGCACGGACCTCGAACATCTTACTGACGAGCTTCTATGTAATGTCTGTCGGACTGAAAAAAACTCCTCATCTCCAGAGTATGGTGGCGACAGGAGGGTGGACAGGTTGCAGGTTCCCCCTCGGCCACAGGAGGGCAAAAGACTACCATTCTCTGCTCTGACCAGGGAGCGTCAGGCCACGTTCCTCTACGGCCAAATAACAGTGAGAGTGGAGCACGATGTGTGTTAATGATGAGTTAGTGATGCAGGAACGGTGTCTACCACATCAGACTGTGACTGCATCTTCATTATGCAGTCATATATTTTATTATTTTTATTTAACTGATAACATTTTTGGTCCTTAAATAAAAAAACTGTTTTTAAAAAAATGCCCAGAAAACTACTTTGAAACCCAAGTAGGCACATTCATGATAGTCATAACAGTCAGTTATATTTTATTTTTTTTGCTTAAGGAAACTGCTGAAATACGCAACTAATTTAAATTGGAAAAAATTACAGTGGAGAAGAAAACTTTTCCATAGATGAGGTTTTGTCCTTATTTGCTATAAAACTTTAAACTGTAATGCCATGAAAAGATCGCCTCGACTGTGATTTTCTCTTAAGAGGGGCTAAATGTTTCTTAAATGACTCTGCACTGTGTGTGGGGAGGTTGGAGAGTTTGCACTGTACTGTACATGCAGGTCCTTGACCTTCATGGTCTGGTTTAAGAGCTCACCAGCACGTAGATCCTCCCATAGAGATAGTAGATGAATGGCAGGAGATCGAAGCCAGTTTGCACCAGCCTCCAGGATGTCAGCGTTCATGATGGTTGTTGGGTCGTAGAGTCCTGGTGAACTCATAATCGAAAGATGTTCTTTTTTTTTTTTCACCAGATAAACTAATAAATTATGTCTTTTTTTATAAAGATACAGGAAATGCTCACCCCTGTTTCCCAGTGCTGGGTATTGACTATTCCAAAGTTTTATTTTGTCTGATCAACACTTCAAAACCCCCCAATTTATATGATGACTTGCACATAAGACAAGTAAAAGCATCAAATGTTGGCATTTGGCTTGAAATATGACTAAAATTATTACAAGACAACAGCAATATCCGCAGATAGATAATATAATAATCAATTGATCGACTAATCATTTCAATTTTCAGGTTTCTCAGGGTCTTTTACATTGATCAGTAATTGGAAAGAACAAGGACTGCGACACTGAGGAGGTAAACAAACCCGGAGAAGCGAATGTACTGAAAAGAATATTTAATGTATTACATGTGATTACACTTGAAGACACAGTAGATCTAACAAACCTGTCATTTATTCACGCTCATAATGATCTCTTCCTCCAATGTGATAATCATATGTTGCATCTCAGTGTAAAAATCATCATTCCTTACAAAGGTTTACATTAATGTCTAGCAATAATTCCAGAGGAATACAATATTATTATTTATTGTCATAGAGAATGACAATGGGAAACGGTGCTAATGTTCTCTATATAGCAAAACAAAGAAAAGGCAGTGAAGTGGACTCGTCAGCTGTATCCGCTCATACAGTTTGTGCATGCTCGTCCTGTAGCTGTTTCTCAAAGTTAGCCTTACCTAATCCTAACCCTAACCCGATTAAATGCAAAAAATATTTGAAAAAAGTGTCAATGATGTGTCAAGAGTTTTAAAAAAAAAAAAAAGCATCAGGGTTAAATGAGCAGAAGAAGGATAGTGAGTCTCTCTGCATGGGTCCGTCATGGCACTGTAAAAAAGAAACAAAAAAACTGATAGCGAGCCTGTGTGGTTCGAGTGATGGTCGTACATTCACAACAAGGCAGCGTGTCCACCAGAGCTCCCCGGGTCATTCATCTCGGTCGCCTCATGAAACACCACAGAAGAAAAACAGATGCTGTGAGACTTCGACGAAGAGCGGGGCTTCTCCTCCAGCTGCAGCGTGACCGCTCTGTTACTTTCCCCTAGAAATGAAATCATTTCACTTCGAACCGTCGCAAATTAGATTGTGAGCGTGGAAGGTTAAATGTGACGGGAATTCAAAGAGAGGCTCAGTGACGGCTGTGTCTGATGTTCAGAGTTATTAAAGGAGCTGTTAAGTGCTTTAAGTCTATCCTTAGATTTGGACACCTGAAGCATTGCTTTTGAAATGTATTTATTACTTGAATTACCTGCAAGGTTAATTTTTGTTTGCTGCCAGCGTCTCGGTAACAGGAAACGTGAGGCAAACGCTTCAGGGATGGACACTCACAAATATTTGACTAAACAAAGCTCAACCTTGTCATGCATTGAAAACGCATGAAACACTGGCTTCAGATCTGTCGTGACCAAGCTGCAGAACTGAGCGATGGGTGTCGGCACTGACGGAGCGGGAGTTCAGCCCCGGGAAAGCACAGAACCACAGGCGGCCAATCAGTGTGTTCAGAAAGGACCAGAACTCTTCTCCTGGACGCGCAGGGCGAGGTGTCGTGAAAGCATCTCCGGCTCAGATTGATCCTCAGATGCCCCGACAGGTCCCTTCACACCAGATGAGCCCATCGATGCTCCACATGCTCCAGGACACAGGAGGTGTGACACACAGCTATGTACAGTGCACGAAAGGCAGGTATTTGTCAGAAGTTTACACCTGAGGGGTCACGCTGCAGGGCCTCCCCTTTTTGTTTTCAGGCATTCAGCATTTTTAGGCATGCTTCTTTGGATCGAGAATGTGTGCACTAGTGTGTGTTTGTGTGTGTGTGTTAAAGCCAGCGAGTCCACAAGGTGTGAGGCCGTCCTCGAACAAAATGTCTGTCATCAGGCAAGTTGGCAAGTTTTCCCAGGCGCAAGGGTGTAGTGAACCGATGGAATGATTTAAGAGGTACAGGAAAATCCACACATGACTCAATCAGATGTTATATCCGCTGTTGTATTTGTTTGGGGCACAAAGAAGTACAATAGATATGAGTCCATGCACCAGCTCGGGAGGACTGGACGCCAATTAAATGATATGTAATTAATTCCTCTGGCATTTCTGATCAGAGGAGAGTCCCAAAATCTTTTTGGCCAGGGAGCTGTATCCGAGAAAGCGAGGGCGGGGCATCAACATCAACAGAGGCTTAATGTGTTTCCCTCCCCTTGTCTGTGTTTGCATCGTTACACTTCGTTGGAGTCAATGTGTAAAGGTGGCAGTCCTGGCTCTTCCTCTCCAGTTGAGCCCTGTGGTGGCACCCGCCTCGACGCTGCCCTCTGCCGGCTCGTCGCGTTTGCGCAGCTTGGTGCTGAGCTGGATGATACACTGGTCCCAGTCCTCCGGTAGCAGCAGCATGAGGAAGCCCAGGCAGATGATGAACACAGCGATGAGGCGGACCGTGTTGAAATGGATTTCACATGTGTAGAGGTCCACCACTGTGAAATGAAGACAATGGATTAGTATGAGCATATTTAGGACAATATATATATATATATATATATATATATATTTTTGTATTTATTTAACAATCAAAGGTTCAGTGTGTAAGATTTAGGTGAAAGGGATCTATTGGCAAAATTTTTATACAAAATAATCTGTGGGATGTTTTCACTAGTTTTGTTTTATTTACCCCAGAATGGACCCTTTATATTTACATAGGTTTATTCAGCTGCAAGATAGAACTTCACCCCAAGATGTCACTAAACTCTACATACTGAACCTTTAAAATTTGATTAGTTAAAATCAGATACTCTATTAATCCCGAAAATGGAGAAATTAGAAGGAGGACAGTTAAAAATAGTCAAAGTAATCATTAACAAATAGAATAGAAATTATAAATACAGAATAAACAGAATATATAGTGTGAGTGCTGCACAGTTAAATGACTGAACGAGGAATTTATAGGATTACTATAAAATAGATTATGTAAGACATAAAATGAAACAAGAAGGTGGAACCGGCTTTGAAATTAAAAGTTGTCCTTTAAATATGCAGTTGGTAATAACTTTTGGAGGAAATTAAACTCCATCAAATGTAAAATGGTTTCTGGATCAATAAAATGCGTCTGAGAGAAAAGCCCAGGGACTTACTGGCATTTACAGGAACACTTAGGACGATGCCAAGTGAGATTAATGTCGGGTACGTTATCGCAATGCCAAAGTTCACCAGGACGTTGAAAGCTGAAATCAGAGCGGTAAGAAAAGCTCAGAAACTGATATTCATGTGTTAGGTTATCATTACAGTATCATGTATATGCACTGTATCGCTTCATGTGACATCTTTCCATACCAAACAGCAGGCCTGCGACCCCACAGAGGTAGGCCCAGGGGATGTTTTCCGGCGAGCCGAAGTACTCCACGTGGGTGAAATACAGGATGACCGGCACGAAGCTGATGAAGACAAAGTTGGCGCTCCCAACGATGCTCAGAAAGAGAGCGGCCTCTCCAAATTTGGCACTGCCCAGGACCATCTTAAAGAGCACCTGAGGACAGCGAAAGCAGGACGAGTGATGAATGCACAAAGCTCTGCCCCCTCAAGGAGCAAAGGAGGTACTGCGTAGGACGCACCTGCCAAGTACCTGCCCCGTCTCTGGCACTGGGCTGCTGCTGCCTGTTTATCACATTAGGCAGCAATGACAGCTGGGGCAGAGGACAACAGAGCCCCGTCAGAATATAGCTATTTATCACTTAGCCTCCTTGATCGGGACATCACAGCCTGAGGCCGGTGAGCATAACACACGTATCAATAGCTCCTCTCACTTCTGTCTCTCATTTCATAATCCTACACCGTCTTCTGCCCCGAAGTTACATAAGAAGAAAGAAGCTAGTGCTTGTTTTCTTACAAAAAATATCATTCTTCGTATATGTGATTTGCCTTTCTTTTGTTGCACTGCAGAGAAAAGAAGTATCACTTCAAGTGTGTGGAAGAACACAAGTACCTGTTCTGAACCTTCCTGTTTAGAATGTACTGTTAGCTTGACCTGTTTCACTTTTACTCTCTGTACATGTATAGAACTTAATTGACTTATAAACTATGATGCAGAATGAAATAAGAACAACTTTGTGTTAATTCTACCTGGTTTATCTGCAAAGACGTTTTTACAGTCACTGCTTCTAATGAAAATTAAGCTGAAATTGCTTTATTATTGTTCAAGTGTGTGTTTTGTAATACAAGTGAAGTTAACTAGTGTTGTTCATTTCATACATTACCAATCAGCTATTTCAGGTGTCTGTTAAACAACAATTTTCTAAAGAGGAAGTGATTCTATAAATGTGGTCTGTGTCAGTCCAATATTCACATGTTATTAATATTGAAGGTTTCACGTGTTCAAATAGAAATGCACCAAACTCTGTACTGCACTTCCTTGGGCCATAAACAACGCACATGTCGAGTGTGAAAGCGGTAGATGCAAATGAGTACCTTGTAGAGTGCGGACATCGATGCAGAGGCCACAACGAACGTAATGCCGATGACTGAGTGGCTGTGGAATCCATCGGCGTAGGTCATCATCACTATGCCGGCTATGGCCAAGATAGCAGCTACTATCTGGAGAGAGAGAGAGAAGGAGAGAGGAGTAGCATCAGTGAATGACGGATGGACGACATGCTGCTCACAGCGTGGTGATAAAGACGCTCGGGACACAGGCTTCACAGGAAAAGGCTTGTAATGGTGTAATTAGTGAGTTTTGGTTTATAGCCGGCAGATTGTTCGTCTGCTGTTTACATTACCTCAGCTCATGCAGCTGAACATAAACAAAATCTGCTCTCGCATTGACACCAGCACGAGGGGGGGGCCAACACAGGACAGGTAGCTTGCACAGCGTCGGCTTGATAGTCAGGCATCGATTTCCGATACTCTGCCAGCATGTTTACAAACCAAATACCCCCCTGGATCCAGCGATCCCTCGCCTCTCCCACTCCACCCTCCCTCCCTCGCCCGTCCTATAATCTCAGCTGCACGGCGGCATCGAACCATCTGTTTCATCCTGAAATCTTTCATCTGGGTCTTACTGCTTTGACAGCGTTTGACTTTGCCGTATGAGTGTTTTGAGCGTGCACGGTCGTAGCTGTGCGTGCAACGCGGTGAAGAAGAACAGCAAAATGGACGAGGGCCGCGGTCCAGCTGAGAGGATGAGCCCTTGCGTTAAGGAGGTGTCAGGAAGATAAACGAGCCGCGTGTTGTTACTCGGCCAAAGCCCTTGGGTATATCTTTGGCAAAATGGCTCTGTCTGCACTGAAGGCTGCCCGTCACTCACAGCATCACCTTTCATTTCCAGCGTACGGCCATTTGCTTACAGGGGCGTGTACCCTGCACGTGTCGGCGTGTTCGTTTCTCCAAGTGTTTCAGCAAAGTGCGAGGGAGGAAAGGTTCATGACACCTGTGCAGTGAGCAGCCTTTGTGTGATTACGGTGATTTATAGCAACGGGTGCATGTGTGCAACTCCCTCTGCAACTTACAAAACCAACACATTCCACATTGATGAAATGGCTCCTCCCATGACCTTCCAGTACGTACACTGAGCTGTGCCTTGGCTGTTTTGAGCCAATGAGACAGAGCCATTCTTTATACACAGCATTACAAGAAAGACTTCCCCCATCTCTCTCTCTCTCTCTCTCTCTCTCTCTCTCTCTCTCTCTCTCTCTCTCTCTCATCTCTCTCTCTCTCTCTCTCTCTCTCTCTCTCTCTCTCTCTCTCTTCTCTCTCTCTCTCTCTCTCTCTCTCTCTCTCTCTCTCTCTCTCTCTCTCTCTCTCTCTCTCTCTCTCTCTCTCTCTCTCTCTCTCTCTCTCTCTCTCTCTCTCTCTCTCTCTCTCTCTCTCTCTCTCTCCCCTCCGTCACTTTCATTACAAACTCGTCCAGGATCCCCTGCATTGCTGCAGACATCCAAACACTGCAATCTCCACCACCAAGCCAGAGAGAGAGAGAGAGGGGGTGTGTAAGAGAGGGAGAGGGGGTGTGAGAGTGTAAGAGAGGGAAAGAGAGAGAAGCAGCATTATTACAGTACTTGTCTCCTACTGAGGCCACTCATCGCAGATAATGGGAGTGGGGAGCAGGGGCATGCACGGGGGAGACATGGTGCGGTTGGGAGTGCGTGAAAGAAAGAAAAATCGGCAGAGTGTCTGCAGAGATATGAAACTCTCAATTCACAAAGCGGAACCCAGACTCCTCTGCCTTCCCCTGCCCATCCAGATAAATCAGGGACACACACATACACACACAAATACACATACACATACACACACACACGCACATTAGGAGGCACATTTGAATGACACAGTGATCATTGGGGGGACATCACTCTGTCACACGGGTAACATGCCCTCTACCTGACTGTGCCATGTGTGTGTGTGTGTGTGAGTGTGTTTGTTTGTGGTTCACACATTCAACTGCCACTTGTTATTGACATTCCTTTGGGTGAAATGTACAGAGACTCTTTTCATCATTACCAATAAACTCAGCCTTTGTCAACAAAGGCAATGACAGACAGTGTGTGTTTGGCACAATGAGCATTTTTGTGTTAAATATTAATTTGCATGCTTCATTAAAATAATAAAATAATATCACTTCATACCTTCAGTAACTTCGATCAAATAAAAGTTAGATCAACATTATAATTATAAGTATATTTACACAAATCTTGTAAAACATAAACAATTTGGAACTTTGTGTATTACTCTAAATTAAATTACAGCAATTAATACGCAAATGACTTTCTTTGGAAGGCTGTTTGTTTTGTTTGTTAACATCTTGTTTATTACAGGTAAGAGTTGTTTATAGCCTGGAGTGTACAACCCAAAAATCATTATTTCCTCCATTCTGCTTTTTGTGACCTGTACCCGAGACTCTAAAAATACAGCACCTCCATTTGTTTCTCTGGAGAAAGCCGCAGTCAACAAAATCTACGAGTGTGCCCGCAGTCGTACTCACCCTGACGCCCATGAATCGATCTCTGAGCACAATCCAGGAGAGCAGGAAGACGAAGGCCTTGTTACAGCAGAAGAGCGCCGACGCGTCTGTCGTGTTGATCTTTCTGAGGGCCTGCAGGTACAGGTAGTTGGTGAGGATCCACAGGAGGCCGAAGGGAGCCACCTTGGTGAAGAACACCTTGGGGGTCAGCCCGTCGTCCCCGAAAAACCGGCTGCACTCCCTGTGCAGAACCACAACACCCAGCAGAGTGTGAGCATATGGTGCAACTATTTTTAAGAGGTGATTTATACAGAATTATTAGGGCCTGATGCTTTAATCAATATTTATGAATATAAGCAGCTTGGAAACCACAGGAGTGAGTAAAGTTGTTCCCACAACGACAGTTACATCTTAATGGGGATTGCATCAGAGGGTGTGTGGGATCAACCTCACTCCGCTGGAGGAATAAGTACATGTTTATGAACACAATCAGATCTGCCACGAGGCGCTGAAGGGAAATGTTTCTGACCTTAAATTCATCTTTCTCTGTTAATTCAAACAAATCTAATTATTCTCTGGTCAGTTGGTTTGTCTATTTCCATCTAATGATGTAACAATCAGTCGGCTACAGTGTAGGAGAAACAACTTCATAGCAATATTATTAAATAATGTAGCTGTACATTGTTTTCTAGTGGGTCAAACCTCAGACACGAGTATGAGACACAACTGCAGCAGACAAACACATTAAGCTTGATCGAAACAAGGACACACACGGGGCATCGATAAAATGCTGCTTCTTGTGTTTATGCATATTATGTTGAATATAGGTGGCAAGGTTGTGAGGACTCAGTATATAAGAAATCATGGTCAACTCTGTTTTAATGAATCTGGGATGCTGTTTGAACCTGTTGCGGGCGCCATCCTCATCGACCTGAAGAAGCTTGTTGGTGACTTTACAAGGCTTTCTGTCCACCTGTGTATGTCAACGTATACCCTCTGATGTTGATCGATCCCTGGACACACTTTGAATAGCAGCCCCCTCTTTTTGAAAGATCTTCTCTTCTATGGACTTTTGATATGATGCACCTTTACCTTATTTTAAATTCTGGTTTCTTGCTCTGTGTTTGGTTATTTGAGTTCACTCTTGAGTTCTCCGTTTCCTGTTTTATTGTGAAACGTCTTTCCTTGTGTGTCTCTCTTGCTTTACTCTCTGCCTTTGTCTTCTGTCAAGCCCTTGTGATCATCTTGTCTTCATGGGTTTCACCTGTGTTCAGTTATCCATGCCTCCCTTGTGTATATAGTCTCTGTTTAGTCTGTTCAGTTCAGATTGCCCTTTTTGCTGTTTGAGTTTTGCGTTTTGGAGAAATGGACTTTGTTTGCCTACCTGCCTTAAACAACCATGACAGAAAAGTATGAAGTCCAGCAACTAATATTAAAATCTTGCCAGACAACTAAAACAAAAAATATAAAAATACAAAACACAATAAACAACACAACGAAACAAAAACATAATCAAACTCCTAGGAATTATTCTTAGTTATCTTATGAGATCACGTGATCAAAGTCCCTTTCCCAACATACTTTGAGGTAGCCTGGATGCCAGAAGAACTTAGCCCCGCCCACAACATTTGAGGTCGGGAAGTTCGGTCTGGAGTCACTCCGCCAAAGCACCGCGCTAATCCCTATCGCGCCGGCGCTTGGCTGTTCACACCGGACACTGAGGCGACGCTGAACCGCGGGGCAGCGCTAATAATATCACCCGTTGATCCAGTAGATTAAAAGCATGTACTTACTTGTTGCTCCAACATTAAGCAACAGCGTCCCAACATTTGTCTTTCTTGGTGTTGTCTTTATACAACATGTTCCGAGGATCATACAACTCACTGTACTTCTCCACTTCAATTATTAATTTAGTGTCATCCATGTTGAAGAACTTTGCGGTTTGCTCTGTTAAATGTCGGGTGTCGGGGGTAAATTACATATTCTCCACTCAATCCTATGTGGAGAATACGTAGCCCCCTCTCTCTCTCTTAATATCTGTATCACTGCTTGTGTGGCTGTAGTGGATGGGCAGAGGGGGACATTTAATAATGTCATTGGTCAAATTAAAACTACAGGACAACAGAAGGGGACTTCAAGGTATGGGATGCATATTTTATCATTTACATCATATAAAATATGTCATCAATATAGTTTAAGATCGTTTTTCAGTGTGTTTCCTGGTGCGATACACTCGCGTCAAGCGCAAAAAATAGACTCGACGCCGAGACGATCGCTGCAAGGCGCGAGGCAGCCTTGGCGCAGCGCGGTGCTTCAGCCTCCGGTGTGACCCGCACAAAGGTTTAACATGGGAGTGGATGGGAGCCAGCTGTTATTTAAGGCTTGCCGCTGCGCTGAAGCATCGCTTCGGCATCGCTTCAGCGTCCGGTGTGAACCCGGCGTTAGTAAATAACTCACAATGCGTTGCTTAACATACGTCAAATACTACGTTGCTCTGATTGGTTGTAGGTCTATCCAATTGAGCGAAGAGGAATTTTATTTCCTGGTACGGTTGAAACACGCCCCATAATCACAGCCCAATGGAGCGGTCTCAGACTCACATTCTGACTACAATTGTGACTCAGACCCTCATAAATGCTGAGTGTTCTAAAAATGTAAGTTGCTTTGGACAAAAGCGTCAGCTAAATGACATGTAATGTAATGTAAATGTAATGTAATTGTGAGTCTGACAACGTCTGACAACTTTGAGGCCCTCCAACTCTGGAAATTGTATATAAATATAATCATAGAATTTAGATGCGCCCTTATTTTTGTGCTCCATCTTAAGTGAGAGATCTTCAATTCCAGTTTTACCTTGAAAATGTGTTTATTTGAAATACAGCAATGCCTAATTTAATAACCGATACGTAGGTACACTGAGTGGAACTAATGCAGTCCCATACAAAATGCCATATATTATATAAGAACAAAATTTACTCAAAAATGGAAAAAGTTGAGATCTCAAATTTCTATTTGATCACCAGCCATAATGAGGTAACTCTCCTCTGCCTTATACAGCTTTTGGGAGCTAAGCTCAGGTGAAGGTGCCGATGGCTGATGAATGAAACGATGAAAATTGCACCTGAGAAACAGTGAATTTTCAGCTTGTAAAACAGCAAACCTTTAGTCTGATTGGAATAAATACTGAGAACAAATAAATCCATTTTAGAAATTTTATTCATTTTTATAAACGTGGGGATAACAGAATCACCTTGAGAAAACCCATTGCAAAACTTTAGGGTTAGTAAAAGCTAGGTCAGGCTGGATAAATCCCTGGACTGAAAATGATTATGTGTGTGGAGGGCCTCGTGTCAAGCACCACTGCCACACTGACATTTGAAAGTGAAGCTATCGGCTTGACATCATCCACCTATTTTCTCCTGAAGAAGGAAGAGATGCCTGCTCTGAGAGAGGAGAAGAAGCCAGGCTTTTTGCACAGGCGTCTTCTCACAATGGAGATTATTGATATCTCAAGTTCTTGATCTCTTCTAACAAGGGAAGACATTAGCATCAATGGAGAAGGCCACTTCTTACACAATTCCTTGAAAATGTCCTTGTCAAGGATTCTTCTAGAGTTAAAAGTTGAGTCAATGTCTTTGACCTCGGCCCATATTCTCTCCAGCAGATGACGCCTTGAGTCATCATCAGTACAGGCCACCTTCGCCTTTCTATAGATCCGTGTGATGAGCTTGTCCAAGAGAACACTGATGTACATTTTATTTTTGACGTCTGCCCGGGTCTTTTCAATCTTCTCCCTGGCCCTCCTGTCTGATGATGCTGAGTTCTCACGTTCTTTGCTGATCTCTGATGATGAAGACTGGTTTGATCTTTCCTTCCCACTGCTGGTGACCACTGCTGGGGTTGACTTCTTCAGTCTTTCATTCCCTCCGCTATTGACTTCTAAGGATGAAGACTGGTTTGATCTTTTCTTCCCACTGCTGGTGACCACTGCTGGTGTTGACTTCTTCAGTCTTTCATTCCCTCCGCTATTGACTTCTAAGGATGAAGACTGGTTTGATCTCTTCTTCCCACTGCTGGTGACCACTGCTGGTGTTGACTTCTTCAGTCTTTCATTCCCTCCGCTGCTGACTTCTGAAGATGAAGACTGGTTTGATCTTTTCTTCCCACCGTTGGTGACCACTGCTAGTGTTGACTTCCTCAGTCTTTCATTCCCTCCGCTGCTGACTTCTGAGGATGAGGACTGTTTTGATCTTTTCTTCCCACTGCTGGTGACCGCTGCTGGCGTTGACTTCTTCAGACTTTCATTCCCTCCGCTACTGATCTCTGATGATGAAGACTGGTTTGATCTTTTCTTCCCACTGCTGGTGACCACTGCTGGCGATGACTTCTTCAGTCTTTCATTCCCTCCGCTGCTGATTTCTGAGGATGAAGACTGGTTTGATCTTTCCTTGCCACTGCTGGTGACCACTGCTGGTGTTGATTTCTTCAGTCTTTCATTCCCTCCGCTGCTGACTTCTGAGGATGAAGACTGGTTTGATCTTTTCTTCCCTCTGATGGTGACCACTGTTGGCGTTGACTTCTTCAGTCTTTCATTCCCTCGATTGCCGTCTTCTGAGGATGAGGACTGGTTTGACCTTTTCTTCCCACTGCTGGTGACAACTGCTGGGGTTGACTTCTTCAGTCTTTCATTCCCCCTGCTGGTGAACTCTGATGATGGTGACGACTGCTGTGATCTTTGCTCCTCAAGGCTGTTGACCTCTAATGATGATGACTGTGATGAGTCAATGGTCATTAAAGCGGCTGACACTCTGTTTGTGTGGCGGTTAACTTGGTTGTTCAGCCACCAGCTTATCAAGGAGAGAAAACAAAACACCCTGGTCTGAATGTCTTCATATATGCCCCTGTGTGAAGTAGGAACACAAACCTTTTTCACTGGACCTGAACCCTTGTCTGAATTCTTGCCAGGTGCGATGTGCGAATAGATGAGATCTGAAAGCTGTTTTGTGAATATAATAACCTTTTCAGATGGAGGCTTTTCAAGCATTTGAAATGCAGAACTTTCATTTCCACCTCCTGGCTTCTCCTTCTCCAGAAGCACAGAGTCAATACTAGCAATCAATGACTTTATCGCCTTCCTGCTAGTGACTTTGGGATTCTCAATGAATTTTTTCGTGACCTGAGACAATATTTTGAGCGTCCCTGCTGCGGCAAAAGTCTTTATGAAAAGCCTATTGATCTTTCTCATTCCTTTACCGTTTGAGAAGTTTGGCTCTGGAGATCCCTTTCCATTTGTGCCTTCCTCCCTGATTGACTCCATTATTTCATCTATAGCCAAATCAATCTCTGGAGAAAACGATGAATTGAGAGAGAGGCTGTCTTTGAACTCATTAAAGAAGTCTGTGATGTCAGTCAAACTATCGTTGATTGTTTCCTGGACAAGCCTCTTCAAACTGTCCATACTTCTTGCTGTTGAAACTCCCTCTGAGGGTCTACCTGACTTGGAGCTTACTCGTGAAGAGTAGGAACTTGAAGAAGTCCTAGACACCAGAATGAGATCATCTGAAGGGGCCTGTTCCTCTGAGGAGATGACCCGACTTTGCTTGCGCATTTGACACTTGACCAATTGTTTGATTCGTCCGTCTGTCTTTAACGCCTCGCATGCATAACAGATCATCTTCTGGACTTTAGCGGGGTTAATGAGGCGGGTTGGTATGGGCTTCTCAGAGCTCTCACTAATGGAGCTTGCAGACAAGCTGGAGTTGACAGTCTCCGTCACCTCCTCTACAACCAAGTCTGTGAGTTTATCCAAACTCCCAGAAGTTGTTGTGCAGCCTGGTGAAAGACTGTTGATGAGAGTGTCGCCCAGAATGGACCGAACTTTATCCTCAGACACGGGTGCACGGGGACGTCGCTTCACAATGGCATTTGAAACAGATGTCATTAAGTTCAGCAGAAGTTCTGCCAACATAACTGAAGTAGCTTCATCCGGTTTGCATGACTTCAACAGCTTCCACTGCTCTGCAGTGAGCCTGGTAAAAAAGTTGTCAAAGGACGGACGGACAGTCTCTGCATTTATATCCATTTGTTTTACTTTCTGAGTGAACTCCATTGCGACTTTACTTTTTGCTGTTCGAAGTGTGTTTTTCAATGAAAAATCTCTTATCTTCTTTGTTCTACCAATTGGCTGGTAGTTGCAGACTGATTCCTCAAGACTTGAAGCAAAGGGGTTATGCCTACTTGGAATTGCTTCAAAGGGGGTTAAAGGGATTGCTTCAAAGGGGGTTAACGGAATTGTCGCAAAGAGGGTAAAAGGAATTGAAGCAAAGAGGGTTAAAGGAATTGAAGCAAAGAGTGGTAAAGGAATTGAAGCAAAGGGGTTAGAGGAATTGAAGCAAAGGGGATTAAAGGAATATAATGGGACTAATAGATCAATGGAAACTCTGATGTGTCAATAAGCCACACCCCTCAACATTGACTGTAATACAAAAATAACTTATTGAACTATTATATCCATTAGTCTGGTATTATCAATAAATCAATCAAATGTTATTTGTATAGTCCATATTCACAAATTACAATTCATCTCATAGGGCTTTAACAGGGTGTGACATCCTCTGTCCTTAACCCTCAGCAAGAGTAAGGAAAACTACTAAAAACACTTTTAACAGGGTAAAAATACGTAGAAACCTCAGAGAGAGCCACATGTGAGGGATCCCTCTCCCAGGACAGACAGATGTGCAATAGATGCCACGTTTAGGAGAACATCATCAATAATCAAAGTCTCTAGCAGCATTTGATAAGGGTAGACATCCCGAAGGACAACCCCAACATGACATGCCAAGCAGTCCCGCTGCAAGCACAGTCCATATTGTTTCCATATTAGGCTTTTGTTTCACAGACAATACGTGTGCTTGCGCTTTCCTCTTGGATCGACCTTGTATTGCAGTACCTCTAGGAACGGTGCACCAACCCAGTAGATGGCGGTAATTAGTTACCTGATCCTTAAAACGGATTTGTAAATGTCTAAATTACATTTCTTTTTCCTTTTTTTTTTCTTTTTTTAAAGAGACGGTGAGTCTTTTTATTCAATAAAAAAAATGTTCTGCCATTGTTTGCACTTGCCTGCATTGGGGACTACCTTGTTGTAACGTGACATGCAAAAATAAGTAAAAGAATGAAAATAAAAATACAGCAATAAATAATGTAGAAATAAAGACCACAATGGATACATGTAACAATATAGAAATAAATAAATGAATAAGGCTGAATAAATGCACAATTTGTGAATTAATTAATAAATAAAGAAATTACCTTTTCCATCACCAAACTGTAAAACAATTTTAAACGTCTAAAATCTGCATCATTATTATTGAGCCATTTATTTATATCTCTAATTATTTTAAATTCTTAAAACTGTATTCCTGCCTAGACACTTAGACCATATGTAGGATATACTTTGAGGCCCTCCAACTATGGAAATTGTATATAAATATAATCATAGAATTTAGATGCTCACTTATTTTTGTGCTCCATCTTAAGTGAGAGATCTTCAATTCCAGTTTTACCTTGAAAATGTGTTTATTTGAAATACAGCAATGCCTAATTTAATAACCAATACGTAGGTACACTGAGTGGAACTAATGCAGTCCCATTAAAAATGCCATATATTATATAAGAAGAAATTTTACTCCAAAATTGGAAAAGTTGAGATCTTAAATTTCCTTCGAAATGAAGACAAACACAATCAATTAACACTGTATCCATTTACTCTGATGGTTAGCAGCAACTGTCACTCTTATTCTGAAAATATCTGAACGTTAGATGCTTACTATTGCTATTTGATCACCAGCCATAATGAGGTTACTCTCCTCCGCCTTATACAGCTTTTGGGAGCTAAGCTCAGGTGAAGGTGCCTATGGCTGATGAATGAAAGGATGAAACTTGCACCTGAGAAACAGTGAATTTTCAGCTTGTAAAACAGCAAACCTTTAGTGTGAGTGGAATAAATACTTAGAACAAATAAATCCATTTTAGAAATTTTATTCATTTTTATAAATGTGGGGATAACAGGATCACCTTAAGAAAACCCATTGCAAAACTTTAGGGTTAGTAAAAGCTAGGTCAGGCTGGATAAATCCCTGGACTGAAAATTATTTTGTGTGTGGAGGGCCTCGTGGCAAGCACCACTGCCACACTGACATTTGAAAGTGAAGCTATCGACGTGACATCATCCACCTATTTTCTCCTGAAGAAGGAAGAGATGCCTGCTCTGAGAGAGGAGAAGAAGCCAGGCTTTTTGCACAGGCGTCTTCTCACAATGGAGATTATTGATATCTCAAGTTCTTGATCTCTTCTAACAAGGGAAGACATTAGCATCAATGGAGAAGGCCACTTCTTAAACAATTCCTTGAAAATGTCCTTGTCAAGGATTCTTCTAGAGTTAAAAGTTGAGTCAATGTCTTTGACCTCGGCCCATATTCTCTCCAGCAGATGACGCCTTGAGTCATCATCAGTACAGGCCACCTTCGCCTTTCTATAGATCCTTGTGATGAGCTTGTCCAAGAGAACACTGATATACATTTTATTTTTGACGTCTGCCCGGGTCTTTTCAATCTTCTCCCTGGCCCTCCTGTCTGATGATGCTGAGTTCTCACGTTCTTTGCTGATCTCTGATGATGAAGACTGGTTTGATCTTTCCTTCCCACTGCTGGTGACCACTGCTGGGGTTGACTTCTTCAGTCTTTCATTCCCTCCGCTATTGACTTCTAAGGATGAGTTTGATCTTTTCTTCCCACTGCTGGTGACCACTGCTGGTGTTGACTTCTTCAGTCTTTCATTCCCTCCGCTATTGACTTCTAAGGATGAGTTTGATCTTTTCTTCCCACTGCTGGTGACCACTGCTGGTGTTGACTTCTTCAGTCTTTCATTCCCTCCGCTATTGACTTCTAAGGATGAGTTTGATCTTTTCTTCCCACTGCTGGTGACCACTGCTGGTGTTGACTTCTTCAGTCTTTCATTCCCTCCGCTGCTGACTTCTGAGGATGATGACTGGTTGGATCTTTCCTTGCCACTGCTGGTGACCACTACTGGCGTTGACTTCTTCAGTCTTTCATTCCCTCCGCTGCTGACTTCTGAGGATGAGGACTGTTTTGATCTTTTCTTCCCACTGCTGGTGACCGCTGCTGGCGTTGACTTCTTCAGACTTTCATTCCCTCCGCTACTGATCTCTGATGATGAAGACTGGTTTGATCTTTTCTTCCCACTGCTGGTGACCACTGCTGGTGTTGACTTCTTCAGTCTTTCATTCCCTCCGCTATTGACTTCTAAGGATGAAGACTGGTTTGATCTTTTCTTCCCACTGCTGGTGACCACTGCTGGTGTTGACTTCTTCAGTCTTTCATTCCCTCCGCTGCTGACTTCTGAAGATGAAGACTGGTTTGATCTTTCCTGGCCACTGCTGGTGACCACTGCTGGTGTTGACTTCTTCAGTCTTTCATTCCCTCCGCTATTGACTTCTGAGGATGAAGACTGGTTTGATCTTTTCTTCCCACTGCTGGTGACCACTGCTGGTGTTGACTTCTTCAGTCTTTCATTCCCTCCGCTGCTGACTTCTGAGGATGATGACTGGTTTGATCTTTCCTTGCCACTGCTGGTGACCACTGCTGATGTTGACTTCTTCAGTCTTTCATTCCCTCCGCTGCTGACTTCTGAGGATGAGGACTGTTTTGATCTTTTCTTCCCACTGCTGGTGACCACTGCTGGCGTTGACTTCTTCAGTCTTTCATTCCCTCCGCTGCTGATTTCTGAGGATGAAGACTGGTTTGATCTTTTCTCCCCTATGATGGTGACCACTGTTGGCGTTGACTTCTTCAGTCTTTCATTCCCTCCGCTGCTGACTTCTGAGGATGAAGACTGGTTTGATCTTTCCTTCCCACTGCTGGTGACAACTGCTGGGGTTGACTTCTTCAGTCTTTCATTCCCCCTGCTGGTGAACTCTGATGATGGTGACGACTGCTGTGATCTTTGCTCCGCAAGGCTGTTGACCTCTAATGATGATGACTGTGATGAGTCAATGGTCATAAAAGCGGCTGACACTCTGTTTGTGTGGCGGTTAACTTGGTTGTTCAGCCACCAGCTTATCAAGGACAGAAAACAAAACACCCTGGTCTGAATGTCTTCATATATGCCCCTGTGTGAAGTAGGAACACAAACCTTTTTCACTGGACCTGAACCCTTGTCTGAATTCTTGCCAGGTGCGATGTGCGAATAGATGAGCTCTGAAAGCTGTTTTGTGAATATAATAACCTTTTCAGATGGAGGCTTTTCAAGCATTTGAAATGCAGAACTTTCATTTCCACCTCCTGGCTTCTCCTTCTCCAGAAGCACAGAGTCAATACTAGCAATCAATGACTTTATCGCCTTCCTGCTAGTGACTTTGGGATTCTCAATGAATTTTTTCGTGACCTGAGACAATATTTTGAGCGTCCCTGCTGCGGCAAAAGTCTTTATGAAAAGCCTATTGATCTTTCTCATTCCTTTACCGTTTGAGAAGTTTGGCTCTGGAGATCCCTTTCCATTTGTGCCTTCCTCCCTGATTGACTCCATTATTTCATCTATAGCCAAATCAATCTCTGGAGAAAACGATGAATTGAGAGAGAGGCTGTCTTTGAACTCATTAAAGAAGTCTGTGATGTCAGTCAAACTATCGTTGATTGTTTCCTGGACAAGCCTCTTCACAATGTCCATACTTCTTGCTGTTGAAACTCCCTCTGAGGATCTACCTGACTTGGAGCTTACTCGTGAAGAGTAGGAACTTGAAGAAGTCCTAGACACCAGAATGAGATCATCTGAAGGGGCCTGTTCCACTGAGGAGATGACCCGACTTTGCTTGAGCAATTGACACTTGACCAATTGTTTGATTCGTCCGTCTGTCTTTAACGCCTCGCATGCATAACAGATCATCTTCTGGACTTTAGCGGGGTTAATGAGGCGGGTTGGTATGGGCTTCTCAGAGCTCTCACTAATGGAGCTTGCAGACAAGCTGGAGTTGACAGTCTCCGTCACCTCCTCTACAACCAAGTCTGTGAGTTTATCCAAAGTCCCAGATGTTGTTGTGCTGCCTGGTGAAAGACTGTTGTTGAGAGTGTCGCCCAGAATGGACCGAACTTTATCCTCAGACACGGGTGCACGGGGACGTCGCTTCACAATGGCATTTGAAACAGATGTCATTAAGTTCAGCAGAAGTTCTGCCAACATAACTGAAGTAGCTTCATCCGGTTTGCATGACTTCAACAGCTTCCACTGCTCTGCAGTGAGCTTGGTAAAAAAGTTGTCAAAGGACGGACGGACAGTCTCTGCATTTATATCCATTTGTTTTACTTTCTGAGTGAACTCCATTGCGACTTTACTTTTTGCTGTTCCAAGTGTGTTTTTCAATGAAAAATCTCTTATCTTATTTGTTCTACCAATTGGCTGGTAGTTGTAGACTGATTCTTCAAGACTTGAAGCAAAGGGGTTATGCCTACTAGGAATTGCTTCAAAGGGGGTTAAAGGAATTGCTTCAAAGGGGGTTAACGGATTTGTTGCAAAGAGGGTTAAAGGAATTGAAGCAAAGAGGGTTAAAGGAATTGAAGCAAAGAGTGTTAAAGAAATTGAAGCAAAGGGGATTAAAGGAATATAATGGGACTAATAGATCAATGGAAACTCTGATGGGACAATAAGCCACACCCCTCAACATTGACTGTAATACAAAAATAACTTATTGAACTATTATATCCATTAGTCTGGTATTATCAATCGATCATTCAAATTTTATTTGTATAGCCCATATTCACAAATTACCATTCATCTCATAGGGCTTTAACAAGGTGTGACATCCTCTTTCCTTAACCCTCAGCAAGAGTAAGGAAAACTACTAAAAACACTTTTAACAGGGTAAAAATACGTAGAAACCTCAGAGAGAGCCACATGTGAGGGATCCCTCTCCCAGGACGGACAGATGTGCAATAGATGCCACGTTTAGGAGAACATCATCAATAATCAAAGTCTCTAGCAGCATTTGATAAGGGTAGACATCCCGAAGGACAACCCCAACATGACATGCCAAGCAGTCCCGCTGCAAGCACAGTCCATATTGTTTCCATATTAGGCTTTCGTTTCACAGACAATACGTGTGCTTGCGCTTTCCTCTTGGATCGACCTTGTATTGCAGTACCTCTAGGAACGGTGCACCAACCCAGTAGATGGCGGTAATTAGTTACCTGATCCTTAAAACAGATTTGTAAATGTCTAAATTACATTTCTTTTTCCTTTTTTTTTCTTTTCTTAAAGAGACGGTGAGTCTTTTTATTCAATAAAAAAAATGTTCTGCCATTGTTTGCACTTGCCTGCATTGGGGACTACCTTGTTGGAACGTGACATGCTAAAATAAGTTAAAGAATGAAAATAAAAATACAGCAATAAACAATGTAGAAATAAAGACCACAATGGATACATGTAACAATATAGAAATAAATAAATGAATTAGGCTGAATAAATGCACAATTTGTGAATTAATTAATAAATAAAGAAATTACCTTTTCCATCACCAAACTGTAAAACAATTTTAAATGCCTGAAATCTGCATCATTATTGCTGAGCCATTTATTTATATCTAAATTCTTAAAACTGTATTCCTGCCTAGGCACTTAGACCATATGTAGGATTTTCAGTGGACTGAATTTTATTCTTGTCTGGAAACTACTTTTTAACTCCAGAGTATCTGAAATGGATGAAAATGACCTTTAATGAAAACAAACTGATCAAAAGCTATTAGCCTGAAGGTCTGTGGGTCACAATGTGTAATTCCCCTAAGGAACCGAACACTGAAAGTATTTTATCAGTAAAATGTGATCCTGCACCCTTTTATGTATTGAAACGTCCTCATCATGGTTTTATGTACGTATCCCGTTGCTGTACCGCCAACACATATTTATTCTACTCCCAAACTGCCTGCCACCTCTTTCCCTCGATTCAAATATAACATAATGGAATTCTTCACACACTGCCACTGTTTACGTTGTTCTGGAGTTACACAATTTACCAAGAAAGCATCAGGGGGGCTGTAAAAGTGATGAAGCAGCCATAATTGAGAAGTGGCAGGTTGCTAGATACTGAGGAGCAGCATTGTTAGGAATCAGGTCCAGAGAGCTGAGTCTGCACTAGCATTCCACTTCTCACACTCATAAAACAATCACATTAAAGCCACCGTTGATTATTCACCAGCTTCCAGACCAATAATTACTGTGCTTTGTTTTACCGTTACCCATGTGAAAACAACAATCTGCATCAAGCAGTTCATGAAGTCAGCAGTTACTCTATAAAGGTTATATACATATATATGCGATTTAACAACATTTGGTAGCCAGTAAGCTGAGTAATGGGCTCCTGAGAAGAGAATGAACCCACACTATGTCCGTGTGTGCGTCGATCTAAGCCTGTTTTTGTTTTGTTGGGTTGCTTTTGCGTGTGCATGTGAGTCAGTCTCTGTAAAACCTTTAGCCTAAGTGAGATGACTCACGCTCCTCTGATTGGCAGCGACGCAGACCTGAACATGACACCCCGGTGGACAACACTCCCTTTTCACCCTCTGTCTGTACTTTGACATATTTCATAGCACAGAAACATTGTCAACACTCCTGACAGCTGGCCACCACTGTGCTGTTAAACCCAAAAAACTTGCTGCTACATCTTATTCTGCAGTACTGCAATGCTCATGACGCTAACCGTGCTATCTGACTGCTAATACAAGTCCACTGAGAGTGTACTGCAATGCAAAAAGGAAAGAACTCCCTGAAATAAGTTTTAAAAATAAAAAGGTTTCCACCGTGGTGAATAACATGGCCCTGACACGAGCACTGACTCACAGAGGAGATGCCACAGACTTTTGTTGGCTTCCTGTTTACAGGGTCACTTCATTCAGTCGTGGATTTTGGGGTCTTTTTATTGGGCTTTGTGACGTAGATGAAGATCTGAGAGCACAAAGCGAGGGGGCAGGTTCAGCTAATTTGGTCTGAGATACCGGCGCTAGTGAGACACCTAGTGGCGAGGAATATAGTACATAACCTTTAAAGGCATCGCATTTCAAATCGAGATATTTCAGATAAGAATGTCAGTCTCTGGAAATCCATTTTATTTGTATTCCTTGGTTCTGTGTAATTTCAAAATAGTTCATTTTTTCACATGTTAATCCATTATTATAGGCTTCTCCAAAGGGTTTGTAAAAGTTTTAATTAAAAGCTAAGGAAAAAAGCTACTAATAATAATAATCATTATCATTAGTATGACAAACTGCTGTTTCCAGAATAACAATTACAGCTCAACTAATGCAAATATTTTAACAATGAGAGAAATCAACATTACTTTCACCCTCAATTTGACATTTTAAAATTAAAATTCATGTCATATTTAATTATAACCCATAACCAGTTACATCCTCACAGTAAAGAGTTTAATGGACTTCTGAGTAAAGTGAAAACATCAACATTTAGAACACGCAGGTCTGATTTTACGATTTCATTTATTTTTCTGTTTCCTCCATCTTCAATCTGTCAGGTAAATCTCGACTCAGCACAGAAGTAAAGATGAGGAGTAGATGTAATGAGAAGAACCGCATCTGCCTCTAGCAGTTCAAAACCTCTCCACTCACATTTGTGATGAGAGAAACCAGCTATTACAGCATCATCATCTTCTCCTCCACTGTGGCCCCTGCTTTATTTAAAGAGACAGGACATCAATTACAGATGTCAGCTCTCTAGTTCTTTTGTATTGTGTGAGATTCACCAGCAGGTGCAAATTGAATAATCTCAAAGGAAACAAAAGTGTTTGATATCCGGAGCACGCTGGAGCAGCGGGAGCCCCGGATCCTTGTGTAAGCCCTCAAAAGGAGGAAGAATGACATCACAGAGGTGCATCGGAAATGTAGAGTCGATCACTCCGGCTTCACCCAGCCATCGCCCCACCGCCCTCTTATCGTCTGAAGTACTGAAGTTGCCTATAGAAGGTAGCAGAGATAAGACGTTTGTCTAAAGTACGGGATTAATGGACTGTTTCAACTGTGAAATCACCTCAAACACACTCGGGGGGGAGGGGGGGGGGGGGGGGTCTTTTCTGTTAGCTTCAGCAGCAGAATTTAGGATGGCATGTGAACCTGATACTCCAAATTAAATAAGTGGAGGCTTATTCTCGAAGGCAAAGCAAGTGACTCCAGTAGGATTATCAGCCGAACTCAATCATCAGAATGCAGCTGGTCTTGGCAAAACCAATCAAAAACTGGGACGTGTGTTTCATCTTATTTCACATTTTTTTCAAATGTGTTCAATAATAAGTAACTGAGGTTTTGTTAAGCAGATTCTTCAACCAATGCACCCTTTTCCTCCATCGCTTCACCCCCCACCTCATCCCACCCCCCCCTTCCGCTCATCCCTATCTACTAACCGCCATCCTCCTTTCCCTCCCTCTCTCATCCCTTTCCTATTCAGTTTGGTGAAAACCTCTTAGCATGTCTCATTCTGGCCTGAGGGGGCAAAACCGCAGCCCCTCGCCTCAACGTTCAATATATCAATATCCATTTAAACCTTTAAATTACTTAATGATGTGTCGTGGTCGTTGCCAGTGAAGTGACTTTAAAGGAAACATACTCCCATGGGCACACTGATTCATATCTTTGCTGTTCAATGTTTAGACACACTTTATTGAACATGACATAAATGGGGTTAACCTCTCTGCTGTTTTTGCTTTACCAAACTCGTCTATTTGATTGCAGTTGCATGTTGACTGCATCAAATCAGATCAACCAAAGACTGTCTTTCTTTTCATTGTATTGTATTGTATTTTTTTCCGATAGGATTAAACGAAACCCTTGTCTTAATAACTGACAATAATAGGAATTATTATTAGTCAAGTATTTCAGCTGTCTGAAGAGAAGAGAAGAGAAACTGTTTGTTGTGTAGCTGAGTTCTAACGATGACATTTCCCTCCGGTCTATACTGACACCGTTTTCTCTTCTGTGAAGTGAAGCTGTATGACAGCTGAAGTCTGTGCATCACATCTGAGTGTAAGAACTCAACGATCGTTGACTGTAGCTCTGCTGACGTTTACTGATTCTTCTCTTATCCGGTGTTCGGCTGATTAGTCATAACAGCGAGAAGAAAGCATAACAACACATTTACCAATTAAAAAATAGTAAATGAATATAACATAAAGTTGCTCAGGGCATCATCTTGGGTTGCGCCAATATATTTGATCCAAACTAAAATTCTGAGCTGTGTATGAAAGAAGAAATTGCGGAAACCAAACTTGTAGATCTGGAAAAGTCATCTACGCTACTGCAACACCTTCACCTTGTTTATCCTAACTCCAGCTGGATGCTATATATATATAAGTTGCTTGTGTTGCTGTGCTGATGCAGTGACAGTCTCCTCACCTGAATCTCTGTCTGGGCGTCTGCCTCTCTGGACTCTTGCACAGGTGGCCGATGTAATAGAGGGGGAAGAAGAGGCAGTTCCAGGTGGTGGCGAACCAGGTGATGGTGAAGGGGGCATCAAACTGCTTAAAGGTCAACTTGGCCAGCTGGGTGGAGCCTGCCCAGGATGAGCACACGCAAATCACCATGGCGACTCCCCACAGGGCCTTCCGCACCTGCACCGTCGTGACCCTGATGCAGCAGTGGAGCCTCCGCTTCTTGGAGTCGGACTCTGCTCCCGCCACGCCGCCGGTCGTCTGTGTGTCCGTGGTGCCCACCACATTCTCCCTGGTGCGTTCTTCTCCTATAAAAGAACACGTGCGTTAATATCAGACTGACAATAAAAACACTCTGATACTCGTTCTATGATCAGAAATGTATTTTGTTAGAAAGTAGCTAAGGGAACTTTAACGCATGCCACCACCAACAGTTCACCTAAATTCAGGCTGCATCAAATTTCAAATACTCATTGAAATTTGTTCACTCAATATGTTCATGTATTGTTCCCTGGTAAATCTTAAATAAAATTTATAAAAAAAACAACCCTACCTTGAAATTTTATAGAAAAGAGAAAATATCCTGTATATCTGCCTCCTTTACTGAATCGATGCCAACTTTTAATGGAGTCTTTCTTGGCTTGTGTCCGATCCTTCCGAAAAGCTTGGAATTCTATTTTTAGTGTTTTTTCCTTACTCTCGCTGAGGGTTAAGAGCAGAGGATACCACACCTTTGTGAAGCCCTATGAGAGAGATTGTGATTTGGGCTTTACAAATACAATTTGATTGATTGATCCGGGGCAAACCTACTGCTTTTTTATATTTGTACTTATTGTATTCATGTAAATTCTGATGCTGTTTATAAAACACAGATTAGCTTTATATGTGGACTTTTAAAGTTTGAATATCCTGTGTGGTGAATCTTGACTAAAGGCTTGTACACGCTCATCTGTGCAAGTGACTTCAGGTCAGCTGTGTCCTGTCGTCTTTTTTCCAGTTATAAATAGCCGCTTTCGCAGTTTAATTGAACTTGAAGGTAATCAATCAGACATCTGAGTTAAAAATATGCTGATCGAGTGAGACAGGCAGCAGCCAAACAGAGGACAAAAGAGGACAGGTCCGATATCCAATCCAACACCTCTTCTCCACCCCATGAGTTGCAATGCCATGACCGTGTGGGTGTTTGCCAAAGCGCACAAAGACAAGTTTAAAAACTCTCTGCTTGCTATTGCTCATGTCAGAACCTGACAGCCTCATCTCTTCCTCCAATAATGTGCCGCCTGAAGCCAAGTGATGTGGAGCTGTTTTCTGTCCCACTCACGCCCACGCTGGGCGTTAAAAGTTACTAAGGTCATTTTGTTCCCTCAACTCATCGAACTTGCCGATGTAAACGCCTGTCATGGCTTTTTAAATGTGTGTGAAAGTATACAAGTTAATAAACTCAACACATGATCTTTGAGTGACTTTATTTTGCCAACAAAAAATAGTTGCATTAGTCACACAGCAGATATTCACTCACAGGAATATCTTTCACGTAACATTATTATATCTTGGCTAAACATCACCAGTTCGCCCCGTATAAATCAGATTAGACCTGTGAGTTTACAATCTGAGAAATGAGAGGACCAAACAATAACCCCATAGCAGCACTGTTTCATAACAGCTGTATAATATGCCCCATACATCTTCCAACAAGTTGAAAATGAGGGATCTCTCTAATTGTGTTTCCAGAGGTAATTTTTTTGCCGCAGGGAGCCTTCCCCGATTCATCTGCACTGTACGCTGCAGGACCGGAATACAGAACGCACTTCAAACAGGAGATAAGAATAACTCTTATTTAGGCTGGCACAGTCAAAAATTATTATTGTGCTGCAACAACAGGACACTGAGCTCTGTCCTGTGTCAGTTATTTGCAAAACAACCAATACAACACCGTCAGTCGTTATGTTAATGTAATCCTTGTAATACAAAGGACACCTATTGTCTAATTTAAGTGGCGTGCTGCAGATTTTACAATCGAGTTGTTTGAGAGAGCATCCATCACGCCAGATGAGGCGCTTCATTCTTCCTGGTAGAGATGCTTTTGACCTTGCCAGGTGGTCTCATCATATCCCAGATTAACTTCCCTGATAACTATCGCCTCTAATGCTAATGCCCCGGCTTCCCCAGGCTACTTCCTGAATACACAACACATTCTTATTCTGTTTTCCACCCGCACTAACACTTAGAATGCGATGGAGCTAAAAGACAACACATACTGTACTTGTTTCTAAACAATGCTCCCTGCTGCTGCAGCAGCACCAGCCAGCCCGGAGGCAGACTTGGACACGATGAAAGATGATTCAAGATCATTGTCTCTTATCGCATTGAAACGATGAGCCAGCTATGGCCGAAAACAGAGACAAACACACGCGGGATGTCCGTCAAAGTCTTTGCGCGCGCAAGGGTGAGAATTAAGTTTCTCTATTCTGAGCCGCGAGCCTCTTTGTTCCACCCTGAAGGTCACCCCTTGTTTACGCCGCCCAAGCTTTTGTCCTCCCTGGGCCGCCGTCCCACATCCCGTGGCCCTGGCCGCCTGCTTCATCCTGCAGCACGGTTTAATCTTCCAAATGCAGTGATGGGCCAAGCCAATCAGCCCCCAGCGAGGCAGTGGGTGCGGGCAAAGCATTTCCATATGGACACGGTGAAGCGTCACAACAACATCGGTGATATAAATGTCACACAGCCCGGGCCGCACTCATCAATGAAACTATAAATTCATTTAATTTACCTACTGAGGCACAGATCCAATGATTGAAAGAGAACAAACTTGTTTCACACTTGTCCTGACGTTGACTAATGACACTGTATCAACCTTCACCGTCAGCGGAAAGCAATGCGGAGCACTGCTGAACTCAGTGAGGGAGCCGGGTCAGTAGAGTGACTGAGAGAGAGAGAGAAGGAATCGTCCGCTGATGACATATGAAGGCATTATGACCGTGACCGAAAGACTGTCCCCAGTACCTGCTAAATGATTAACTGAAAGTGCTTAACCTTATCGTTCTTTTCATCTAATGTCAACCATCAAGGTCGGGCCCCCCCGTGACACCGAAACGATGCAGCACAGTGAATATCCTGCAGTGCAAGCTTTAGTCTCATTTAGTGTAATTTCTTTAAATATTTCTGATAATTAATCTCATCCTTTTGCATAGTGAACCAGATTTATATTAAGGCTTAGTTGCAGATAACAGTATGAGCACCAATGGTAAATTTAGCACGAGATGGAAATATCTCTGTGCATTTGATCCTATTCAGAATCCAAATATACTTAAGTGAACCAAACAGGCATCTGTGAAATGACTGGAGACAGGAGGAGTGCTTGGCATCACTCTGGATCCGCTCTGACAGCCGTGCATGGCTCCTCTTTGTTGCCGACTCAAATGTACTCATCCCTACCCACTCTGCTGAATCAAGGCACCATGTGATTCAATATGCACAGGTGAGGATGCAGAGAAAAGATTCCCATACGATAATAATCATATATTTCTTTTACTACTCGGGCATGAGAAAAACCCCTCTAGTTTTTGGTGTTATTCCTCGCTTCCCGTGTGAAATTCTGTAGCTAAGTCTCTAAAGGGCCATCAAATCAATTGTTTGTCTTATACAGCCATTTGTCTGCCTCTACATTATCAGTACACTGAGTCGTAGATCCTTGTAGCATCAGCTTTGGATGCACTCTGACACGTGTATGACTTTGTTGCTCATAATGTTTCTTTGCATTAGAAAAAATCCATGAGTGTTTCTTCTCTCCCCATGTGAAGAACTGTAGTTAAAGTTCTTTACAACGAATGACACACATAATCAATGTTTATCCTACGAGTTCATTTGCCTGTACAGCTTCTGTACGCTGCCCTTCTCCCAGTAGAGTTGGAGCGCCCTGATTGGAGTCGAGATTTATCCGGCCACTACCGAGACAGTTTTCCAGTTTTTCCTCCATCACGACAAGACACGCTTCCCTGCTCCCCCCTCGTTCCAGCTCCCTTCCCTCCCCCTGCAGACTCTGCACTGCAGATCTCTCCTGCTGATAGAGCTGCAAATCCCAAACGTGCCAGCAGAGGCCCGCCTTCCTGGCTGCCTGCCTGCTCTCACACTTCACAGAACCTGGCCCTGTGGCACGCCACAGAAAGAGCCCCTGCTACGTTCCTCTGTACCTCCCTGAGCGGGCCACTGCCCACACCACTCACCACTCTCTCTCTCTCTCTCTCTCTCTCTCTCTCCATCTTGCTCTCTTCATCACTCAGAGCTGGAACAGAGGTCCTCACAGTGGCGGTACAGCATCGCGGTCTGTGTCGGCTGTCGGAGCTAGCCTCACACGGGACCTAGACTAAATTGGGGAGACTGAGGTAAGAGAGAGGTTTGTCGGTTTGGTGGAGATCTCCGTGGGAGTGAGAGTGCAGTGCAGCGCTCAGCCCCAGTGATTCAACAGGGTAAACAGATCAATCACTGGAGCACACTTCACAAGTCTTCTCCTTGTCTTACTGTCTGCTGAGCCTCTGCTCGGTGATGAATATGAATTGACTGGTGCAAACTTACTTATTCTGACACACTCATAACAAATCCATGAGCTGCAGTGTCCTTGTTTGGCGGCACACACACACACACACACACATAGACAGTTTTACATTAAACATTTAAATCAATATCTTAAAGGGTAATTTAGCCTTAATGTGATTTGATTGCAATGTGAAAGTCGACTGTCTGCTGTGTGGATTATCCAAATTAACCTCAGTTTCCTGTGCCTGCATACGGTCTGCATACAGAGATCCTGTAATTTGAGTGAACTGGCCCTTTGTCTTAAAGCTTTGTGATTTAATATTCTGGAGGAATAACAAGCAGCCAATACAAAAACTGTCACCTGTCACACACTCACTGAATCAATACCTGAAACAGTCCTCTTATGAAAACACAGTTTGATAAACTAGATCTGGATTTTTATTTAGATTGCCACCAATTTCTCGGACTAATAACTCCCAGTCCTCTAACCATGTCTGACTTTATTCATCGAGATCCATGAATTATCTGTGAAATGAATGAAAATGTTTGTTCACAATGGTAAAGAAAGGTATTTAAAGTTCCTGGCTGTGACTCCTGGTCTGGATCCGCACCAATATGTGATTGGTTTTTCCCTGACCTATACTTCAACCTTCCAGCAAGTTTCGTGGTAATCCGTGCAGTAGTCTTTGGTGAATTCCTGTTAAATAACAGTCAAACTGTGTCAAGAGTTGAGTCTTCATAACACACAGCTGCTTCTAGGAATAAGTCATGAACTTCGAGCTACACGTGTCACGTCACAGAGGAGTGGTAGTTCTGGCGTGGCAGACAGACAGTCAGCAGTCACTGCCTTTGTAATCTCCACGTCTGACAGACAGTGGGAGTCTTTGATACTCGCCTGTGACAGCGTGGTCCGGCCAAGCTGTCAGTCAGAGGTACTTTCAACACACCAGAGCAGGCTCATCTGACAAGCCTGTCGCACTCAATAACACAACAGAGAGATGGGCGGAAAACACACCCAGCTTATTCAACCCCGGCTGATAGGGGGGACAGCATGGGCCGAGGGGACGAGGGCCCCGGGAGGGCAGATAAGGGCGGGACGGCTGTTACTGATCCCGCTCTCCCTAATTCCTGACTCGTTTCTCCTTCGAGCTCAGAGGACGGTGGAGCCACTTTCTCGCCAACAAACATGTCGGGGCGCTGACCTGCCCTGCTGGTTCAACACACGCTCATGATGCAGGTCAGTGCTGCAGCCCCCCGGATGTCTCTCCGGCTAGCGACACGACATAAACACAGCGTGCAAGCCAGCGCAGTGTGATCACATGAGTACCTGGCCTGCGTGCTACAGCAGATGCATGTACTAATACTTGGCACTGGGCGAACTGTCAAACATTGCAGTCCCCTGTCCTAAAGCATACATTTCTCTCTCTTGCAACAGTGAATACATGATGGATGACCTGCAGTTTGACGGTATGCCAAGTGTCCCAGCTCTTTCTGCAACAGATCAATATTTAAAAGATTGGCTGCGGCGTCCCTGTTGATTTAGAGGCAGACACCACAGGTGAACACGCAGCGTCCGCTCTGAACAAAGCTTTTTCTCCCTCCCTGCACCCAAAGGCTGAGGGACTTCATCGTCAATTGACTGCTATTCCCAGATTAATCTTACTTCACAGCAGTAAAGCCATTCCTACAATGTGATGATATCAAAAAGAAGAAAACTGAATTTGATGGATTTAACTGCCAGCTCAGTCGTTTTCACGCATGAAATGCAACAAAGCACACTGCAAAAACAATTTTTTCGCTGGCTCTATTTCAAGGCTGGTCACAATTACTACCACCGCTTCAGACAGGCTGAAAATATTCAGTTATTTCTGCTTTGTAACAATCGGCCTGCCGGGCTCACCACTGTACCATCCAGTCCACTGGGCCCCTGGACATTTGGAGAGGATATAGGTCGACTGAAGCCTGAAGTTTTGGATCAGCCCCCCCAATTTAGAATTAGAGCTTATTTTTTTTTTCTTTCTGGGGATTTTACTCAAATGATGAAACACTACACTGATTCAGAAGGTAATTTCCCAAATCCAACAGTGTGCTTTTTAAGGGACTTTTGGGAGCCTAGACAAAAGGGGAACAGAGGGACCCTACATGAAAACACTCAGGATAATAAACCTCATCTTTTCTAATCTTCCAGTTATTCTCTTATCACAAAAAGTGCAGTAATGTTTAAGTGCAAACCCCCACCTCCATCCCAGGTACATACATACACACATATTTAGAAATGTTAGTTTCAACCAAACCTCTAAATCTATAACATTGTTGGCTGATAGCTATAGTCACAAAGAGCCTTTTTAGAGGATTGTCAACCATGGTGTCATTGCAGTCTCCTGTATATATTCAAATATGGAATTTAAGGTGGTTTCAAAACATTTTCGTTGCTGTTGTCCTCTAATATCAGGGGCCCAAGGCAATTGCCTACTTTGTACACAAAGTTGCTATGCCCCAGAAATGAAATACAAATAAGCTATGCAGCAAGGGAAACCTTAAATTAAATGATCTACCCATCCATTAAGGATTAGGATACACCCTGAAAAGGTTGTTATACAATGGACTTATTTAGCATTTGACTTCAATCCATCTATTCACTGAATTCTCATTCATTTATTACAATCACTTTCTCTGCTCAAACACTCATAATCTGAGCAAAAAGACTCTCGGTAACATGAAAGCCCCGTCATTGTGTTTTCATCATAAAGAGAGAAAGGTCTGTTTCACTGGCTTTTAAAATGAATTTAGACAGAAGGAGAGGAAGGAGCCTCTACGTTTTGTCATCTGACGAAAGTCAACTCCAACACGTTCCAAGGATGAAAGTAGCCTTTGAATAGTTCTTAAAGAGCCGAAGATTCAAAATGTCACTGCCTCAGTACTAACAGCACTGACAATGCGGGTTAAACCGTATTCGCTGTTTTTAGGGTTGAGCCAAGACGACTTCAGCTGCACAGACACAACAGATGACAGCATCATCAGCCCAGTTTTAGCCCCTCTAAACTTATGCTAATCACTCTTAATGCACTTAATGGTTTAGGCCCAGTGCCGAGTTGCTGGCCTCATGTGTGCCAGAGAGCAGCCCCACATCCTCGATTTGTTTGTGGTTTTTGTATTCAGTTATGTTTTTGTATTATTTTCCTTGCGTGATTATATTCCAATGTTTCAATCCTGGTAAAGCATTTTTTAACTTTGAATGTTATTACTGTTATGATAAACGTACATGTGATGTAGTTCTGACCTTTGTTGTTGCAGACGTAGCCTCGACTGCATATTGAGGTTGTTGTATTTACACTCGGCCCTGAATGTGCATTTACATACAAATTAGACCCATGCAAATGAGCTTGAGGTGTTACAAGATTCCATTTGTAACCTTTAAGAAAAGATATCATGATGTTTTTACCAGTACCACTTCCGTATCAATCACAATTTCAGAAAATCATTGACGTTGTTACGCCCCTGGTCTAGGGGAACCCAGAGACATAACATGTGGTGCGTCTCCCATTCTCCCACTCCCAAGCAGGCCAGTGTCACAAGGTATTTTAGTTTACGGGTAGCTTTATTTACACTTCAGAGGGAGAACAGGCCAAAACAACAAACAAAACAATCTATTTCCCTACCTTCCCTCTACAAACCAAAAATGTTAACAAAAAGACAAAAGCTTACCTAACTCTTCTTTTTCAAACACAGGAGAAACAAAGGGTAAAAGAAAATGGCTTCTCCCTCCTACAGGGCTACCACACACGCAGTTCTTCTATTTTCATACATACGCGACACAGCATTAATTCAGACACTGGTCCCAGTTGGATCTGGGAGAATTGGTGGAGAGAGAGGAAGACTGCAGTCAGTCAGTGGCTCAAGTAGGCTCCTCTCTTCACCCTGGCCAATCCTGGAGCATCAATCAGGCGGATCACGCCAATCAGCAGGTCCAACCTGTTAGCAATCAGGCACCCACACACACATACTCACTCAAGAAGACTGCTCACACACTAGGAGGAGGAACAGAACAGTAACATATATAGACAGTAACACATATAGACACCCAGGGTCGTAACAACGTTTTAAAGCCATTCGTCTTTGGTTCCTCGCTCAATGGTATATGCACAGTTCTTTTGCTCTATGCAAATCTTCGTTTAGAGGACGATGAGACTCATGCACTGGGCACAAGTAGCAGGGCAGAGAAACCACTCTAATCTTAGTGTAATACTTTCCTTTCCTGCAGACAGAATATTTTAGAACATAGGACAAGATGGTGGATATCCCATGTACGTCTAAAGGTATTCCGTACAAATTGAGTTACCCACTACCAGTAAATCTTGGTGGCCCACCAGTGGATGTTAGGGTAATAACTCCAGTTGTGTAACTTAGCGTCATGAGGTGCTTTAGCCTTTTAATCACCAGATAAAATGACCTGTAGTCATGAAAAGTCCTAAAACCTGATTAATTTGAAAAACAAGCTTTGTCACCTCATGGGAAAACTCAATACTATATTAAATGAGTAACCTGAAGCTTTGACTTTCTTATTTTCTTTCTTGCAGGGGTTTTAATCTTTGGTCAATTGCACGGAGGCCTGCAGATAGCTTCAGTCTACCCCCAACAGCAGCAGGCGGTGAAATATGACCAGCATCCTGGGATGTGTGTGTGTGTGATGACATTACAGAGATTAAAGAGTCTTTTGTGAAACGTCATGAACCTTCCTCTGACAACATAGGAACAGTGCAATTATTCCCCAAAGACACACCATCACTGGAAACACATTAAAAGAGGAAATCAATAATCCATGTGCTTCAAGGTGGGGGGATTTATTTGTGACAGGAGGAATTAGAAGATGCTCGTGAGGAGGACGGTGAATCAACCTGGTGGCTGTGGGAGACAGAGGGAGAAACTAATGAATGGACTTTTATATGGACATTAGAAGAACGGGAAGACCCATGGGATGAGGTATGATTGTGTTAGCAGCGCCAAGTAACAGTTGTACCATGCACTATGTATGATGTCGACGTTGATTGGTCGTGGTCCAGCCTTTTACTCCCAGCGAATCAAAACTATCTGACTTGTTGGTGATCCAGTAACAGTCAGGAGCTGCATCTGCTCGGGCGTGTACTCACTGTGGACCTGCGGACATTCACTGGACCCCGAGAATGGAGAAAAACAATCCCAAAAGTGACAAACTGAGTCTGTGACAGTTGGGCGCAGGTTGTTAGTGAGCGGAACAGTGGTTTTGGAGCTGGCGTTACATAAGCTGCAGAGTCTGTGAAAAGCTGTGTGCGTTGATCCGCCGTGGCCCCCCCGCGATTCCCAACCCCTTCAAAGCAGCTGCTGGAACGGGGAGCCAAACCTTCAAAATCGCAAATATACAGCTTTGACTCCCTTCAATGGTTCATAACACTGTGTCACCCCCTCAAACACAAACACACTCGCACATTCACAATCCTTTCTCTATCCACGGCCTTGTGTCACAGCGAAGCTTTTGTTCCCTCTAAATATAGACAATCGTCAAACAACAGCAGCTCCACTCTGAGAATAAAATATTTGCGAGCTGATATGCACGCTAATGAGCTTAAAATCTTGGGTAATCCAGCAACAGGAACGATTCTGAGTTTATAGTTGGAAATGACTGGCAACACAGTATAAACTGCTACAGCACATTGCCATACGGACAATCTTTCAGATTCCAGCAGAGTCCATGTAAAACTGCATGAAAATGCCTCATGCTTATTCCAGCAGCTGGTCTGGTCATAAATTATGAATAATGAACTA